>NC_139578.1:2580193-2797693 GCF_946808225.1 Silurus aristotelis
TTTCTCTTTCTTTCTTTATTTTTTTCTTTCTTTCTTTTTGCCGGTTTGAGTAAACGATGAGGTTTAAGAAATTTTTTTTTACCTCTGAACCCGGGCAGGAGCAAACAAGCCCGATCGAGGGCGACTGCTAAGTAATAGACCGCAAACACAACTGACACGCCGCACACACACACACAAAGGTAAACAACGAGGACAAAAGGCGAGCTCATTATTACTTTGCATCTGTTGACAGATCACGTGTTATTATGTTTAACCTTCACGTACTATTCACTACTTTGCAGCAGATGTTCTGACGCTGAAAGCCGATAATAATCTCTTTTTTATATCGAGTCGCGCTAATATAAACAACGTTTACCGAGTTACACGCCCACACACACATCTCACTCCATGCTTTGCGGATCAGATGGAGTGAGTAATGTACGATGGCCACGAGTCGCATCTATTTTTTTTGTGCATCCATTTGCGTCGACGAGTCTTTTTCATCCATTCTGAAACATGATTGTTTTATTATAAATATTATATCGAAATGATTAAAAAAATTATTAATTTCTATGGTAAAAGTTCGGAAACAAAGTCTTTTCTGATTTTTGAGGCATCTTCTTTTTTAAGAATTGGACAGTCAATGACTGGAGGAAAGTTCTATGGACAGATGAGTCCTAAAATGTTTTGTCTCTAACAGAAGATCTTATGTAGAGACAATAAGTCAGTGAAGACAGTCAAACATGGAGGTGGAAGCTTAATGGTTTGGGGGTGTTTCAGAGAAGGATAGGTTGGAGATTATTCCAGGTAAATGGCAACCATTCTATAATTCAACACCATGCAATTCCATCTAGACTGCGGATGTCTTTGGATCCGACTTCACCGTACAGTTTAAAGTTCTGTTAGCGTTATTTAGAGACAAAACAGTCGCCAGGAGTGATGTCTATCCTGCCCAGTCACCGCACCTAAATCCCATTGAACAGCTCTGGGATGAACTGGATCCCAAGAAAGAAATCAACAGCATTGGCAAGTTAGTGAAAGAAGTAAAAGAAACTGGAAACAAAATCGAAATAGCTCGAGGAAAAGAGCAGAAAAAATGTCACGTTAGCCTCTCCGCTTCCTTTAAGCATCAGTTGTCATGGAAAGGGGGCTAAGCCATGCACTTGAAGAGCAATGCGCCTCATAACAGCCGCCTCTCGCCCCCGAGCGCTGTTAATACTTAATGCTCCCGCCGCCTCGAGCCATCCATGAAAAATTCAGCACGATATGAAATAGTGATGAACGCTGATGGAACGAAACTCACTAATTTGACAGATGCCTCCCTCCTCTGTCTTTGTAGACAGGGTTGTCCACTTGCAGTGACTAAAATATACAGTGTGTGTGTGCTGAATTGAGGGCGGGAAGAAGTAGAAAACGGTGAGACGATAGACGTCCAACTAAATTACACAAGCAAGGCTGGGTGAAAGGCAAGAAAGGCTAGCTAATAAGCCTTTGTCTTTTTTTTTAGCTGTACTAATAATAATAGTACAAGGCTAGGATAGTCTCACAAGGATATCGTCTCCTAGCTTATTGTTGTTGTCTGTAAACACTGCAGTCTGCGAATGACTTTTACCACCGAGATTTTCAAGTTCAACCAGGTTAATCATTACAAATCCAGCAATTCCAGTGCCACTTGTTTGCTAACGTGCTAAAGCACTTCGCTGTATGACGTTGGACCTAATCAGTCCCGCAGTGTTTTGTTTGATGGGTCATTAAGAATTCCGATAACGAGATTAGGCGAAGGCAAAAATGAGTCTGGAGTCTGCTTACCTGAACGTGACCCCTGAAAAAAGTCCAAAGGAATAGCATTAAGGAATGGCTAATTACCTGCTGGTTCAATGTTAGCTTTGGTTGTAGATTCGGCTCGTTCACTTAAACCTGACAATTTTTCATTATTGTGTTGTAATCTATATACAACTTAGCTTGTTATAGCTTCTAAGAAAAAAATTAGATGAGAAAAAAGCTTGGGGTCCAGTTCACAATTGGAGGAATTTGTGGGCCACAACAGTGTCTCATGATCTCAAAATAAATACACCTGTTATTTCAAAATCCTATGATGTACCCAAACCAACTAGCAAAAAAAACCCAAGACAGTACCAAAACAATGTGTGTAGAAAGTTTTGCCTACCATCCTGCAGTGTAATAAATAAAACAGAAACTGAAACAAATATTGTACTATTTAAAACACATCAATCTGCTAAGTGTCAAAGAACCACCAGTCAAGCCTCCCTCTAACGCTCAACACTCTCACTCAGCCTCTCCCGCCTATTAATTACCTGCACCTGTTTCCCATTAACCCGTCCCCTTTAAAAGGTCCCCCTTCCCCTTCACTTGCCGTCCAAGTTCTTATTCTTCTGTGTTTATTTGGTTAAAGATCAATAAACGGCACCTTGTTTTGCTCCCGGTTTCCCGACGTCTGGTGTGTCCATGACACTAAGAGTTAATCTTCCACCAAAAGTCATAAAGAGGTAAAGAGGAGATTAGTCAGAGAACTAACAGAACTAATATACCAAGGGTAATAATCACCATGGTGCTACCACCACCATGCTTCATTAAAATATCAGTTAGCTAGATTTGTTTATTTTTCCCAGGTACATTGATTGGGTGAAAAATTATGGGCATCTAATCTGATTTGGAAAAAAAGGCTTGTAAGGGTATTGGTTTTTATTTCTCCCAAGCAGGAAAAAACCTGAACCCCCTACTAATTTTGTTTTTAGATGAAATTGGATGCAAATGTTCTCTGAAAAAGGACTAGTAGGAGGGCCTACCTGATAGTCAATTAAGAGTGAAGCTCAATGGATGGAATAAGGGCAAATACTCTGACTTTTTTGTAGATAAGTTTGGACACCTAAGGGTTAGAATATGCGGTGGTTTACACATTTCAAATTCAGACCATTTAGCTAAATCTATATCAGATTAAAGCATGCTTGGGAGGCAAGCGGTTGATTGTTTCTTCATTATTATGACCTGGAAACGAGCATATACTGTACAAAGCACAAGAAACAAGCTGCTATTAAGTGATAACCCTTCACCAGGACTTCCGATGGTGTTTCTTTTCTATTGACTAAAGAAGTCAATCAGTACCAGCCTACAGTCTGGATAAGCAAAACTTTTATTATTTTTCTAGTATGAAGAGGTTTATCCAGAAGGCCTCAGCCTCGGCCTCCGCAGCTGTGCTACCTTCTTCATAAAAAATTCATCAAGGCCCATCCTCGAAGGAAGCCTCCAAGATGGCTAAGTTAATAAATGCACTTCACTTGCCATGCCACGGACACCTACAAACACCCGCTGTTATCTTGTGCCCGGAGAATTGGTAGAAAAATAACCTTTTATTTTGTTGAAAGATTTTTCCAGATGCTTACCGTTTCATTTACAAGGTTCCTTGAGGATCCATCCGCGGGGAATGGATGCAAAATGTCATTGTTGTTGTTTGCCGGACAATGTGACCTTTTGGTCAGATTGTTTCACAAAGCAAGGTCCAGAGGGATCGGCTAGATTCCCAAAAGTGCCCTCTTCCTTATTTTGTTAAACAACTGGTAGATCTTTCTTGTGGCTCAATGAAATATCCCTATTTTGACTGAGAGAATTGTGTAACATGAAGATTGTAACATCGTATATATTTGCCTTTGTTGTGGGAAAAGGCTTTTTTTTGGGGGGAAGAGGGTTGATATCTGTACATTTAATAATACAGCATATAACAAAGTGGATGACATGAGGACATTCAGGAACTTCATTGAACCTTTCCTGTAACCTTTCATTTTATGTAAATGTTGGATTAGTCGGACACAAATGGCAGCCCCGAGCTTGGTACCACCCACCTGTAGTTATATATACTATACAGTGGTCCCCCGGAACTCGCGAGTACTGAAAATCTGCGGATTTTGGATGCAGCCCCTATGGTACCTTAGTGAATTCATCCAGACATTGTTAATTCAATACAATAATGTGTTTTACATTTTTTATGAAATTTGTTCGTGAAAACATAGTTTAAAATATTATTCCTAACGTTCCTGACTATTCGGTCCTGCTGCGGATTCCTGCGAATTTTAAGATAATCTGCAAGCTGGTAGTTAGTTTCCAAACGAGAACCGCAAATTATTGAGGGTTAACTGTATGTATGTATGTATGTATGTATGTATATATGTAGCTGGATATGCACAGGGTTTAGCCTTCAGGACACTTTGTTGCTTTAGATAGACACACACACAGCATTGCGTGATAGTTTGTATGCATTCCATGAGTCCGTGTCTATTCCTGCAGCGATGCGAAGCAACTCCCAGCCTCTCTGTTTTCACGCAGCGCTATGAATATGAGTTTTGCTATATGAAAACACGCGTATGCGACCGTGTAATTACTCTTGCACGTGTGCGTAGGTGGATATATTGCAGCAGACTTGAGATCTTGCATCCTTTTGTTTACAGCCTCATGTATTATTCAGGTTTCATTGTGCATTGCAGCAAGGGGGGGGGAAAGAAGGCTGGGGTTGTGGACAGCGTTAAAGCAGGGAGCAAATCTATATTAGGGCATACGAAGTGCTATTCCAGGACGTTACGAGGCCGAGGGTGCGGCAAGCGTAATGGTACATGAAGGACTCCTCATTGGTGTTTAACAGTCTTGTCCTTCGGTGATCCATTCAACCGGATTGAAGGCGAGACTCTGTGGACTATGTGGTGGATTTCAAACGTTTGGACATTTTTAATTAAAGAATAAATAAACAAAAAAATAAACAAGTCAACGCAAGCGCATGTGCAATTACTTAGCATTTCTTTTCCATTCACACCTCCGCCTGGTTAAAGCGTCTCTGGTTTCTCTTGATTTATCTGTTCCCCGCACGAAGAAATGGCTTTAAAATAAGCACATGGGCCGTGGAATAGCTTTCTGGCACATGTAGCCCAGAGGAAGTTGCAGGATGATGATTCCATAATGTATATGCTCAGGACGTGCTTATCCAAACCCGGAGCTTAGAGGCACACAGGAAATGAAAAAAGATGAAAGGATGAAGGGACGATGGCTATCCAGGTGCTGCATTCAGAGTGTGTGAAGCTGGATTTTGATATATACCGTGTGTGTGTGTGTGTGAACGGAATGTCAGGAGGCTTACGTGTCCCGAGTTATAAAAGGAATTGGGTGATCTTTTGCGTGAAATGAGCCTGTGGCTGTCAAGTCCTCACAAATCAAGCGCTCTACAGCAGGTCGCACTACACAGATTCGAGAGGAACCCAAGCCACTCGGGGCTTTCAGAAAGCCTTTATCTCTACTCTGTTTATTGCAACGCGTACGGAGACTTGTCGGCCAGCGCAGATTGCGTTTCGTCGAACCTAATTCCGCTAATTAAGAAGCCACAAATTAGGCGTCTGCTCCCCTTTTATAGATGACGCTATTGGCATATTTTTTAATTTAGCACGTTGCCGGGTAACCGCTCCGCAATAATTTGTTTACAGCTGTTAACAGGTTTTGCCTTGCGTCCGTGGGGCTTGAGGATTCACGCTCCAGTCCTGAATCCCCCTGTTTAACTTATTATTTTAATAAACTTTTCACTGTCAGCTGTTAATTTTACGGGTTCGTTACTACAGGAGGACAGAACAACAGAGCTTTATGTGACTTTAATGCAAATCATGTTCTCCTGAGTTGTAATGCAAACCAAAACATTTCCAAATTCACCAATTTTGGTCAAATTGTTGTATTGCATTTCATCACTATACAGTATAGTACACACTCGTGGCAGGCCATCAGATCCAGAAAGGCCTTATCATCCTTACAATCACTGACTTACATTTTTATAAAAAAAAATGTCCACAAATTAAATTATTCCCAATAGTCCATTCTCTTCATGAGGCTTTACGGGGTTATTATCGATGCTTCTGCTAGATATGACGTATGCGGGCAGAGCGGCTGTGGCTGCAGTGAAAGGAGACTTGTTAAATTGTATTCATTGGGTTTTTGCTTTAGTTCGTTCTCGCTGTATGAGGTTCCTGTGTGTGATGCAGCGCTCTGTGGTTTCTGTAGCCATGGCATCATAATGATGGTAATAAGAGGTGAATTGATTAAGGTAGGACATTACTGAAAGCCTGGCTGTAAAATGCTAGCTCACTGTACACTGTAATAAATATGTGTATCCGTCCAGTCTCTTACTGAAGTAAGAAAACCGGTGGCTTTGTGGATGAGGCGTGTTTTGTGAAAATATTTGTGATGGAAGAAAGAGAGATTCTGAAGATCTTCTCAGCTGACCTCACTAAGCGCTGTCGCAATTCCCAAAACCAGGCAGTGATGCAGCTGTTTAGGAGGACGTAAAGATTACAAGATTTAGCAGACAGCCTTATCCAAAAAGTGACACAATTATCTAACAGCGTGCAGTTTATGAGTTGTTTAAGGTCCCAGCAGTGGCAGCATATTGGCCCTGCGATTTGAACTCACGAGCTTTCCATCAGAAGTCCAACATTTTAACCACTGGGTTACCATGAAACAAGACAGTGCAAACTTTTTTTTCATGTCCAGGTTTGTTGAAAAACACAGTCTGGAGAATAAATTTACGTATCTTTTATTATGTCTGGCAGCATGTGTGTTCCCGGTGTAGATATTGACGATGCCTCTTAGCCCTGTATTTTTTAAACATACCCATAAACCCTCCTCTGATCTCTGTGCAGTAAATGAAATTGAGCCACAGGTTTCTCCTTCCCCCGAGGCCCCTCATTTAAGTGTCAGCGAATCCTTTTGCACTGCTATTTGATGTGTATCTGCGGCGTAGACGGTCATAAATTAGCCTTCCCTCTCAAAGGTCGGTGGGTGTGCGATGTCCGAGGACAGGCTTGTTTTCCCTCTGGTGTTCGTCCTCTGCCTTGTGAAGGGGACCGGTTTTCTGATTCATACAATAAGAAGTTAAAGCAGCCTTTGATGAATCTGCTCCGTCTTTGTGGTTGGCAAAAAGTTTTTTCTTTTTTGGTTGTTTAAAACCCTTTTTCTGCTTTGTGTCAGGCCTCGCCTTTGGCTGACTTAGTAGAGGTAAGGGATTGGTCAACTGAGCGATCTGAGGAGAAACTGGTTTATCATCAAGTGCCAGTCGAGTAATAATCATCATTGTTGTCTGTAGTGTGAAGGAAACATGGAGCTAGAAAGCAATTAGTTACACAAGTCATACATGGTGAAACTTTGCAACGAAGAAACTACACAGTATATAAACACTAATTAAAGGCTAAACAATCTACAGGTGAACACAGCTGGATAACAAAGCACTGACCTGAGCGGATCCTGGCTGGAACGAAAAAACAGAGGCACATGTCAAAACACAAGCATTGATCAATCATATGTGATTATGTACGGAGGTTTGTGGTAGGAGTCTCCAGTTTCAGGTTTGCAGCCTTTCGAGCGAGGTTGATCAGCGCAGGTGGCGCGTGAATGTCGGCTGCACACGGGGAATTTTTAATAAACGACCTACATCGTCTGTGCTGTTCGAGCAGTTCGTTTTGCAGCAGGACCCAACTTCTGCCGTTTAGCTTGGGGAGCGAGAGGAAGCGAGAGGGAGCCAAAGGGAGCAAGAGGGAGCGAGCGTTTCATTAGTGAAGTCAAGTCAAGAGGCTTTTTTGACTTTTTTTTTTTTTTTGAGGCTTTTTTGACATTAGTCGGAAGTCCAAGGGAAGCGAAATTGTTTGATTGATTGTTACTCGCTACGCCCTTGGACCAGATCCATCAAATCCCTCATTAGTTATATAACGGTCATCACCAAGAAATAATAATAAAAAAAAAGCATCAGATTACTTCTCATACCAAATGCAATTTTTTTTGCTAAAAACGTCACTGTCCAATTTACACCAAATTGCTGTTCTTTTGTAATCCTTCCCAAACTAAAATTCTACCTTTATTTGAACTCAAACCCGTTTCCGCTTTACAATGCCCCTGTGCATGAAGTCAGCTCTATAAAGATATGCTTTACATGGTTTGGAGTGGAAGATCTCCTTCTATAGACCTCCAAACCTATTGGGATGAATGTTAACAAGGACTGCACTCCAGGCCTCCTCACCTCACCTACATCAGTACCTGACTTTACCAACACCCTTGTGGCAGAATGAAATCTCACAAATCTTCTCAAAATCTAGTGGAACATCTTCCCAGAAGAATGGAGGTTATTATAAGAGCAAATGGGGAGTTAATCTGTAATGTTGGAGAAAAAATGTTGGAAAAAAATTAAAGCTTGTGTAAATTTTGCTATATCAATATATTTCTCAGTATTACAAAAGGATTGAAAATCCAATAAAATTAATGATTTTTTTTAATTTATTTACAATGTTTATAAGACGCTGTGTCATACATCTATGTATTTTGCCCAATGAATGCAGCTCGATGTATTCGTTCAGCATGTTCCTTCTGGTTCCTGACTTTTTGGACATATGGAGGAACAGGTTCAGTTAGTTAGTCTTTGAGAATTTTCTTTTTATTAGAGCGCTGGCAGCATCGGTTCGGCTTTAAAAAGGACCCGCTAGACAGAAGCTTTATCATTAAAACGCAGCGTAATGAGTGGAATGTTGGATTTTGTGGATTGTTGGCACGGTCGAATCCATCTAGTAAGAAAAGATCAGTTGTGAAAGCTGTCACTTTAATCTGCGTAACCAGAGTTTAGAGCCGTCGCCTGGTTCAAGACATCGGGTCAGAGGTCAGCCTTTGCTCTGTGTCTCTGGCTTTATGCGTATGAACTGGCGCCATGCAGCAAACACACACTTGGGCTATTGTCCATCCTGATGATCTCCTCTTTTGTGTGAAACGTGCCCGCATTCCTGGAGACGGCATCCGCATTTCCCACACTTCCCTCAGTTCCTATATTTCTACAATCTCTAGATCTCTGAAGCGAACTCAAGACCCCCATAACCTTGCACACTTATTTAGATCGGTTAGAATAGATGTTGCTCTGTCCTCAGGCCTGGTTCTTGTCTCAGGAAGCAGTGAGTGTTAAACGGTTAACATGTCCCCTGTTCTTCTGATAAATAAATAGCGCCAAATACACTGTCCTGACAAATATTACAATTCCAGGCCCTTTTTTACTTTTTACAAACTGTAACCACAAAGTTGGAAGCACACAATTCGAACCGGTTCTAACATGACAATGTCCCAGTGCACAAGGCCAGCACCATGAGGCTATACTTTACATGTTTTGGAGTGGAAGATCTCCTGCTGTTGCTCTGACCGCAACCCTATTGAACACTTTTGAGATGAATAGGAACGCTGACTGCACCCCAGACCTCCTCACCTCACCTACATCAGTTCCAATCAGACTTTTACTAAAGTTTTTGTGGCTGACTGTACAATCACAAAAGTATCCACGCCAAAATCTAGAACATCTTCCCAGAAGAGTGGAGGTTATTCTAACAGCAAAATGGGACTACGTATAGAATGGGATGTTCAGAAATCACATATGAATCCATATATATTTGTTCAAACTGTGTTCTTATAATACATTTCATCCATCAGTGGCATCATTAAAGGTTCTGGCTTTGCTCTGACAAGTATATATGGATCACTACCCCCCTCCCACCAAATTTCCTTTGGCTTCCAGGTTGGGATTGTTGGAGTTGGAAATATTCACCCAATATGCACTTCAGGGCACTGATCATATGTGGAAATTAAGATTTTTACTTTTTTCTGCATTCAGATCAACTGCAAATCAAAAAAACAATGGCCACAGAATTCAGCACCTGCTCTTAATTCGTTGTGTACACCCACGTCTTCTTTTCTAGTGTTCACAAAAGGGGAAGAGTATTTTCTTTTTTCTTGCCAAGCTTTCATTCTCATTTGTTCAATTTGACTCTCGCTGCTTTCTTGAAAACCAGAGAAAAGTTTTGATCGCTCAGTAAATTGAACATTAGGTGACAGCATGGGATGCATGACGTGGATTTTTTCCCAGTCTGGCGGCTTTATTTTGCGATAAATATGAGTGAGTCATGCGGTAACGTTGTGAAAACTACCTGACAAAAAGGGAAAAAAAAGGTTAAGGTTTTCTGACAAATAAACCTGCTGCCTTGATGCGTTAGGAGTTTTGCTGGTGTTAGCATTCAGAAACGTCTTCATTTGTTTTTCACAATAAACATCATCATATCAGTGGACATCATGTTGAAAAAAATGTGGCTGCATCTTCAATCGAAATGTATCCTAACGCCGTTTATTCAAACCAAGAACGGAAGGAATCCCTCGAAAAAAACAAACAAACCTGGCATTCTCATCCCGACAAGCCTTTGGAGACATTTGGTGGTACAGCACTTGACTGGAAGGTAGAAAGAAAAGAGAAAAGACAAAAAGAAAAGAGAATACAGGCGCTTAAGAGGAATCAAGTGAAGTATAGCATGCCTGTCGTGACAGCTTCACTTCCATGACTCTTCCCTTGTGCCTAGTCTAGTCTCTAGTCTTGTCTGGACTGATCTAAAGGTTTTGCAGAGGCTTTATGCATTTTAAATCGCATTTCTTTTTCTTCTCCCTGCCACAGAACTCGGTAGCAGTCGCCGGGTTTGAGCTGTAGCTCTCACTCTTAGATCTGAATCCTTAACCAAGCCATATAAGCATGAAAGATCCAATCTGCTTTCCATTTCTTCCATTGCATGTTTTATGATATGATACTTAAACATCGCCATGTTTAAGACACCGTGATAAATTAAAAAACAAACCTTTCAACATAATTCGATTTTATTGTGTACAAAAAATTTCATACGCATAGCACCAAAGTCATTATTTATATAAATCTTGTACATGAAAAAGAACAAAGTCGCCATTGGGTTAGGGGCCTTGCACAGGGGCCAAAGAGTTGGAGCTTGGTGTGGCTGGGATTTGAACACAAGACCTTTAGATTTAACATCAAAAACCTTAACCACTGTACTATTTGCTTTTTAAAGAGCGTATTCCACATTTAATCCTGATTTGCTGTTATAATAACCTCCACACTTGTGGAAAGATATTCCACTAGATTTTAGAGTGTGCTTTTGATTTTAGATTTCAGGAACAAGGATGTTAGTAAAGTCAGGTACTGATAGAGGTGAGGTGAGGAGCCCTGTGTTCCAATTTATCACAAAGCTCAATAGGGTTGAGGTCAAGGCTCTATAGCAGGCCACTCAAGATCTTCCACGAGACTTCCAAAAAGTGTATCTTCACAACACAAGACATAATTCTACACGATTGTGTGCCTCCGAAACTAGTAGGAAAATTCAGGTGTGCCAAAACATTTCTTTGCCCATATACATGAACATGTTATACATGCATATATAAACGTTTATTAGATTTTTCATGATTCCAATATGATATGATATACTGTTATTTCATTCAGCAGTACACACAGAATCGCTGAATTCTTTTTATTAACACGCAATTAATGCAGCACGCAGATCCGTTCGAACTTATAAATATAAAAGAGGCGAAATTAAAACCTTCAGCGCAACATACCTTTATGTAATTTCTTTACTTAGATAGAAAAAAATAAACGGCACTAATTTTTTAAATCAGTAAACATTTGTTTTACTGCTGCGCCAAGTCTCAAATCAAGCTACTAAATCGCCCATGATGCGCACATCCAGCAAATAAAACCGTCCGTGTAGAAACATAGCAAAAGTTACCTATTGTGTCCAGATGATTTACATAATTGAAAACACCATAATTACTTGTGTGTGTATATATTATTTATTTTATATATAATACATTTGTGTGTGTATATATATATATATATATATATATATATATATATATATATTATTTATTTTTATTATTTTTTTTATAGGAGTGCTGCATGCATCACTATATTACTTGTCGTCTGTTCCAAATATGTCAGGCTGAGATGCTTTTGGAATAATAATGCAAGGAGGCACGGTTATATGGGGCAAACTATCTCTGACTTGAAAGTTTTGCTCGAGAAGAGTACGACCGTAGCACATCAGCTCACGTTCGAAACGCATTCATTTCCATGCTTTTAGCACCTCG
The DNA here is from genome assembly GCF_946808225.1 of Silurus aristotelis. Classification (NCBI taxonomy): domain Eukaryota; kingdom Metazoa; phylum Chordata; class Actinopteri; order Siluriformes; family Siluridae; genus Silurus; species Silurus aristotelis. The sequence goes on from NC_139578.1 coordinate 2,592,155, forward strand.
CTTTTGTTTTGTTTTTCCTGAGTCGTGCTCGACCCCTCTGCCTTTTCTCTTAATACAAATAAGCCCCAAAAAATATCCTTTTCTCCCTCGTCTCCTTTCCTCCCCTCAGACACGGCTAAAAAACAGATGTATACACGGCGGCGCAAATTTTGCATGAAAATGGAGAGCGCGGTGTGATTTTGAAAACACAGAATGCTTGGCTGCACTTCGCACTTTGCAAATCATTTGCATGTTAATATTATCCAGTGAAAGAGGAGGTTCCGCAGCGAAGTGCCTGGGAGAGGTGTTTGCCGAAGCGTTTAAAACAGTAGACACACACACACACACACACACACACACACACACACACACACACACACACACACACACACATTCTTCGAATATCTTGCTCTCAGTGCTAATTAGCCGAATCTCCTTTTGGGGAAAAATTTTTTCAGAGGATTGCCATTAAATCAATACACCTTAAACACACTGCTGACTCGAGCAGATCAATAGATTGCTATTACATTATCCAGATTTGTAGGGGACTGGTAATACACAATGCCACACACACACACACACACACACAATGTTTCCAAAACACATTCTGTCAAAAGAGGACGTCTAGCTTGTTCAAATCCTCTCACATTTTCATGCTAGTTTTGCGAGTTAAAAAGAATACATTTTACCTTAGCTGATTAGCTAGCTATCAGCGAAGTTAGCTTGCTAACCAAAAAGCAGAACCCTCAAGAATTTCGCTATCTGATTTTCTTACAATAGGTCTTAGGTCATGTTCTTACTGAGGTTTTGTTTGTTATGAATGTGTTAAGCTAGCTAACATAAAGTTAGAGTGTTTTTATTGCTGTTGGAAAGTTTTTGGAACATCCACATTAACTTCCCATTGGCTGGTATAAGGACCTCCACTCTTCTGGGTAAATGTTCTAGATTTTGGAGTGTGTTTGTTGAGATTTCAGCCACAATGGTGTTAATAAAGTCTGGTACTGATGTAGGTGATGTAAGGAAGCCTGGGTTGGAGCCAGTGTTTACATTCATCCCAAAGGGGATCTCTCTCATCAAAGATCTCAGTCTATTGCAGGAGATCTTCCACTCCAATTGTAGTTCTCTTGTAGTGAAGTAAAGATTTTGTGTGTGTGTGTGTGTGTGTGTGTGTGTGTGTGTGTGTGTGTATTATTATATATATATATATATATATATATATATATATATATATATATAAGGCCTGGGTATTGAATTAGTTGAATTTTTAATAAGAAGTAATCAAACCGTGCAGTGTACAAGCTCCAAGCTGTAGCTTCTATAAATCTAAAGGACGTTGATTTGACTTTTTACGATCAACACAGCGCTTTTCCAATCTGACAGAAGACGTCGATTCGTTTTCTATAACAGCAGCTCTGAAAAAAGTTCCTTCTTGATGACACATGGCAGGTAGATTTTAGTTTATCTCTAAAACTTGATATAAAGGGGCTTGTACAGCAGACAGTACCTATAATAAAAACTTTTCAAGATCACATTTGTTTGTAGATGGAGTCTCAAGTGTTTTGTAACATTAGTTTTTCCGCTACAAGTCTTCCAGTTGTCCATTTTTATTTTCACTAAAATGTCTAGATATGTATAAAAAGAATAATGTCCAGGGGTGGGAGTCATGTCAGGCCACACCATACCACCTTGTTACTGTTTAATTTTCCATAACAATAAACCACTAAGGGTTTTATTCCTTAATACAAGATCTTGCTTTTCCTTGCAATGGTGGAGTGTGTATGAGGGGGAAAAAAGCCAAGTTAACAGCTGGAATTCCTCGGCGACTGATCAGGGATTGAGCGAGCTGCACAGGAAAATGTCAGCTTGTGTATGTGTGTGTGTTGCTGTCATGGTTGAGAATAGAGGTTACGAGGTTTGAAGGAAATACCCCCCCCCAAGCTGTTTTGCGCCTCAGCGAAGGGAATCTGTCTGTCACTTTTCCTCAGATCACGGTGATTGTCGTGTCAAGTCGCGGCGGCATTTCTGTGCTTTTATCTCCTGCCTCTGACTCCCACTGGGGAGAAAGAGGCCTGTGTTTGTCGGGTGAAAAAAAAATCCAGACATTTTAATTTCAAAATGGATTCCTAAAAAAAGAACCATCCTGTCTAAGTGTCTCGAACTCCTCAAATTCGTACTATGACTACGCAACGTAGTCATTTGCATGAACACTTATATTGCAGCGAATAAGGTAAAAAAATAGGAAACAATTTTAACAGCGCCTGTTTGTCCTTGTGTGTATTGTCTCAATTCCAAGGCTTCCTTATCAGGCATCTTCCACGCAGGCTTTCGCTTCAGTCTTCAGCACTGTGGCCTGTTCATCACTTTGGCGTTAATCTGAGACACTTATCACTTCTGCATTTCACTGCCCTGTCTACATGCCTTTATTCAGGGACTGGGCATGTAGGGCATTTTGGAGACAAGTGAGGGAGGCATGGTTTGGTCAAATATAGACAAGGGACATGGGGTATATCAGCAGAAGAATGCCAAGGATGGGTCCGCCAGGCGGGAGGAAAAGAGGAAGGCCAAGGAGGAGGTTGATGGATGTGGTGAGGGAAGTTTATGGATGTGGTCAGGGAAGAAGTTGATGTGAAAGAAGCAGATGTAGAGGACGGGGGTATGGAGAGGGATGATCTGCTGGGGCGACCCCTGAAGGAAGCAGCCGAAAGAAGAAGAAGTGAAATTTGACTTTACATAAAAATGGGTCAGCAATCAGGAGGTTAGCATAAAAAGTGCAAGTATCAGAAAATTCAGTAATCACACATTCAGATTCATTCAGCTCTACTTAAGAATTGGGTAATTAGTAATCACACTTTGAACTCTGAACTTTGAAATTTTTCTTTCGGATTTGGTCGCAGTGGCGCTAGACCGAGCTTGTTCTCAATTCACAAACAAAGAATTCATTTTCTTTTCCACGAAGTGCGAGTTTTTGCCTGTGAGTGCAAAACAAAAGGCATATAATAGCAGCTGGCTTTAGCGCATTAAACCTTCTTTTCAGACACATTCGTGCATTTTGAGGTTTGGAAAATGCATCCATTACATTTGGATCATTGTCTTTTCTCCCGGTGCTTACTAAAACTCACACCTAGGCCTTTAATGGTGTGTTGCCTGAATCAATCCACTGCTTAATACCATCATTATGACCATCAGTATTATAGAAAAATGCAGTAAAACAGAGCTTTGCATCACAGACGGGTATCTCATACAGCGAGAATGAATGTCATTCCTAAAGCAAGAAAAACAATGAACACCATTCAACAAGTCTCCTTTCACTGTAGCCTCAACTGCACCACCCGCATACCTCATCTCTAGCAGCAGCTTCGATATTAGCCTCATTAAATGATTTTCCATGCATTACGGTTTGGTTGGGAAATTAAATGAGCAAAATTGGGACAAATGGATAAATTGACATATGGACAAACAGAGTTTTTGTGCATATTCTCACAATCAAATCTTTTGTCAGCCAACGTAAAATGAAAAATAAAAAAAACAGCTTTTTAATCCACATGAATATATTTGAGTTTATACTAGTGCGCTCTCTGACCATCCAATCGAAGGACAGGAAATTGGCGACATTATTGTACACCAGCTAGATGGCCATGGTGTCCCAACTTGAAAGTCAAGACAGATTTCTTTGACCCTAGCAAGATGCGATGACTGAAATATGATTGGATAAAAAAATGAAGAGATGAAATGAAATAAAGAGAATGGACTATTGGCAATCTTTTAATACATATTCTCAAAAAATATATTAAAAAGTGATTTTGATAGTGTTTAGGTCAGCGGAGAAGGCCTTGCTGGATCTTATCGCCAACCATGGCTAGATTTATTGTCAATAGTTAATATAGACAACCTTTCCAACATTGTCTAGTGACTGGCACATTATGGCATCAAATGTGACACTTTTACAACAAAGGATGATGTTGTCTTTTTCGTAAGTCTTGTTGTTTCTCAAATCTTAATAGAGTATCCGTCTTTCCCAATACTGTTTGTTTGTCAAAATGTCATTTTGATCATTTCCCGTAACTCGGAAATGGATAGGCACACCAAATTGATAACGACAGCTTTATGATTTGCGCTTTGTCAGTAGAAAAACGCTGCAAAAATCCCACCACTTTTACAGCTATTGTAGAAAGTAAGCCGTACTTCCAGGATTTTGACCTTCTCAAATGCCTTAATTGAGCGATTGTGAAGAAGCATGTGACAAACTCTGTAATCTGCAGGTCAGCACCTTAACTTTAAGCGCCCTCAAATCCGGTTACTGTGGTAAGCTAAAGGATTTAGACCCATGAGATCACATTAGGCTCTCAGTTGCCATAGTCCCGGGTAAAGGCAAGAAATTACGAGTTAAGAGAGTGCTTCGCTGTTTTAGAGAAAAATGAATAGAGTGACAGCAAAAGTGATGGGCAAACTGTTGAAAAAAAGCCATGGGCTGCATGACGTCTGAGAAGATGTTCCCACAGACCAATTTCCTGTAAATTTGCGAGCTTGAAAAGCAGACTGTAGATGAAAGCATGCTCGTGGCTTTTGAATAAATGAGCTAGTGGCTTTCGTGCAGTCTGGCAAATGAAGCCATGAAGAGGTCAGCGGAACTGGGTTGTCACGGACCCAGGCTGTGGTCCTGGAGGATGGCTTCGTTCACTCAGCCTCAGGCTGAGCAGCACTCTGGTTTCTGCAACTCATCACAATAGGCCCTTTTCACCCGTGGCCTTATGGGAGCACATTCACACACTCCCGGTGGGCCCGCTATGTGTGTGACATTTTTGCTGGGTTACACAATATTTGGCCCATATCTTTGCATTTTCCTGATGGAAACGAGGGTTGAAAATGGGATGGAGACACGCATGTGCATTTGCTTCGCCTGTTTGCCTGCAGATAACTGCAGCTCGGCCAAGCTCACAAGGTGCTGGGAATTCCAAACCAGCCTATTCATGATGTCATCCTGGAGGCTTTTTTTTACCCTGTTTTCTCACAATGGTTTGATCTCACTATTCAAAATTACATATGCTAATTTGCACCATGGGATGCCCATCACCCCACAAACATTCCCCTCAAAAAAAAAAAAAAAATCACAGTAAAGAGAGATTGAACAAGCCCATACAGCCTTGTACTCAGTCAAGCGTGTAATGAGTTGGGAGTGTGGTATTACAAAGCCTTTCTCTAAAACACCATGCCGAATACCATAGAATGGTATCTATTGTTCAGATTGGTTGGACTGTAGGGAAATTCCCATCTATTCATCGTGCATTTCTAAACAGTGGCTTAATTCCTTTTAAATATGCACTATTACTAATAGTTTTTTGGCAAAATATCATGGCTGACACATGATCCTGTAGAATTCCCAATGTAATTGACACTGACTGTAGCAACTGCAATAAAACTGGCCAGATGTTGCATAAAACTAGCAAAAGGGGACATTCCAGAAAGGTTGTGGTCAGGGCACTTGCCCTCTTTCAGAGGTGTTCCCCAAAGATCGAGGGGCAGTTTCCCCATTCCAGAGCTCTTGTTGCCCTGTTCATTAACCCAGTGGCCCTCTTTTGTACAACAGAGACATGTTTGGCAGGGGCCCCTCCTTGCCAATTCAGGACTAATTGAGCATGGAGAAAAGATTTTTACATGGTAGCAGGAAACACTCCACCTCCTTTTCTATCTACTTTAGCGACCCAAAGAGAAATAGCTAGGCAATTGATTACGCCAAGAAACAGCAATAGGAAGCTTTCCCCATCTTTTCCATCAGAGTGTCTAAATATGCTGTAGTATATTTAGATTGAAGCATGCTCTTCTTATATTCATATATTGCCAGCTCAAGTTTTGTGGTACTGTTGGCTTTTGTGCTGCAGGGGTTGTATGCAATCCTACCATCCACAACCCCCCAAAATCCTTAGCTTCCTGCCTGGAAAGCTTAAGGGCACAGCTTGCCATTTCCACAAGCTGGCCTCATAACCTGTTCTGGCCAAATCCAGAGAAGGCCATCTTGGGCCTGTAGCAAATCCAATAAGGAGATAATTAATGTACCAAGTGGTTGGGTTTGGGAAATTATTTTTTGCAGCCTTGTAAAATAGCTTCTACAAGTCAATGGAGAATATTATCAACAAGTTTCTGAAAGACCATTTTTCTTTGTTGTTGTTTTTGTATGACAGCCTTTGTTCGCATATTTCCAGATGAACTGCTTCTTAACCACAGCACTGTTGAATTCTTATTTTTTTAGCAACTTTAAAAAACAAGACTTAAACTACACATAAAGCTTCAAACAAAGTACTGTATCTTTTTGCTATTTTTTTATAATACACAAGGGCAATAAAACATTTCCGAAGATAGCAAGACCACTAAATTCAGGACGGTTCTCTTTATGCCACGGTTGATTGTTTTGTTTTGTTTTTCCCTCAAAGAAAAATGGCACTGTGATCTATTCCTATCTATTACTCTTGTTGCTTTGCATTCGTACATCTATGGCCGCTTTCGGGCTTTCTCGTAAATGCAAGTCTCTCTGTGTTGATGTGAGTAAAGAAAAAAAAAAAATTTTGCCAGCTCTCTCAAGGACCCAACTATTTAACAGAAGGCTTTCGGAGTGCAAATTGATTCTTTTCCCCGTGTGCTTTTTGATCTGTCGAAAATGTAGTCCTCGGAATCAACCTGAGAGGTAATTTCAGGTGGCGTGTCTCTTGATGGGAGCACTACAGCTCCAGCAACAGTGTGACTAAGAGAACCTACACCATTTACTGCTTTGATTCATGTATCAAAAAAGAAGCAGTATCTGGCCTTTTGGGGGAAACGGAATTGTTTGAAGACTGAGAACTCCTGTTATTTCTCTTTTTTGTCCCCCCTGAACCTAATGCGACGAGACTAAATTTGATGTTACCGACATTGCTTTATCAGAAGGTAGAAATAATTTAATAAGAAATTGTGTTTGGTGGGTTGAGTTCAAGCCTTTTATTTGTACCCTAAATGCCTCTGGCTTTTGGAATTAAAGCCTGCTTCTTGTCAGAAAGGTATCCACGGCACTGGTCCCTTTCTCAAACAGCACCATCTGTCTCATGATTAGCATCATTAAGCACCTCTTAATATCAAGACTCACACAGGCCACCAAGAACCGGGCACATGCTGTCTCGGCCCATACCTTTCCCTAGAAGCCCATTTGTCTCCGTCACGTTCCATTCGTGTTTCAACCTCTGCCTTGTCGAGGACGAAGACTGTTTAACTGCGATGCATGATGCACATTGAGCTCCTTTATTTATAGAGGGCAATTGTCCTTTCAAAGGTTGTGCATTCAGATGAAGCCCACATACCAGCAGAAACAGATGCGGAGTCTATTTACCAAATTGCATTTAAGTATCTGAAGAGCACGTTCCGATTTTCATTGTGTATTCAGGGCCTATTAAGTCGGTTAAGAGCGCCTCCGACTCACATAAACCCTATTGGGCTAAATTATACTTAAAATGGGCATTCAGCACTGCAAATTAACTAGGTGTAATCTGTTTTCAAGAAAGCAAGCCTTAAGGGGTTTAGTCAGTAAAGAAAACACTGACATGACTTAACTCATTCTGGTACGGTTCGGAAAAGCTCCGTGGTGAGGCTCTGCTGTTGCTGTAATGAAGCGCAGCTTGGGAAATCTACCTCAGTTGAATTCAGCTTATACAATGGCAACTGTGCTAAATCTTGGGCTTCTGCTTTGCCAGGAAAAAGTCTTTCTAAATGTCTGCCTGCTTGTCCATTGTCCAATGATCTGTCTGTCTGTCTGTCTTAACAGATCATCTATGTGTCCATATGACTGCAAATATATCTATTAGACAGTCTGTCTATCTATCTGTCTGGCTGTATAATATATCTCTCTAACTAACTGTTTGTTTATCCATCTATCCATCTTTTAATCTAGCCGTCTGTACATCGAAATGTTCCTCTCTATTTATCCGTCCATTCATTAATTTTTCTGTCTGTCTGCCTACTTTTTTGTTTATTGTCTATTTTTGTCTATATGTTCCTCCATTTATCTAAATTTATATCTTTCATTCTGTACATCCATTCGTATATGTACCTATCTTTCTCTTGGTCTTCCTATACATCTGTCTATCCATCTGTCTATCTACTATTCTGCCTGCCTGCTGCTATATCTGCCTGCCTGTCTGTCTATTTCTCTGTCTGTCTTTCGAATTAATTATTTATTTTTTTGGCTCACGCTTCAGTTCACAAAAACACAGGAGGCGAATATCATCCAACCCCCCTCCCTCCTTTCCCTCTTTCCAAAATCCATCATTGTGCTTTCTTTTCTTTTTTCTTTTTCCCTCCTCCATCGGGCAGTTCTCTGGTTCGCTGCCAGAGTGCAATGCAAGAGACAACAGGCTGAACATTCCTGTGAGGGCAATGTCTGGCACAGATTCATCACCTCCAGGGCTTATGTTCTGACTCTGCAAGGAGCATAAAGGGACTTAAAATCCAAGTTTTAAAAGGGAGAAAGAAGGGTTCAATCCATAATGCATACATCATATCTGTGCTAAGGGTTGTTAAAAGCATATTAATCTGTAAATAAGACTACATCAGTGTTGCTGGTTCTCAGCGTCAGTTTTGGATTATCTAATATAGAACAGTGAAGCTTCTCAAAGCACTGGGTTGTTCCGTGATTCAGCACTTATATCGAGCAAAAGTTATTCTCATTCAGTCCAACGATAACAGTTTTTATCACGTACAGCGGTTTGGTCTGTTCTACTCCCAGTGCAAGTCTAATGAATCTCTCTTTTTTTCTTTTTCATGTTACTGCCTGTGCACCTCCACCTCATTCCTCCCGTCACACCACCGTCTGCCAGGTAAGAGTCTGGAAAAGCAAATCACTACGATGACAGATGACTAAATAAAACTCACTCACATTACCCAGCTCCAGGCCAAAAGCATTCAACGAGAATTCAATGTCTTGATAGTAATTCAGGGTGGTCGATGTACATTGTAATGTATATGATACGAGAGGCTTAAATAAAAAGAAAGGAATTGGTTGAAGCCTAGTGTCATCAATTGTAATCCCTCACTGTAGACATCATAAGGCTTACCGACTGCTCAGGTTCCTCTTTGGATGTGAGGGGTTGAAGGGTTTTTATTGGGGCCTGTATTACAAAACTGGCTCTTTTTTTGTTGTTTGCTCTTTTGTCAATTTCTGAAGGTTCAATCAGCTGTCAGAATTGAGAACATGTACAATGTAGACATAAGATCCCCTAAGAAACCCTTAAAGCGATTGAGAAAAATGTGGATAAAATTGTGCAAATTTATATATGGTTGTTGGTTGTTTGAGATTTAGGCCAAGTTTGCTGTCAATGAACTTCTTGCTTCTGGGAAGGCTTTCCATTACATTTTGGGGCATTTTGCTCATTGGAATTAGTCAGGTCAGGCAGACCAACGATGGGTAAGGAAGCCTGGGGTGTATTTGGTGTCCCTAATATATTCACTGAGAATGAGTTGCAGGATTGTTGCAGGACACTCAAGCAGGTATGAATGAGATAAACCACATGCCATCAATGTAAAATGGCACCCCAACATTATATAGTTTGAAAGTAGATAATACACTGATCAGGCATAAATTTATGATCACTGACCGGTAGATTGAATAACAGCTGAGTATATCTTCATCGTGGCACCTGTTAGTGGTTGGGATATATTAGGCAGCAAGGGGACATTTTTGTCCTCAAATTCAACATGTTTAAAGCAGGAAAAATGGGCAAGTGTACGGATTTGAGCGAGGTTTGACGAGGGCCAAATTGTGTTGGCTAAACGACTGGGTCAGAGCACCACCTGCAGCTCTTGTGGGATGTTCCTGGTCTGCAGTGGTCAGTATCTATCAAAGGTGCTCCAAGGAAGGAACAGTGGTGAACCGGAGACAGGGCTCATTGATGCACATGGGGAGCGAAGGCTGGGTTGTGTGGTCCGATCCAACAGACGAGCTCCCATAGCCACAAATTGCTGAAGATGTTCATGCTGTTGATGCTCGATTGGGTCAGGACTATTTTGGCAGCCAAAATGGGGCCAACACAATATAAAGCACGTGGTCATAAATCATGTCTAATCGGTGGCCATAAAGTTATTACTTATTGGCGATCTTGTTCAACAACATATACAAAACTGCTTGTGGTGGATTTTACTCTCTGCAACCATCTAAAGCACTTGATGTCAGTTGAGTTGGTACAACAGGGTCACCCACACCCTTTCTTTTACACACCTTTTGTATTGTCTCCTATTGAAGCCAAGAATGCTTCCGTTGTTACTTCCTTTTGCAGCTGGTAAACAGCGCATACCTGATCACAATAGGCATCACAGGAACAGTCGAACCCTGTCTTGACTTTGTCTAAAGGCTTAAATGGGCTTAAGTACTTCCTCTGCTGCTTTTCAATATCAACTATCACTTGTCAGCATCTTCTTCTCATACATCTATCATCCAAGTCAAGTCAAGTCAAGTCAAGTTTATTTGTATAGCGCTTTTCACAACAGACATTGTCTCAAAGCAGCTTTACAGAAAACAACAGTGAAGGTGAATGGTGTGCGTTTGTCCCTGATGAGCAAGCCGCAATCCTGATGAGCAATCCAGCATTATGGCAATTTGTCGCACAGTGTTATTTGCTTGATCGGAAATAGGAGTGGTTGTTTTTTTTCCAGTATAATGGCATAAATTTTTTTTCAGTTGAAAGGTTAATGCAGGGAAATAAATCGCTTGGCAGCAGTCCGTGTTCGAACTTGCTGACAGTGTGGAATAGCTTCAAGAGAACTTCTGGTGATAAATGGTGTTATAATCAGATCATAAACTCGTTCAAAATTTCTGAATGGTCCACAAATGCTCAGAAAATGCATTTCCGCCTCATTTTTCCTCCTCTCTAGTCTTGGAAAAATCCACCACTCCTAAAAGCTGACGCACTTAAACACTTAATTGCTGTATACTGCTCAAATGACCTATGGTCAATATCTCAGGAGTATTGTAATGGCAGCTCAGTTTGCCATACCACCCCGGTTTAATCATTCGTTTACATGAAAACAGGCTGCCTTCCTTTGCTTCTCCAGTCAATAACTAGGAGAAAAGCTCTTATTTTTTTTCCTCCAGCAACTTGAATGCTGGTGTGTATTGATTTCTGACATTATTACGCACTCCGGCCACCCATCACCATTACTTTGGCTGCTAGGCAGTTGTGGCAGTGAAAAGGCAAGCACTGCGTGGCATATGTGAAGAGAGAGGCCTTTATGGAATAAAGATTTTTTTATGGAGCAGCACTTCTCCATCCACTGTGGCTTCTGTCATTTTCTTATTTGGAGGCTTGTTCTTTGGCAAATGCTGCCGACAGGAGAAAATACCTGTTTTGAAGCAAATCATAGATCTTTATATTGTGGGTGAAAGGAAAGGGTTTTCCACCATTTTGGGCAGAATAGAGTCCCATTTAGACATTTCTGAACAAGGTTTTCAAGAAAGCAAACCAAAGAAGAAGTGATCGCATCACAAGGAACTCCAGGGGGCTACTATGCACTTAAAATGCAAGCTTTTCATAATAATCCATAGTGCAAATATCTTCTATTTAGCTCTAGCATTTACAATGCTGTAACATGTATTGCACCTACCATATGTAGACCCAGAAAAACTATTCATTCTGCTTTTTCCAAAAAAATATTACATTTTGTTGGAAAAGATATCAATATAGGGAAAGTGGTAGATCAAAGGTAAAGAGAATGGACTTCTGATTGGAAAGGTGTGATGTCAAATCTCGGTACCACCAAGCTGATACTGCTGGGGGCTTGAGCAAGACCTATAACCCGTCAAGTGCTCAGTTAAATAAGTCAGATTATTGTAATTTCACTTACAATTCATTATTTCAATTAGGATAAGGGCGTCTGGTAAATGTCAAAAGGAAATAGATGTTAACAGTGTACCTTTGCTCCTGGCAATGGTTATTTTTGCCTGACTTCATTTTGGTGAATTTAGACCTCTGAGCCAATGAAAGATAAGAGTTTGTCAAAAAAAAAGATGTGGTACAGTGAACTGTGCAACCTGGTTTGCTAGATCCTTTTTGGTTACCTTGTGCACATGGTAAGCCTGGCAGTATTGGTTACAAGTACTGACAAGGTCTATCTTAGTCACAGGTCTTTCACAGTTAACACACTTCTTTTCTATCTTTTGTATGGAATATCCTAAGGATGAGTACCACCAGGTTTAATATTTTCCTTAATATATATCCATAAGGGATATCATCTGGAGATACATCGTTTTATTCCACAGATATGCTAATGACACATTTCTCGTATGTATCTCCCTTTGAACCTAAATGGCTTGTGTTCAATAAAGTGTCTCAGGGGTTGACTGGAAATTGTGAAAGACGGATGGAAAACACGTTTTCCATTTATTAAAGGACACAATATATTGCTCTAAATGCCCCTGACATGAGGTTTCATATTTGATCCAGACCTCAGATTTGACAACATCAGTTGGTCATTGGGCAACTATGTTTTTCATGACCAAGAGAAATCTATATCTGTTTTTGTTTCATCTTGGTAATAACGTTAATGCTTTACACGTGCAATAGATGTTAAGCCCTCATGGTTACAGCTAGCACAGAATACTTAATGGGGCTAAGAAAAGGGATCACAACCAATCAGCATCACATTGTGCATTTCCATAATATCCAGAAAATTTGAGAATGTCGATATAGTGCATGGAATACTGTTGACTCTGAAATTACGACTTAAATCTTGCTTTTATGATATTGAAAGTTTCAAATGTAGCAACTTATGCTCCACCTTTCACTCGTTAAACAGTCCATGCTCCCACTGCAATATACCTATATACTGTATACAGTACAATACAATAAATTGCTCTGTAATATACTATATACAAATTACAGTATACTACCTCTTAATAATCACCATTCTTTAAGACTTCTGGGAAGGCTAGGCCATGTCTCGATTTACGATATTTGTAAGTTACGAAGGAATCATAAGAACGCCTCTCCTTCATAAGTCAAGGACTACCTTTAGTGTTTTTATTCCCTGACTGTCTTATTTGCTAGCTTTAGGCCAAACACTTCGCTCCATCATGACTTCAACAATCAGTTTGTATGAAAACTATTCATCCAGTCTTACTACATGACCCTGCTAAAATGGCAAACGCCTTTCAAGACGCCCCAACCTCACATTCCCAAGCCTAATTAGACATGACAGGCTTCTCTCTAAATGATTGCTAACAGTGGACTCTGAATGCCATATGAGGTGATATTTAGTGTCGGTTGCCGTCACAGAAATTTAGGCAAAAAAAAAGCTTTTTTTTTCAGGCCTTGAAGGGCTGCGAGATTAGGTTTCACACATATCTTTCTTTCGACCACTAAAAGAAGAATTATGGCTTCCCATCAACACCTTGTCCATTAGTTAGATTTTTCAGGGGTACCACACTTTGAGCTGGAAACTGCTTCTAAAGTGCTAAAGGTCAGCTATATTGAGGTGTGAGAGACCAGGTCCTTGTTGGTGGTCTTATGCTGAGTAGGTGGCGTGATGAAGAGAAGTCTTCCCGCTCTTCCTTCTTCTCCTTTTCTTTTGCTGCCGAGTGTTCTAAAGTCAGAACGGACCAAGCGTATTCCCTTGAGGGACTCCCGTTTTACTTTCTGATTTAGTTCTCTTCTGCCTGTCCACATTCTTCCTTGTATCCTCCGTCTTATATTTTGTTTATTATTTTCACTTAACTTTTTCCCTCCAGCCTTTTCTCTTGACCTTCAGTTTCTCTCGAAACTTTTGTTTACTTCTTACAGTGTTCTCCAGATCCACTCCTTATCTTTATTCTCTCACCCCTCCCTGTCTTTTTTTTCTCTTCCATTGCATTATTTTTATACCACATCCCACTTGTTTTTTTTCTTCGCCCTCATTCATCCATTCCTTCCTTTTGTTCGGCTGTGCCTGTTAACCTGTCTGTCTGCTGCTGAAGGCAGGCTATCGATCTGCTATCGCAGACTCCATGGTGGTCGAGGGAAACAGGTGCAGGAGGTGAGAGCCCATGTCAATACTTCCTTAAGTAGGGAGTGAGAAAGGACCTGTCTCTTCAACACTGGCATGCCTGTTTTCCTTTCTCGAGAGAATGCACCATTCCGTGCTATTCTGGTCCGTCTCATTAGCTGCTGAGAGAGGAGAAGTCAGGGAGAGAAAGGTGTAAGGGGAGAGGAGAAATGATGGGTGTGCATGAGGCCTAATTATGCTCATTGAATTGGATCTGGTAAACAAGTATATGCCAGCTCATGGAGCATTCTGAGGGAAATTTGATTTCAAACCAAATTTAAAGCCGAGAAGTACCCCTTTATCTAGTCAATCAAAACTTAACCACCACCTCCCTGTAGATTTTGAGGCGCATCAACATTGGTCTCTATATTTTAGCTGTTGCTCTCAAAGCTATCGGTGGTGTTGAATTGACACTGGATTGAAAACAGGTGTACCCTAAAACAACCACTTGTACCATTGGAAACAATTGAAAAAAAAAACCAATGCAGATGGTTTGTTTTTGTTGTCTGCATAGATCCTTGACAGATGTACTGAGGACCTTTTTGACCAACAGTCCAAAGAGGTCTGTTTATTCACAGGCTTGGATTTACATTTATGGCATTTGGCAGATGCCCTTCTGTAGAGGGACTTACAACCTAGCAGATAAGGATCAAGGGCCTTGTTCAAGGGCCCAGCAGTGGTACCTTGATGGTGCTAGGTTCGAATTTGTGTTTAGAGTCCAATGTCTTAACCACCGAGGTACCACCTACCTAAACATACTGGGTTTTCTTAGGAATGCTTGGCACATGCAAGTCTGGAGAGTTATTTATGCTTCTGCAGCTATAGAACAGGACTATGTTGGCCATAAGCTCAGGCGGGAGGCAATGATATGGCTGGGACTAGTTCTTTAACAGTGGTGACAGTGTTTTAAAGGCCCACAGTGGTAAGGATTGAGCCAGAAGTCAAGCCATAGGATTCCTTATTTTGACGAATATAATTCTCCTGTTCTCCTCCCAGGACTTGAATTGATAATTTGCTCATACTTAGCATTAGCAACTGACATAACATTTATGGCATTAGTCAGGTGCCTGTATCCAGAGCAACATTTATCTAATTGATACAACTGAGCAGCTCTTAGGTTAAGGGGTTAAGCCTTGCTCAGGGGCTGGCTAAGGGGTTAAGCCTTGCTCAGAGGTCCAGGAGTGGCTGGGATTTGAACTTATGACCTTCAGATCCAAAAGCTTTAACCACTAAGCTACTATCTTTTTGGTGAACCTATAACTTAATGTTCTGGTGTCACCCAAATATCGGGAGTTTCCTACTTTCCACTGTTGCCTTCGACCGACTCATTAGGGATCTAAATCTATTTTAGGATTTGCTCAAAGGTGCTTTTTTGACAGTGTTTTTTCCCTCAAAGGGTAGAAACCGTAAGTCATAAAGTTGTCTCCGTTCTTTCCACGACCTTTCAACTTCTCGAGCCTTATTTAACTTTAGCTCAAGTTCTGAGTTACTCAAGTTCCAGCCTGGACTCCCCCACATTGATTTAATGGCCATAGGAAGTCAGTGAAAAAGAAGATGGTGCAGAGATTACTAAAAAAAACAATCTGTCTGTAATGCTCCCTTAACGACAGAGCTCCAAAATATCTGACAGCATGAAACAGCCTGCAGTCAGGTTTATTTATTTATTTATTTTTCGCCTTTTACACTTCTCAAAGTGAGTGCCATACAGAGGTCAGACAGGACGGAATCAGGGGAGTGGAATGCGTTTGGTTCCCTCTTTTGATAATTGTGTTTACAGTACACATGAACTTTCAGTACTTTCAGTATCACATATTGTAGAGGTGTTTCCCTGTGGCTCATATCACAAGACATGAGGCAATCTCTGCAGTCTGAGTGTGCTTAAAGGAGAATCCAAGTAAAAGTCGTAGTACATTGCAAGGCAAGCATTCGACAAACTTAATATAAATATACCTGTCTAATTAAGCAAATAAAGTATAATTAAAACTGAACGTCTGTAACAGGCCTTCTCTTTATTAATGAGCTACCTTTGGCAAAAGAAAATGTACCCAAGTCAACCTAGATTGCTGCAGCCTTTTACTTTAACTTGCTGGCTCCTCATCCTGACCACCATTGGTTTACCCCTCAGTCTATAGACTGTCCCTGGATCATTTACTAATTATTAACTATACAAAATATAGAAAAATAAATACAGAGGCTTTGACGAGTTCCTCAACAACACATGGTTAGGTCGGTACTGAGCATCTAAAATGGACTATACGAATAAAGCATTGTCAAAAATTTAAAACAAATTTGCAGGACTTGAAATTACATACCAGTCTCCCAATAAGACCAGCCAGTCCTGAGCTGCATAGGAGATGACCTCCGCAAATTTGCACTCCTCTCAGTAATGGAAGCCGGGCTTCTGTTGACATCCTGTAGTCAGGCAGTGGTGTTTTGATAACTGCAGTAAACACTTGGCTTTATCTCTCAGATTTGAGTTACCGCTGTGTGGATACCTGCTTTATGCTGTTTGGAATACAAGCACAAATCTGTCTCCATTTCACATCGCAGCCTTTAGACAATACTGCCCGAGCACATTGAATTGTTGAGGTTCAAACTGGGCAAACTGTCATTTGAAACTGTTTTTGTGTGATGTAGTATGCCAGGTTATATTGGTTTTTATGAACGCATTCTGTTCCACTCAATGGTGATTTTTTTTTTTACAAGACAAGGATACTTGTTTTCCTTTGCCCAGGACATTGAGACCTAAATTACAGTGAATTTACCAGACAAAGTTTTTACAACTAAGTGGCTAGTTGTCTATGGGCCTTGAGCTGCTATAATAAACATTATAAAAACATATTTGACCAGATGTTTGGATTTGAATTTGCCCCATTTTTATACAACTAACTGGCTTAGTCAAAAAGTTTAGATATTTGGATTGTATGGTATCGATTGATTAATTGGTGTTTTTTTTTGTTTTTTTATCAATGTCCTAGTTCTATAATATCCCTGATATATTAATTACTTACATAGGGACATTTACTTTAAGATTTATGGCATTTTTGGCACTGACCAGTTTAGGCTTAAGGACCTTGCTTAGGGGCCCAGAAGAGGCAGTTTGGTTTTTGAACTCACACTATTTCACACCATTACTTAGAAGTCCAGTGTTTTAAGTCAGTAGTCCCCAACCTTTTTCACAGACCGGGGTTGGGGGAAGGTTATAAATACAACAAATTTAAATGATACGACCGGCATAAAAACTGATATTTTATAAATATAATAATAATCGTGAATCCACTGTGTTATTGTTTGTTCATTTTGCTAGCTTGATGGTCTTAATTTAGCGGTAATGTATTATGTGTTAGCGGCCGGAGCAGCCCCTTTAAGAAGGTAGCGGATGGAGGTAAGACGTGACTAAGGCGAGGCATCTTGACATGCATCAAGAGAGAATCATAGACAGATGTGGCGGAGAGAATCCGGTAATTTTCCAAAATAAAACAACATTCAGAATCAGATAATAAATAAAACGGAAATAATGTAAGTTACAGTATGTATTCTTTCTGTGTAGCCCGGTACCAATTGACCCACAGTCAATTGGTCAATTGGTGCCAGTCAATTGGTGCCAGTCCGTGGTCCGGGGGTTGGGGACCACTGTTTTACGTTACCTAGCCTGACTTGCTTGGCAGCCCCTTAATGACTGTGTAATCACCTGACCTGATGTGTCAGAAGTTCAAACCAAGCCTGACGTCACTCTTTTGGAAGCTCCAATGTAATCACAAAGCGCTAAAAAGAAATGATGCTTCAAAATCAGATATTAGATATAACATTTAAAAAAAATAGGAATGCAGCCATAATGCTCACCCTTGGAATGAAGAACTCACCTTCCCACAGTGCACCTGTTCACCACCTCCTGAAAGGAGATTCGAATCGGATCCTGTCAGCATTGTACGCTGACATCAGTGCTACATCCACTTTCTTCCTGATAAGACTCAGTGAGACACGGAGGCAGAGATGGGAAACGATTTAGGTTCTGGTTCTTTCAGGACATTAATTGGCAGATTGGCAGTCCGTTCGGGTTATGTGAAGATAATGCGACAGCAGAACAGCGCAGTGGGACAGATTTGCGATATTTTACAGGGAGTTTTTTTTTCCCCCCCAAAGAAGACTCTCTGTGTTTAACTTCACTTTCTCTCTTCCACATGTGTAAATATGGTTTTCGGATTAGCTTATCGCTTTTGCCAAATGAATAAGCGGCTTAACAAGACTAATGTAAGTGTGTGTTAGTGTAGTTTGTGTGTGTGAGAGAGAGAAACATGCAGAGAGTTCCTGCCACTCCTTGCAGGAAGGGACAAAGGTGACATTTGTTGCGCGTCTGCTTAAATGTTGATATCGGAGCTGTCGCATATCAGAGCGAGCGAGGCACCACTTTGGCACACCAGTCTCAGCGGTAAATAATTTGCCATTAATTGGTTTAAATCAGGCATGTTGGTGGACGCCACATGGTTCCCTGAAGGGTGCTTGACACCAGGGTGTGGGCAGAACGAGAACCTCCATCTGGCTGTGTCTGGAGATAGCTTTATAAGAGCAAGCCAGGCAGACATGTGTGACATTATCATCATTTTAGATTTTTTTTAAAAATAGAAAAAAAGAAATCTTGCTTTTAATCCAGCCTACTCTGCCTTTGAAATATCATCATCTTTTTCACAGACAAGGTCTATCTGGATCTTACTTCTTTGTATGTTAAAGGATTTGGGATCTTAAAAGCATTGCCTGGTGCTAAAGCAGAAACTAGTGTTGCTAGAAAAAAATAGCAAAAATATATACAGTACTTATAAATATATATGTACAATAAACTATTTACATACTACAATATAGTATCGTTCTGTACATTGGCAGGGGTCTCCAATCTGGGTCAGACATTTTTTCCGTCAAGTCTTCAGGATGGAGAATAAGAGGACCAAGCACCAAATAATAGGCAAACTATTGCTCCTATAGTTTATTCTTGGGTGTCTATGGCAACCCATACAATTAATTATTATTATTATTATTTTGAGTGAACAACACCGTGAATGTTCCACAACACTGATGTAACTCTAAATGGATAAAAAGGGCAAGGCATCTTTCCTTTCTATAAAAACAATGTGGTATAAAAAAACAAAATGCCAAATTGCTAATGGCATCACAACCATTATTAGATGGACTTGGTTGCTTAGATATTAAGGCCTTACAATCTAAAGACTGTGACATCAAATCCCAGCCACACCAAGCTGCCACACCAGGGCCCCCAAACAAGGACCCATAGTTGCTCAGTTGAATGAGATGAATGTAAGGTCGCTCTGCATAAGGGGCATCTGCCAAATGCCATAAATGTAAATGTAAACACCGTCCTTGCCTAACTCCCTGTAGTGTTTTATCCCATACACGTTACACCTTTCTACAAATTTCACCCATTATTGTCTTGCACCGCTCCATCCACCTCCTTCATGTAAGACGGATTATCTCGTTCACACCACACAGCTTGACTTTCAGTATGAACGATGGCAATGTAATATTAGAGCCCAGACTCTAAGAAAGATAAATAGTCAGTCGTCTCTGTCCTTGTAGATAAATCGCTGTGTGTCACTTTGTGTTCTGTCTGAATTTGATTAAGTTTCTGCTTCGGAAAATATTTTTTTGTCACATACCACCAGTTTCCTCTAATGGAGCTGCTTTGTTTGGATATTTGGTTCAAATGTATCTTCATTCAGTTTATGAGAAACGGATATAATTTCACATAACGAATATGAATGGGAATTGTTTTTCTGCGCCAAAAAGTGCTTGAAGATCGCCGGGAGTTTCAGCTTTGACACCTAAAACTGTTGCTTTTGCATAAAAAGCACAACCAACACAGTGTATGCGGTAAAATTAAGTTTCTAGAAGGTTCCTATTCGAAGTGTTGGCACCTCTGAGATCTTTCCTTTCAGGTAGTTCTTGTCATTACTCTACATAACTTGGTCCCAGCGTACCTTCCATTTCTGGAACGTGTCCTGGAAGTTTTCTTTTTGAAGCGTGTCAAGCATCTTCTGCAATTTTGCGCCTGACCTTTGAGCTGGATCATCTTCGGGAACAGGGCGAAGTCTGCAGGAGCCAAATCTGGTGAGTAGGGTGTAGGGAATTCAGATAATGTGGATTGGTCTCAGACGATCATCATGCACAAGCTGCTGTGTGGTTTGGACATTAAGCTTGTTGAAGGTCTTCCTGATCCCTGGTCGTCTTCCAGTGATGTTCTTCCGCAATTGTGCCACTGAAACAAACAATCATATTTTCAAAATCTATAAGAAGCTCTTTGAAGACTGATTAGTCGAAATATATATATAGTCTAAAAGCTGTTTAGACGTCACACCGACTGAAAATATGTGCATTTGCACATCCGGGACAAGTCCTGTAGCCGATTAATCATCTCACAGTCTGTCACACGAGATGGCGAGATTGATGGGGTCTGAAAAGCAGCATGTGTGTGGCCCGCCTGTGTCTACCTTTTTGCTCCTTGCAAACACTAAGGGGCAGAAAAACACCACTTAGCCCTGTTCATCTGCACATGTGGGTCGTTTTCCAATGCCCACTATCCAATTCGCTTATTTGGTTTGAAGTAGCTCCATCTCAGACCCTACGTTATAGAAAACGGATGTCTCCTATTAGTCTGCCTTTATTTCCCACTGGCAGTGGTCATGTTACTTATCATCGAGAGATGGCAGATTTGTCTCAGTCAGCCCTCTAGCTTTAAAATCCATTTACGAACTAGAGAGGACTCAGACATCACACGTGCAACATGCCGCAACCTTAAAGCTCACCATGTGCAGAATCGACATTTTGGCATTAATTCCCTTTAGTTTTTATGTTTCCTTGGATTTTAGAGTAATAAAGCCTGGGGACGTCATAAAGAGACCAGGATTTGATTATTAAAGCCTACGGCTTGAGGCTCTCCTGATGAGTTCCTGGAGACCAATTATCTAATCGCTCGGCAGGAGGAACCCAGGCCACCTGCCGCTCAGGGGGACCTTCACTAATTATATCACTTACTCAACAGCGTGTCCGTATGGCTGTGTGTGTGTTTTCCATCCTCCGCTGTGGATTTAGTGAACATGACGCACCGTCCCATACCTTGAGAACGATAAGCCAATGACAAATGAAGGGATTAAAAGAGAAAACCAAAAGCCAAAAGCAATTATCGTCCCGTAAAAGGGGAAAGCATTTTTTTTTCTCTCTCTTTTAATCCATCAGAGGGACGTGTCTATTTTTTTTTGACAAGCAGGTGATAAAACATTTAAGGAAAGTGCCACCCACAACACGTTTACCGCTGGTAAATTGCAGGAATGCAAGTTTTAAGAGGGCCATTTGCAGTTGAGAATAGCGGCTTTAACCCAAAATGAAAGAAAAGGTGTAATTACTTAGAGAGAGCAAGGAGAATGGGTCAAGTTACAGAATCTTTAGGAAAATTACGTTGCCCCTGGAGATATGAGGATCTGGTTTTGTCATCTTGCCCTTTTACAAGGCTTTGTGCTCCTTAAAAGTCCAACTTGTGCGGCTTTCTACCCGTGTGCGGGGTGGACGGAGGTTGTTTATTGTCGTGGAAACTGACAGCAGTCAAGACTAATGGAAAAAATAACGAGTCTTTGACCTTCTGATGGAGTTCTCAGTCCACAAGTATAAACTTGTCTTTTTTCTCTCGCACTCGATTTTGCTCGGTTGCTTAGCATAGGAGAGGCAATTAGGAGGGTCCTTAGGCAGAAGAAGCATTTTACATTCAAAGATTTGGGTCTTGGAATTGATTTTATCTGCTTAAAATGACACAAAACTACAAAAGATATGTAGATTCTTCTGCATTTTACCGTAGAACCATGGAAGTCTCTTATAGCTTTTTTTTTTACCATGTTGCTTAAAGTGCTAGGGATTGTTAAGTGCCACAAGTTGCCAAGTCATGGTTCCTTTGGGGCAACTTTCCTTGGATATCGAATCATATTTTCTTTCTGAATGTTCCATGAAGTGTTGGATCTTGGTTTTCTTGAGGCATGGATTTTTTGGGGAGACTTGCAAGCTTTGGGCAATTATTTCCAGACCACTGAGTCATGGTTCCATTAGGGTTTTTTTGGAGAAATCATACACCCTTTGGGTTACTTGGAGATTTGCTCTTTGACTTATGAGTTGTGGACTTTTTAGGGCTAGCTTCTTCAAGATCCCCAAGCCATTGTTGCATCTGGGAATGGCTTAATTGGGAAGCATTGAGGAGTCTTTTAGGCCAGAGTCGTAGTGCCATTAGGTTATTAGGGTTTTTGAGGACACTTTCAAGTAATAGACCCTTTGGGGTACAGTTCATCAGACCGTCAAATTATGCACAGAGAAGGTGCAAATACTTTGCATCTCTTGTCTCAGTGTGAAATGAGTTTTGGTAAGGTAGGCTTATAGTGCTATGCTAGGATTAAACACAGAATATAGGTCACAGCTGTCACCTCCTCGAGCAACAGAAGGTGATGTTTCTGTCAGCATCAAAAATCCGACCTCCCCCCCGTTCTTCCCTGGTTAACCTGCTCCCTTTTGTTATCAATTATCGTTCCATAGGAAAATATATTTTCCTCGTTTTAGGGTTCTGTCTGCCTGTTCTTTTCCTTCTTTCCATATCTTAGCATGTCTCCTTATCATCATGTTCTTTGGATATTTTTGATTTGGTGTTTATTACAGTCTCTCAGCTCTTGAGTGACCCTGACATGGGTCAGATTATCTTACTAGCCCAAGGTTATGCGATCACTCCGTGAGCGCACCAGCCAAAGATCACTTTATTAGCAACAAACTAAAATGGTTTTAGCCCTGCTTATGTTTGCTCAAATGTAAATTTTCTGTTGCTATGGCTCTTATTCAACAGCGCTAGTGTTGAAGTCATTTAGACACAGAATTGAAACAGGCTGATTTCCTTTGCTTCAGTTGCTCATGCGCTCTCGCCCTGATTGCTTTGCCAGCCATGGGTTGCCGCAGCCATCTCCTTGCACTGCAATGTCGTTTCTTATCATACTGCTTCAATACCCCCCCCCCCCTCCACCACCACCACCACCACCACCACCACCACACACACACACAAACTATTATCTAATGATTTCATGCTTGTTCTTTTCTTTCTTGCAAGTCTGACTTGATACAAAGTTTTCTATTTCATTTCAGGAATGACAGCATGTTTCTTCTATTATTTCTTCTTCCTTTTTCTCTCTCTTTTTTTTTTTACTCGACTAGAAATGACATGATTCTCCAGCGGGATTTTAGAGCCGTTTTCATTTTGTTCCTTCATCAGTCGGACATGATGCCTAGCATGAGTCACGCAGCAATAAGCTGCTTTCTTATTAAGGCGGGCACACACACACACACACAATCTGTCATTAAGGTCTCTGTTAAAATTGCTCTGGCCTCCCGCTGTCCCCATGCCCAGGTGCTTGCAGGTATTCGCAATATGCAGTGTGAAAATATTGGCAATGACTCAAGGTCTTGAGGCATCTACATCTACATCATGCCATCTGTGAAAGATTTGCTGGTAAAGATATCATGGCTTGCAGACCTCTAAGGTTAAAAGCTTGCTGAAAACAGACAAGTTCTTTAGTCACTAAACAACTATTGACGCACAATAACTCTAGACCCTTAAACTTTTTAGCTACCTACAGTTCCACCCTTCTGCTCAACTTTATAAATTCTATGGTAAAACATCAGTGAAAAGTTCTCACCAGTACAGTGTCTCATTAAATTTACATTTATGGGATTTGGCAGATGCACTTATCCAGAGCGACTTAAAACTTAGCAGTTGAGGATTAAGGAATCATGGGTCCTTACTCAAGGGCTCAGTAGTTACAACTTGGTGGTGCTGGTGTTTGAACTTGTAAACTTCCGATCCACAGTCCAATGCCTTAGTCACCCCAGATAATGAAATGACAAATTAGTCTGGCTGAAAATATAAGTTATAAATGCCCTTTCATGATAAATTGAGAAAGCAGAAGACTCTCGGAAGACAGGGTACAAATAGCTTTTCCTTGTAACTGGGGTAATATACTTATGGTGACCAAACAGCCTTTGTACCTTTTAATATGAATCTTGATTTGTGTATCCAGCAGTACTATAATTGGAAGAGAACATTGATAAGAAGTGTCGAAAATTCCCAATTCATCTGTTTAAACCAAATATGAGAGCGTGATTCAAAGGATATTAGAAGCAACAGAAATCTAAGAAGTAAAGAGTAAAGGTACTGTGCTACAGCTCAGGCCAGGGCAATTCTTTTCTGCTTCACCAAGTCGAACGCTGTGTTCTGAGCTCCACTGCGTTTCAACACTTGATTAAGCAGAGTCTGACAGATCCATCAATAAACCCAGAGGCATAGGCCAGGAAGGGACATGGGGACTCCTGGACACTCGAGCAGGAAGGGCAGTGAGCTTGATGAAAGGTTCAGGGTGGTCTTCAAATAGTAAAATTGTATATTAGAACCTGATTGAATTGTCATTATCATTATCATGTAAAGTATATTTGATATCTATTGTATTAATCATGATTGATTTTTTTTTTTTTTTTTTTTTCGAATTGGACAGCTTCATAGAACTACGATTTGAACTCACAACATTCCGAATTTTTCCCCAAAATGCTAGTTTCATATAAGATTGAACTGTCTTAAGTCGTTAATATCTTTATTACTAAATGACTTTAAGTTGGTCTCAACAACACCTTTTTTTAAAATTTATTTATTACGCACATTTAAAAATAAAAAAAACAGCAACTGTTGGTCAAAGTGCTGAAAAAAGTATAAACCACAATTATTAAATAGGTTTTAAGATGTGACTTCAGTGAGATTCAATGAGGACTTGATGTGGAACATCAACTCGTTCAAGACCCTCGGTCCAGCAACCGAGAACACCAGTTTTTCTTTGTATACAAGGGATAGTTAACTGTAGGCTATTTGTGATGTTGAATGGAAATAAAATCGGTAAGATGGGCAAGTGTCAGAGTGTGTAGCCTGAATTCTATAAATCCATTCATTTCGACTTTGATTTTTTTCGTCTGAATACATACAATTTTTAATACAATTAAATTATAATGTTGAGGTATAGTAATAAATAATATATAAAATAGTAATCATTTTATTTAATTTCTTTGTCTCCAAATGCATGAATATTTGAATATCATTTCATCTTGAAATATACCTCATTATTACCCCCGCAGAATGCATTTCATTGCTATTAATGTATGCTATCTATGTATCTGTATAATTTAATACCATGGATCCATTGTATTAGAACTAGATTGTAAAGACATAAGTAGACAATACATTTTGACATAAATTGGAAATATTTTATGGCAGAAACTGAAATACAAAAAACAACAACAACACTGTACTTCTGTCAGGTATTCCCATCAGTGCTTTACCTTTCTCGCAGTAACACCTCAGTAATCAAGAAAACCACATACTGCAGTATTCTGCCATGTTTTTATCTTTATTATCCTGCATTGTTGTTTCGGGATGCTAACAAGGGGGCATGACGGGCTCTCTGTGCATGTTGAGGGCCTCGGGGGGTACCAGGGCAGGCAAGTCTCCACAAGCCTGTGTGGAAATCAATACCCAAGCCGGGGCAAGGCTTCTGTCTGCTCCAGCGTAGTGCGCATGTGAGCAAAAGACATGAGGTAAGGGCAGTCGAGAGGAAAGGATTTGGAAATGCAGAGCCGCTCAGGTTCTGTTTTACCAGCTTTTGTTCTCACTATGTAATGTAAAGAAGCATGAAGACGTTATTGTCCGTGGCATGTTAAATACCTCGTCCAGACTTCATCACTCAGTCGTATGCTCGTCAGATGCTCGGCTGACCAGGGAGGACTTTTTTTATCCGCTGAAATATGGAAAGGGGAAGAAAAAAAAATCTTTCCAAGCAATAATTTCTTGGTGTTTTTATAATAACAATAATAAATTAATAATATAAGGAATGGAAAGCTGACAATGCTAGGTGCAATGCAAACACAATAATAGGATCAAAACAACAGGAGCAAGCAGGTTTCCTAATTCATATTCGCCCAGGTTTACGGAGGAAGATTGCTTTTAGCTCCTCGGTCCTTTCATGAGTCCAGTTATTGACAGGAGCAGTAATTGCACCTGTAACTTTGTTGCATTGTTCACGCAGAGCAAGTCGTTAGCGATTAGCAGGCCAGGCGAAATGTTTACTCTTTTTGAGATTAATTTTTAATGCTTAGCTATTCTAAAACAATTATAGTTTTTATTTATTACACGACGACATCGTTTTTATCTATTTATGATTCAGGAACGTCTATTTATTTATTTTTATTACTCTGAGACTAAAAACATAAATTATGCATTCATTACTTTCGAAGACTTTCTCTTCTTCTTTCGGCTTTTCCCATTAGGGGGCGTCACAGAGGATCATCCGTCTCCATACCCCCCCTGTCCTCTACATCTGCCTCTTTCACCCCAACTACCTGCATGTCTTCCCTCACCACATCCATAAACCTCCTCCTTGGCCTTCCTCTTTTCCTCCTTCCTGGTGGCTCCATCCTCAGCATTCTCCCACCGATATACCCCATGTTCCTCCTCTGCACATGTCCAAACCATCTCAATCTCGCCTCCCTCACCTTGTTTTCAAAACGTCCTACATGAGCTGTCCCTCTAATAAACCCATTTCTAATCCTGTCTATCGTCGTCACTCCCAAGGAAAATCTCAACATCTTCAGCTCTGCTACCTCCAGCGCCACCTCCTGCCTTTACTCAATGCCACTGTCTCTAAACCATACAACTTTTGAAGACTTTCTCATGGTGGAAAAACCTACAAAACTTTCTAGAGCACTGACTCTGGAGACAACTTAATTCCTGCAGCAGTTCTACTGTTCTACTGTTACTCATTTCCACAGAACATGAAACCAAATTATATGGATAGTGCAAATGATATTTGGATAATGCAGTAAAATATATGGTTAATATCCAGGTGGTCATAAATAGATAAGATTGGTATGTGCTTATAGAACATCCCATTTCACATTTAGTCCCCATTTGCTGTTGTCTATTTTTCTGTTGATGTTCCTCAAGATTTTAGTGAAGATTTGTGATATTTTATTTAGCCACAAGGGCATAAGTAAAGTCAGCTACTGAGTCTGTAGCATCCAAAGGTGTCTTCTACAATTGTGTGCCTTCAATTTTTGTTTTAGAAAGAACCACATATGGCTGGAAAAGTCAGGACTCCCAATAGGTTAGTTCAAATGGAACCATGAAGATGCAGAATAATTGCATATTCACGTCAGCGAATTTTAGATTCATTTTATTTATTTCGTTTCTAAAAAAAAAAAAAAAGTATTCCACCCCCATGCAAGTCCACGGGGATGTTGTAGACATCATCTCGGCTTGAGTCGAGCACTATTCCAACGCGAGCCGAATACGTTTAAAGCACTTTTAATATCCCTATTCGAAGTGTCAGGTGAATTATGAAAATGCGCGCCCGAAGTGAAGATTGAGCGGACCGAGACGATGTTTAGTTTTGCCTCGAGGCATTTTATTACAATAAAGTTTCAGCCGGCAGCTTGTTTTCTTTTTCGCCCACGAGACAAAGGCGCTCTCTCTCTCTCTCTCTCTCTCTCTCTCTCTCTCTCTCTCTCTCTCTCTCTCTCTCTCTCTCTCTCTCTCTCTTCCTTCCTCTCTTTTTCCCTATACACGTTCAGTTTTGTTTTTGCTTGTCATTCCTATAAAGCCGGGAGTGTGACATGTTTTCTCATTAGGAGAAGCAATAACTTTGATAAATCATTCCGGCTGCCAGCCCGCCCTTTCTGTTATTACAAAAGCTCATTGAAATCTCTCTCTCTTTCTCTTTCTGTCGTTCTCTCCCTCACTTGATGCTTCTCCCCATGAATTTGCTGCCTACTGCTGTGCTGTTTGCCATTCCTGCTAAATAAAGTGATCTAACTGAGTTAAGTGATCTAACCATGGAAATTCCTGTGTGCATTCATGTGTTTGTACACGTGAGGCTGCACAGGGGAGACAAAACGTGAACGATTTAGCAGGTCGTTATTAGTCTGACAGTGTTGTATTGCTCACACCTTCATGGCAACAAAGGCCTATCATTTCAATTAAGGCCATAGTGTAGACCAGCCTTTCCCCAACGTTTTTTGCGCCACGGACCTGTTTAATGTCGGACAATTTTTTCACGGACCGGCCTTTAAGGTGTGACGGATAAATACAACAAAATAAAAAGATACGACCATAAAAACTGGTATTTTCTAAATATAATAATAAATGTGAATCCTCTGTGATGTTTTTTGTTTATTTCGCTAGCTTGGGGGTTTGAATTTTGCGGTAATGTATTATGTGTTAGTGGGCGGAGCAGCCCCTTTAAGAAGGTAGCGGATGGAGGTAAGACATGTGACCGAGAAATCTTGACTTGCATCAAGAGTGAGTCATAGACAGATGTGGTGGAGAGAATCCGGTAATTTTCCAAAATAAAACACCGTTCAGAATCAGATATGTAAGTAAATAATGTAAGTTATGTATTCTTTCTGTGCGGCCCGGTACCAATTGACCCACGGACCGGTGCTGGTCCGCGGCCGGGGGTTGGGTACCACTAGTGTAGACCATGTGTATACCAAGGGTTTGCATAGATTAGGGAAAGGTACACCCACTGGGGCAGATAAAAAAGAGGATTGATAGCTTCAAGGTTTTTTCCTGATATGGTGCCAGGGAGTCCTTGCTTCTCTGGCTTGTTCATTAGATTCATCACACGAGGCTTTTATACTGCACAAAACCAACCATGGTGCGCATGAAAAATTGGTAACATCAGTACGGTCATGCGGACCAGGAAGTAACCGCTGCACTGGATCTGGGAGGTGGTAGCTCAGTGGTTAAGGCTCTGGCTTACTAGTTAGAAGGTCAGGAGTTTAAACCTCAGTATTGTTAAGCTGCCACTCTTGGGCCCTTGAGCAAGGCCCTTAGCGCTACATGCTTCAGGAGCCCAGTATCAGAGTTGACTCTTCACTGTAACACCAGCATACTAAAATTGCTAGAATATGTCAAGTCAAGTCAAGTCAAGTTTATTTGTATAGCGCTTTTCACAACAGACATTGTCTCAAAGCAGCTTTACAGAAAACAACAGTGAAGGTGAATGGTGTGCGTTTGTCCCTGATGAGCAGCCGTGGCGACAGTGGCAAGGAAAAACTCCCTTAGATGATATGAGGAAGAAACCTTGAGAGGAACCAGACTCAAAGGGGAACCCATCCTCATATGGGTGACATCAAAAGTTTGGTCATAAATCTTTCAACAATACAGAACAATTTGTGATCATCATAGATCCAGCATCAGCTTCTCCATGCCAGGGCCTTTATACACTCGGCATCTACTTCTCCATGATCATCCATAGGTCCATAATCTTCACGAGGTGGGACGTGACTGGAGCTGGCCAAACCTCAGGAAGCCTCGGGATGGGGAGAGAAAGAGAAGCAGTGGAGAGGAATTAGCGTAGCTGCTGTTCATGATATTAACAGCACAAGTTGATAATGTGCATGTGATCAGATGTTCTGGAGCACAAGGTTGTGATGTGATGTGTGTGATGTGTGTTATGTGTAGGCTTTGCTAAAAAGATATGTTTTTAATCTGCACTTAAACTGGGAGAGTGTATCTGAACCCCGAACACTGTCAGGAAGACTATTCCAGAGTTTAGGAGCTAAATGTGAAAATGCTCTACCGCCTTTAGTGGACTTTGCTATTCTAGGAACTACTAGAAGCCCAGAGTTTTGAGATCTCAGGGAGCGTGACGGATTGTAGCGTGTTAAGAGACTGGATAGATACATGGGAGCCAAACCATTTAGTGCTTTATAAGTGAGTAGCAGTAGTTTGTAGTCTATTCGAAACTTAATAGGAAGCCAATGTAGGGACGATAAGATTGGGGTTATATGATCGTATTTTCTTGACCTAGTAAGAACTCTTGCTGCGGCATTCTGAACTAACTGAAGCTTGTTTATTAATGATGCAGGACATCCACCTAGTAATGCATTACAGTAGTCTATTCTAGAGGTCATAAACGCATGGACGAGCTTCTCTGCATCAGATATAGATAACATATTTCTTAGCTTAGAAATATTTCTAAGGTGAAAGAAGGCTGTTTTTGTAACTTGATTGATGTGATTTTTAAAAGATAAGTTGCTGTCTAAAATAACTCCCAGGTCTTTTACCGTTGAACTAGTAGTTACAGAACAACCGTCTAAATGCAGGCTGAGATGCTGGAGCTTCTGTGTACTATTTTTTGGGCCGATGAGCAAAATCTCCGTTTTATCAGGATTTAATAGCAGAAAGTTATGGGTCATCCAATCTCTTATTTCTTCAACACACTCAGTTATGCGAGCTAATTGAGCTGTATCGCCTGGTTTGGATGAAATATATAGCTGGGTATCATCAGCATAACAATGGAAGCTAATTCCATGCCTTCTAATAATATTTCCTAATGGAAGCATGTATATTGTAAAAAGCAGGGGTCCCAGAACTGACCCTTGTGGCACGCCATAATTTACTAGCATTATCCTGGATAGCTCTCCATTTAAATCTACGATGTGGAGAATTTCAAATTGCTGTAATGTATGTGACAAATAAAGGCTCTTCTTCTTCTTCTGTGCCACAATTCCCATGAATGCAAACACAACTCGGACACAGATGCACACTTGGTCAGAAGGTAAAAGTGTTTCCGCTTATGACGAACCCATTAGTTTCATGTATACCACAAATTCATTGGAATCGGGTGGCTTCTCAATGCAATCAAATCCAAATATTATACTAATAAATATATATAATTTGATAGAATTAAGTCTGAAACCAGGGCAACTCTGCAGGGGGTGCGAAAAGCAACTGTACTCCCATTTGGAGCATATTCCAATTGTGAAAACCATCAACATCTGCATCTGGGTTTCTGTAGTGCAGTTGCATTTATGGCATTTGGCAAACACCCTTATCCAGAGCGACTTATACAACTGGGCAGTTGAAGGTTAAGGTCCTTGCTCAAGCGCCCAGCAGTGGCAGATTGGTGGTGGTGGAAATAGATCTAATGTCCCTCTGATCAGTCCACTGTCTCAACCAGTAGGCTTCCTACAAATAATTTGCTTGACATTTAATTGTCCTTTGCTAAAGCTAAATAAAAAAACAAACAAACAACGCATTATTTTCTGAACAATGCCACTAGTTGGAGCCTGCCAACTGTGCATTATCTTCATTATCTTCCTGCTAAAACCTCCTATACACTGCTGTACATGTGGAATTCTTCATTCAAACAAGGAAAGTCATTGGAGAGATATATGATTCAACGCCACGAACCCTCAATTCCCGGATTACTCTGATATGATACACTCTTGAACTCATCTTTATTGTTAATAGTGAAACACAAAGAAAGCAGCCATATTTGGTTCCTCCCAAACTGATACCACAAAGTTGGAGGCACACAATCATATCCTGACTTTACTAACACCCTTGTGGCTGAATAAAATATTAAAAATCTTTACAAGCCCACTCAAAAATCTAGTGGAACATCTTGGGGAACTAAATGTGGAAAGGTGTTTTAAAAAGCACATAATAATCTTATGGTCAGGTGTCCACAAACTTCTCATGAATAGTTTTTTGCTTTAACTCTGGAAGAAACTGAAAAAAAAAGAGAATAGGCAGGCAAACCCAGTCATGTATGCAAAGGTGAGACAGAAAGAAAAAGAAAGGGAGAGAAACGTCTGTCCTTGTGTTCAAGGTTGACAATACGTCATTTTCACACCTTGAAATGATTTCCTCGCACGTCGGCATGTGTTTGTGCTTCTTCACGTGCATGTTTACGGGATGCTCTTTGCTGTCAGCGAGACAGGAAACATAACATTTTTTGACTGATAGATCAGGTCTCAGATGTGATCCCATGTCATCCTGCCTTTTGGAGGAAAAGCAAATTCAGAACACCGCCTGTGTTGGCAAAAATGGATGCCGGGTTGTGGATGTGCTTCGTAGTGTCTAAAAAGCAACTTGCGCAACCGGAGCTACTTTTCTGCTCACCACGTTTGTAAAGAGTGTAGAGTTCCCTTCCTGTCAAGAACTTGGCCATTCAGTGTGTTCATGGCTGTGTTGGTTTGTCTGTTCGGAGCCTCACTCTGCTTTTTCCTAAGGGCTTTTACTTGATTTCTTCCGCCAAAGTTCTGATCTATTTACCCATTAGATCAATTAGATTAGGAGGAAAATCAATAGACAAAGTGAACAAACCGAGCAGTCCATCAGCGGGAAGTGTAAAAAATGTCAGCATCTGTAATAACGCACCTAATATTGTTGAGTTATATTTACAGAATTCTGAGCAGAGGCTCCAGATTCCACCCTGGATTCAGGATTATTGAAAATATACCAGTACACGATAAGAGTAATGTCGATTGTTTTTTGTACGTCAAATGCCTAGAAGCAATCTGATGTCATTTTGTCTTCAGCAAAGGAAAATATATGTATAAATATGTACACAAGAACAGTGAATCAGGTACTGCGAGGGTGAATGCTCCCTGTATAGCCGTCATAAAGGCTTCTGCTGCTTGTAAAGATACCCGTTTATAAGTCTGTAAAGCATTGAAGCAGCGTTCTGTCCATTCAGGGCAAAGTCATAAAAGTTATGTCAAACCCTGCAAGAGGAACCACTTGAGAAAGAAAGAAGTATTACCTATTTCTCAAAACATTAATTACAAACGAATTGTAGTGGGTTTGGACAAATCATTAGCCTGGAGCAGTGAGTGGAAATAAGCAGCGCTTGCCAGAATAAACTTTTTCTGGTGTTTGATGTGAAGGCTAACAAAGCTCAGCTCCCAACCTTGGCTTTTTTTTTTTTTGGTATCTTATTCTCTTGTACACTCGTTGCTGTCCCTATCTGGTTTTAACATGCCAAACTAGTGCACCATTCATTTTGCATTAGCTGGCATGGTTAGCTACTGTAGCTGAGAAATCAGTTGAGACATGTATTCTATTGAACGATCTATTTTTCCGTATGCTTGATAAATAAATAGATATAAACTTTCTTTCTTTCGGCTTCTCCCGTTAGGGGTCGCCACAGCGGATCCTCTGCACGTTTGATTTGGCACATGTTTTTACGCTGGATGCCCTTCCTAACGCAACCCTCCCCAATTTATCTGGGCTTGGGACCGGCACTAAGAGTGGCTGGGGATGGTTCCCTGACCGGGAATCTGATAAATAAATAGATATAAATATTGAAAATTCCTGATTGTGGAACTTTGAGAAGTCAGCAAAGGTATCCTTACAATTTGGTAACAATTTCAGATTTGGAAAACTCTTGATTTACCTAAGTTTCGAATAGACTACAAACTACTGCTACTCACTTTTAAAGCACTAAATGGTTTGGCTCCCATGTATCTATCCAGTCTTTTAACACGCTACAATCCGTCACGCTCCCTGAGATCTCAAAACTCTGGGCTTCTAGTAGTTCCTAGAATAGCAAAGTCCACTAAAGGCGGTAGAGCATTTTCACATTTAGCTCCTAAACTCTGGAATAGTCTTCCTGACAGTGTTCGGGGTTCAGATACACTCTCCCAGTTTAAGTGTAGATTAAAAACATATCTTTTTAGCAAAGCCTACACATAACACACATCACACACATCACATCACAACCTTGTGCTCCAGAATATATAATTACATGCACATTATCAACTTGTGCTGTTAATATCATGAACAGCAGCTACGCTAATTCCTCTCCACTGCTTCTCTTTCTCTCCCCATCCCGAGGCATCCTGAGGTTTGGCCAGCTCCAGTCACGTCCCACCTCATGAAGATTATGGACCTATGGATGATCATGGAGAAGTAGATGCCGAGTGTTTAAAGGCCCTGGCATGGAGAAGCTGATGCTGGATCTATGATGATCACAAATTGTTCTGTATTGTTGAAAGATTTATGACCAAACTCTTGATGTCACCCATATGAGGATGGGTTCCCCTTTGAGTCTGGTTCCTCTCAAGGTTTCTTCCTCATATCATCTAAGGGAGTTTTTCCTTGCCACTGTCAGACACCCCTGACCAATCATACTTACTCCTGCAGGAGGAATGACCAATCCTTAATTATTTTTGCTTGTACCACTGACAGTTTCTGATAGACTTTCTTGATTCTATTTGTTGAATATTTCTGAGTCCAATGGGACCCATTTATATTCACAGGATTTGGCAGATGCCCTCATCTACAGCAACTTAGAATTATTGCATTTTTACAACTGTTGAGGGTTAAGAGCCATACCCAAAGGCCCGGCAGTGGCAGCTTGGCGGTGGTGGGATGGAACTTCAATCAGAAGTCCAACATTTTTAATCACAAGGATACTACTTTTCCAGTTTTCCTCAGGGATCCCAGTCTTGCACCTTCTAACAGACTTTGTTGGTTTTATTTTTTGAACATTTCTGATGACTCCAATCCTATCCCAGTGTTGTTGCACACCTCAAGCAGCTTTAGAAGTGACTAAACATTCTTCCAAAAAAAAAAAAAAACTGAATGGAGATTAGCGTTTACTTCAAGGAAATATTCCAAGCAACCATAAAAAGGTCATGTCCCATTTTTGCCTATTGTTTACACTTTTGCCCTGCAAAATGACAACATGGGGATGCCCCAGTCTTGTCCTAGAGGGTCAGAGTTTAGCATAGTGTGATGATTTCCAATAAGGAAAATTAGGATAATGCATAGTCCGGTTAAATATTCTGCTATATCATTAAAGCTATATGCTATATCATATCAAGGTATATACTTCATCCTAATAGCTATTATGTATGCATACAGAATTACAGATTTCATCTTGACGTTTGTAGAAGGCTTGTACTTTGGCTCAATCCTGTTTGAAAAGTATATCAAGCATGTAATAGCCAAATGGAAAGGGACCAGTATCAATGTAAGAGGGTTCAAGCATTAGGTTTGGCCCACAATGGCAAAGGGGCTATTGACTGCAGGCTCATTTTCGAAAATGGGATCTGTGTGGGGCAGCACTTTACCCATTCTTTCCGACCTCAAAACAGCCAGACTTTGAGCAAATGGTCCACATCACTTTTCAGAGGCCACAATGGACAGGCTTTTAAGAGACCTTGTTAGCCATTAAAGGTGACTAATACACAGTCAGGGGGTTTGGTCTGTTGCTTGTGGCATGTGCAGAAAATAGTAGCTTGGGGTAAAAGTCTTAGAGGCAGTGGGTGAAACAGCAGGAGAGGAGAGGAAGCAGAGACTAAGTGAGGAAGACCACCATTTATGCTTTCAAACTCCGACGTCCTCTTCTACAGTTTAATTTTGTTCATGCAGCACTTTCACCAATAGACATTGGAACAAAGCAGTTTTGCAGAAATCCAGATGTAGATCCCTGAGACAGTAGCAAGGGATGATATGGAAACGAAGCCTCAAAATGAAGGATCTGTTTCTGACATAAAAATGTTTTTTGCAAGATCAGCTACAGCGGCTGAACGTGAGTTGCACATGCAGAAAGCTCTGAGCAGAAGCTCAATTTGCTTTATATGATGTAATATTCCTGCCGAACTTTGCGAGTACAGAGACCATAAAACAGTTTCGCTAGTCAAAATAAGTTACATCAATATTTCCTCAAGGGAAATTTGTGTGTATACAGAATGGGCTTGCACACCTGCTCGACTTGATTTTTGGGACATCTCATTCAGAGTATGCAAATCACCTGCTTTTGCGGTTGGCAGATTATTTTTTTTTAAATCGAAGATGGTTTGTCAGTAGCCCCTAGACCACAATTTTAAACACATCAGGGGATAGAAAGCCGAAAATGGCAGGAATATGGCAAGCTTCCATCACAGGAATTCCTGATAGTATCATTGTCCGTAGCCTAAATACCAGTATGCACAATTTTTATGTTAAAGGTAATTTTCATTGGAGAGAGTCTTCATAGAGTTGATTGATTTTGGAGCACTATTGTAATTGGTTGACGACATTTGGCTGAGAGTGAGAGTGTAAAAATGAAGGACGTACCTTCCAGTTGAAGGTGGGGACAAATTTTTCCAATTTAAAGTATTGCAGCAGTAAAAAAAAACATTCTGAAGGTGTTAGTTGGAGGCCACTTGACCCTTCGAAAAATGTGTTTGTGTTTTTCACTTAATTTAGAAAGATCAGCATTGTCTGGTCACCATCTGCTGAACTTATTTGACTCTCAAGACCTGTCTGTGTATATGGTATACACTGTACATGTGTGTGTCTGTGTGTACCTTTAAGCTTACATAACATTCCTCCTCCTTGGTTCATTATCTCTTCTCATTATGTGCTTCAGTGCCGTCTGGCGAGCTGCGGGCATGTGTGTGGTGCAAGGAAGAGAAAAAAAATGAGTGAGATATTTACCTGCTCCGATGAGGCACTGACATGCCCTCTGCTGGCCCAGCCAATTACTCTAAAGAGGCAGCAGTGGGCATCTTAGCAGCAGGCATTTCAGCTTTCACTTTAATAAGACACCTGCTGGAGGGGCCAAAAGACCTGCAGGTTCCATCATCCTCCCACAGTCCTAACACGCTAGCTGTCAAAAGCTCGCCTTTTCCGAATACCATCGTTAAAGTTATTTATGAACTGGATGAAGCTTGTTATTGTGCAGAGGAACGGAGGATTGGCGGACCGCTGCCATCATTGCGCTATCAATAACACGTGTGGGTAATGATGATACCATAGTTAGACGTTGTGATGCTTCGAGAACGGCGAGGGGAGGGGGGACGTGTCTTGGAGGTGTCCTATGCATACTGGCTGTTCATGTTTATTATAGTGGTTTTAATCGTGTGCAGGGATGCACTTAGAATTCAAGTCATATTCAGAGCAAATTACTATTTTTTTTTTGGGGGGGGGGGGGGGGGCAGCCTTCCAGCACTGAATGATGCCCTTGAAAGTAGAACGCAAACAAGCAGGGGTAAATGATTAATAGTTCTCCTCTCCGCAAACAAAACATATTTATATCCGATATGAAACCAACCCAGCTGTAGATCTCAAGCTGTAAATGAGTGGGAATAGTTGCTGATTAGAGTCAGGCAGGTGTTACCTGGTGAAACATCCTCACCAAATCCCCACCAAAAAAAATAAAAAAATACACTGATTAATCATGGAAGGTTAAGAGTGTCAGGGGGGTCACAAAAAAGAGGCGCTGTCTTAGAAAACGCTGTACTTGAAGATGGACGAATATCCCAGAAGTAATTTCTGATTCCATGTTTAGAATGCATTGTAGTCTTATTTGTGGCAACTTAGCTACTTACCAAAGCAACTTGAGCAAGATGGATTCACGAGGTGGAATCAAAAACTTTTCAGACTAGCCCTGTTTGCAAGAAAGTACTTTATTTATCTACGTTTACACACTATCACGTTGAAAAAGTCCCCTTACCCAGCAATACAGTGCATTCCTGCCACTTCTGGAACATGTCCTGAAAGTCTCCTGTTCGAAGTGTGTCAAGCACCTTCTGCGATTCACACTGGATCTTGGAATAGTGTCAAAAACGCCAACCTTCGAGCTGGATCTTTATCTTTGGGAAGTGAGGGAAGTCGGCAAAAGCCAAATCTGGTGAGTAGGGTGGGTGTAAAAGTGAGATTGTTCTCCGACGATCATCATGCACAAGTTGCCGAATGGTTTCGACATTTTCAGGGGTTGAGCTCGTTGAAGGTCTTCCTGAACTTTCGTCGTCTTCCGGTGATATGGCACGTGCCACTCGAAACACCTTAAACGACTCGTCGCAGGATCGCCATATGTCTAACGTATCTGTGGCAGATTGCCCTGGTTTCAGGCAGAATTCCACGTTTGTTCTTTGTTCTAATTTGCACTCCATGAAGAAATCGCAGACGTGGCCAGAATAGTACCAGTTAGCACTCTTAGCACTTGTAGCAACACAAAATAAACAAATATGCTAAACTTATTCGATGCTAATCACATAGAGACAGATAAGGACAATTGAATAATAAAGGGCAGACATTCAATGATTTGAAATGAACTTTTCTTCTTCTTGCAATCCTCAGAACATTTGAAGGATTCAACTTTCTGTTGTAGAAGGTGAGAATGTGACGAGGGAACTAAATGCTGAAGGTTGTATTCAGTCAGAAAGTTCGATTTGTTCCGAAAAATAAAGGATTGCTTATTAAAATGATTCAATAAATCACTTTATTGAAGTTTTTGAATGATTTTACTTCATGGTAAAGTTATGGCAGGCTATGTGGGAAGTCTGAATAAGGACAGGAGTACTGGGTATAAGTAATCATATTAATGCTTGTAATACCTCAGGCGTGTTTAGATGTGTAAACAATACCAGGTGTGAATGTGTGTGTTCGTCTATGCTGTAGGGTGTTTGTGTGTATGTGCGCGCGCATGGTTGCGTTCATGTTGCATCTCTCTGAGGCGCTTCGTCGCAAGCTCAGAGCCCAGAGCTAATTAGGATGTGGTGATTGATTAGGCTGCAGTAATTAGCTTTTGTTATGTAGATGAAACTCCCATCGGGTTGAAATTGATTACCCGACGTTCGTCTCTGGAGACAAGTGTCCCCCCCTGCATATCGAGTGCCACAGGTTTCATTAAGAGTTTTTAAAGCCTACTTTCTCTCAGAGTTCTTCCATCAAGCACCGTTTCAAAGCACAGTGCCAGTTGAGCTAACTTCAGCTATCGACAGCAATGTTAGCAGGAGGTTTCTTTAGCAAGCGACTTAGCCAGGACACACTTGAATACTTGAAGTGTTCTGTTTGGATTAAGCCAAGTAAGCTGATTTCTGAAGTGAAGTCTTACCTCAGCAAGTACCGTACTTGTTAAGGTTATACTTTACCTCAGAAAAAAGCTGATTTGACTGAATTTGAACTAGGAAGCTTCGGTAGAATTATTATCTTCCTATTAATTCTATATCCATGTTGTTAGCATGTTTGGATCTGTGTCTTTTGACCACGTATTCACTCAGTGTTTTCTGATTAATAAAGTGTTATAATGAATGTCTTTTTCAAAATTTATGAGAACCGCTTCTACAAATGGTTTTAATTGTTACATTATAAATGTGGATTTGCTTTGGATTTTTTTATTTGTGTACTATTGAATGATTTTTTTTTGCCAGTTTTATGGAAGCTACAAATAGTTTTAACTTTATAAAGAACTGACAAGGTCTGCATATAGACCTTAGTTATAAATCCTGAACCGAATGTAATGGCAGGCGAACTAGCTTATGCGAATGACAGCAATGCTCACAGCTAGCAAGCGACTTAGCTTGGACACACGAGTATTCTGTTTACTTTTGAGCATACATGTTATAATAGTCCAATTAATTGTACTTATTTCACCTCAGAAATGTTCACTAGGAGTCTCATTAGTCTGACTAGCTTTCGATTTTTTTTTTTTGATTTTTTTTATGTTCACATTTGTGGCCCTTTGTGTTTTTTTGTTTAGTTTTTTGCTAATTCTGTGGAATCCAATTTTACAAATTGTTTTAATTTTATGCAAGTCTGTTAGAAATGTCTATAGGGAGACCGTAGCTTTAAATCATGATTAAATGTAGTAGAAGATAGTGGTAGTAGTAGATCAGCCGGTGTATATTATAATTTTGTACATAGCTAATTCGATTCGACATGCTGTAGAAAAACAATCGTACTAGATTTAGTGTAGATTTTCTATTTTCATGATTCTTTTTATTGTTCTTGGATTAGCCATTGTGAGCATTCATTTACCAACTCGAACAATTTAACCAACCTCAAACAAAATCAGTTTGTTTTTCAAAGGTTTCTTTGCTGATAATGGCAAAGATTTAGATTTTAAAAAGGGGTTGAAATGGGAATAACTTTATATTATAGACATTTATTATATTATTCTATTCTATAATGAACATTACAGATGTTTTACATAGCTTTCATTCAATAAAACTGTAAACATCCGGCTTGCATTTTCAAAGTGACCTTGTCAGTCAGTATCACAGCAAAAAGAACAGATCTCTAAAGGTTATGGTCCTCCAAGGTAAAAAGTAGAAATTTTACTTTTTACTCAAATCTGTTGTTCTAAGCTAATAAAATCAGGAAGCTTTTCTGTTGAAGTCAAGTATTTTTTTTTGGCACAACACTTTTGAGAAAGGATACCCCCTAACCATGGCCTGAAAGGAGGTTTGTATGAGTCTGAGTGAAGAACGGCAGGGCACAGCAGTAACAAGCGAATCGCCCGCTACCCCTTTTGCCCCCTGCAGGATTCTTCCATTTGACTGACGCCGACCATTAACCGGAGCGGGACTCGTTCATCCCTGAGCTGATGCTAATGCGCCATTCCATTTCCTAATGCAGTGCAAGCCATGCAATTCTTCAGCCTGTCTCTTCGCTTAATGTAATTACAGACATGCCTGTGTGCTCAGGCTGTTTATCCCAATAAGAGCCTCCGAACGTACTTCTGTTTAAGACCTGCAGAATCATCTTCAGGCCAAGTGCCAGACAGAGGGAGTTAGTGAACTGTATATGGAGCTGAAGGATTCTTTTTAAAAGGTGCTGAAAAGAAAGTTGAACCCAAACAAACTCACATAAAAAAAAAAAAATTAAAAAAACGCTCATGGGTTGTCAGGTCCTTTCAGAGTTGTATGGTGTTTCGGACAATAGATATTGTCTGAAATGTTACGGTACAATATTATTATATATGTATATTTATTATAGTATAATATAGTAATAAAGTATAACATAATAAAAAAGGTGATAGCTTAGTGGTTAAGACATTGGAATTCAAATATCAGCCACACCAAGCTGCCAATCCTGGGCACCTGAGTAAGGCCCTTTTTGGCAGTTACACTAGTCCTCCAATGAACGTGGTAATGGAGATATCCAAGGGGGCTTCGGTTAACAATATTCTGACCTATCGATGAAGGCATTATTTGGCAATACTTTGCGATGCAATGCAGATTTAGTTGTCCAGCTCGCTTTCATCTGTACTCAGAAGTCTAAGGTTTCAACTTTGATCTGAATCAAGTCAACCCTACTATACAAAAAAAAGAGATTTGCTGCAGAATCGCTAAAGAAATATAGCAATGTGTTAAATAATTTATATGTCGGTTTTAAAGTTTTCCTTTAATGCACACACAAACTGCTGGCTCACATTTTTTTTTTATTACCCACAATGCTCTCATACACAGGCATAACAAGCGGTTCCCGAATACCTAAAAATGCTTGCAAAATAGTGTGTGTGTGTGTGTGTGTGTGTGTGTGTGTGTGTGTGTGTGTGTGTGCGTGTAAGTACGCCACCCAGCAAAACGATTCTCATACCTTCATCATTTCCTCCTCTCATCACGCCATCCTATATTTCTTCACTTAACCACGCCCACACACTGCGCATCGTACCTACATTACAGGCCATGTGTACTTCTCTCTGTGTTTCGACTGTAGTGTCTAAGTGCAGCTCAGGAGCGACATACCCGTTGTCTGTTCTGTAAGTATATAGCGCCGCCACATGGTCAGATCCGAAAGCTTGATTCGTCGGATGCCATTAAGCATCTAATAACGCAGGATGAGAATCCATACAGGGAAAAAATCGTTTAGGAAAGAGAGAGAGAGAGAAAGAGGGAGAGAGCGAGATTGAGGGCGTAGTGACTTAGAGAACGTTCTCAATCACGTGTACTGTCATTAGCAGATTAACGATCAGCAGGCTGTCTGTATTTAGGGTGCTGGTGTATATCAGAGCTGCTCTCATCATATGGGCTTTGATAAGAGTCATCAGTCAAAGTTCTGCATGTGTGTGTGTGACATTAACCAGCCTCTCCTTGTCGCTGCTGGGCCGGGGCTCAGAGAACATTAACTGCAGCACGCTTTATCTGCCTAAATCCATCATGTTCTGCAAATCTTTGATCACGGCATTGTGTGTGTGTGTGTGTGTGTGTGTGTGTGTGTGTGAGTGAGAGAGAGAAAGAGAGAGAGAGAAAGAGAGAGAGAGAGAGCAAAAGAGAGAGAGAGAGAAAGAGAGTGCTTTCTTATTATATCTTTCTCTGGACTAAGAGTCCCCACAAAGACAGAAAATATATAAATGCCAGTTCTGAAATTGTGAGGACATAAAAAAAGAGCCATTGGTCACTGAAGTTAGGGACAGAGGTACATATAAGGGGTAGGATATAATGAATTAGCTGTAGTAGTTTTTATATTTATCATCTATTCAATCAAAGGGCCTCACAAGGAAAGTATATGTGTAAGTGTGTGTGTTTCTACAGCGGCCTTTTTATCGATGTTGCTTTTCTTTTTCTTTTTTATACGCTACTGTATATGGAGAAAAATATCGGGACACCTGTTTTTTTCCAGCAATTTGTGGTTCTTCTGCAAAATGTTACCGCAAAGTTGGAGGCACAACGTTGTATTGGATTTGTTTGTATGCAGTAGCATGAAATTTTCCCTTCACGTGAACTAGGAGACCCAAACATGTTCCAGCATGACATGAATATGTCATGCTGGAACAGACATGCCTGTATATCAAAACCTATTAAACACCTTTGGGATGAATTGGAAAACTGACTGCACCCCAGGCCTCCTGACCTCACCTACATCAATCCCGGACTTTACTAACTCTTTTGGCTAAATCTTAATGAACATACTACAAAAAATAGTGGAAAATCTTCCCAAAAGAGTGGATGTTATTACAACAGCAAATGTGGGACTTGAGGTGGAATAGGACTCTCAAAAAAAAAAAAACACACACACACACCATTCTTAAGCTGTCCACAAACCTTTGTCAATATAGTGTATAAATTTTTTATTTGTTTCTGCTTAGATTTTACCTCAGGAAATTTAGAAAAAAAAAATGTTTATGAATTCAAATTAAATATAGAAACAAAATACAATGAATGTAAACAGTGATGTTGAAGGACATGCTGGTGATTTTTTGGGACTATTCTCAGAACAAGTTGTTTGTTGTGTCCCCTTTAACCATCACCCCCTTGTGATTTTCTTCCTTTATCAGAGGACTATTGTGACTTTATAGCTAGCTCTATGTCATGCATGAGGAAGGCTGAAGCATATCAACACAAAACAATTAACAAGTCAAACAAAAATGTCTTTACCTTTCTTTCAACCAGGCCCTTGGAGGCGCTTTCTCAATTTTAGAATCTAAAATAACAAAAAAACTTTTTTGTAATATTTATGGTATTAAAGTCAGGCCTGACTCTGAGGATGTTTGTAAAATCAGAGAAAGAGATTACTTTCCGAGGTCTTGTCTTTGTTTTCCTCGGTGGACCCGAGTGTCTATCTTTTGATCTTTGTAGTTTGTCTATGTGTGTATCAAGGGAGCTGGCGGCAGGCTGGCTGCTGTCAGTTTGTCTGTTCATCTAGTACGCCCTAAAGCCCACCTCTAATAAAGCGCTAGCACAACTGAGACTCGGTTTTATTGCGATTATCGTCACAGGACGACCCGGCCAGGGACTGCGCAAAAGCCGTGGCTCTGTTGCTCGTAACATGGAAAAAAAAAGCAGAAAATCGCTAATCTTGATGTGGTTTTTTTATTTCTGAATGAAGATGGAATTTGTAAGTTGTGTTACTTTAAAGGAACCAACCAGTAGCTATTTCTGATTCGTATTACGCGTAAAACAAATCCGAGTTTCCAAATGGAATCTGGATTTCCCGTAAACATGCGGACTGGACCTGCGGACTGATTTTTCCTTATTAGAAACTTATTAGAAAGTACTACGATAATAGTCTGTATTAGCGTCACATTGTTAGCAGTATAATTACTTTTGGAAATAATTTAGGGGGGAAAAAGTATCCTGTCAGTGCGGAGCTGGCTTTCTCATGCAAGGCCTTGCCAAATGGAGTGGTTTCTGTGGTTAATTTAATAATGGGAGACTGCAGAAGAATGTAGGCTGAGTGGCCCTCATCAGTGTGTGTTTTTTTGCTTGTGTGGTGAATAAAAAACTGAAAATGGCACAAGATAGGAACAAAGAGCTACTCTTTAAACCTAATTCTCATTGGTTCTATTTCAATGTGACTCTTAAAAGAAAATGTTGCAACTTAGTATTAAATTAGTAATGAGTTTGCTAATGAATGTTTTAAAAATAGTCCCCACTGACCCCTTTTTTTCCTTTCTTCTTACAGGAAGTTTTACTACATCACCCTACTGAGGGACCCTGTGTCACGCTACCTCAGCGAGTGGCGACATGTCCAGCGGGGTGCCACCTGGAAGACTTCTTTGCACATGTGTGATGGACGAACGCCAACCCCGGAGGAGCTCCCACCCTGTTACGAAGGCACAGACTGGTCAGGCTGTACCTTGGATCAGTTTATGGAGTGCCCCTACAACCTGGCCAACAACCGGCAAGTGCGCATGCTGGCCGACCTTAGCCTGGTGGGCTGCTACAACATGTCTTTCATCCCAGAGAAGAAACGTGCTCAGATCCTCCTGGAGTCAGCCAAGAAAAACTTGCGTGACATGGCCTTCTTCGGGTTGACCGAGTTTCAACGCAAAACGCAGTACCTTTTTGAGCGTACATTCCACCTCAAGTTCATCCGACCATTTGTGCAGTACAACAGCACGCGTGCAGCCGGTGTCGACCTTGACAACGACACCATCCAGCGCATTGAGGAACTTAATGAGCTGGACGTGCAGCTCTACGACTATGCCCGAGACCTATTTCAGCAGCGATATATGTATAAAAGG
Source organism: Silurus aristotelis (assembly GCF_946808225.1). NCBI lineage: Eukaryota > Metazoa > Chordata > Actinopteri > Siluriformes > Siluridae > Silurus > Silurus aristotelis. Next base: position 2,636,758 of record NC_139578.1, read on the forward strand.
CAATTGGAAAGGCGTGAACAGAGGCTAAAAAACCTTCGCCGCTCATCTGGCTCCATAGCTTTTCCCCAGTCCCGGGATGAGGCAGGAGACTCTGAGTCCTCAAGGTTGTCCACAGAAGACTACATGAACCATATTATTAATCGCTGGTAGCAGAATTAAGGATAAAATAGGAGTGGAGAAATGAGAAAGGTAGTGCCTACCTCTGAGTCGGTGACTGGTATTCTCAGCCCCCTAGATTCTGAGCTACTGAACCTCACCTGGAAGACTACCAGTAAGCTCCCTCTGTCTCTATCATGCCTAGAATGATATGAGGCTGAAAACTTTAATGACTCAATGCACTCAGTCTAAACAGAATTGAGTTCTGTGGGTAAAAAAACTCCAATGCTAAAGACTATAGAAATTCTGTGCAAGGAATACTTTACAAGAATGATCAATTCAACGTTGTATAATTATTTGCCTAAATGTCTGCTGCCATTTCAGCCATGGATTTAAATCAACTATGTTCCATATCATAGTTTTGGGTTTTTAGTTTTTTTTTTTTTTTTTTTTTTCAGGGTTCTTTAAAATGATTTTGTTCCCACCTCCCACAAGAGGTGTTTTGAAAGCACTGAGACCAACTATGCTGCCTAAAGTCTATTGTATGCAATTTCTCGGCTTTGTCATTGTTTCAAAAAATCGAGAATTGTTGAATTTTATTTTTGTCATGTTCATTTTTATGACCAGGTATGTGTGGACCATAGCCATTTATTTAAACCTACATCAATGTGTATAAAGTTAAAGTTGTGAGCTAAATCTGGTCTTTCAGGTTGTCAAATGTCTTATATCATTTTATAACAACCAGGGAAAATGTGGGTGTAAGGTAAGAACAGCACAGTTCCAAGTACTACCCTGTGTTCACACTGGCCACAGAATGCCTTACTAAAGCAGTCATCATTTTCAATGACAGATAGCAATTATAGTAGCAAGAAAATGAAGCGACCACTTTCAGATTGGAGTGGGGCGAGGAGGAGCAAGCAGCGCAAAATATTATGCATGTAGGAGGCAAAGCATTTTAGCGATGGGATCAGGGGATCGATCTATATATGCCCCACAGTTATCCACGTTTGGTGGTTACAGAGATTGGGTTCCAGTTCGTGAACTAGCCAGTGATGCTCACTTACATTTTATTAGTGTAGTACTTTGAACAGGTAGAAATTGTCCGAATTTTGCTCTGGATCCATAGACAGGGCAGAGCAGAGGTGAATGTGTCAAGAACAACTCAGTAAGACCACCTTTAACAAGGAACAATTCTTGAAAGGGAACCCAGGCTCTTCTGGGTGACCCCCAGACAATTTGGTGGAGTCCAGAAGAGTCCTTCAGATTTCGTTTTTGTCTCTAAATGAGTAGTTTTTTTGCATACTTTTTGTAACTATTGATGTAGTCATAGTGCACACTAGCTAGGCAATAGCAGGGAAAACATAGCAATTGTCAGTAACTCAGGATGTGAACCTACTAGTGAAATGGACAGTGTGAATGCAGGGTTCATGGATACAGGCTAATGCCTTTACAGACTTAAAATAGATTTAAAAAGGAAATCTGTATGCGTGATCTGATTTTAACCAGTAATATGGTTTGCATGTAGAATGGAAACGGAACAGAATGTCAACACATCATCTTAGACTTTATGGTAGCACCGCAGACTGTGTCAGGGAAGTGAAAAAGAGGACAAAACCATTCAAAATGTCGTCATTGCTCTCAGTTCCCCTTGACTACCTGTTTTCGTATGGGTAAGAGTACGGATGTGTCTATTATTTATACATTCTATATAGTGCAAATGTGCACACTGTGGATTTTCTTTTGTTTATGTCATGTCTTTGCCATAGACTGCAGGGACTGAAACTGAAATCAGTATCAAATAATCTCCTCCCCCCACCCCTGCTAAATGCTCTCATTCTATCAACAACTGCACTTGACAACTAAACCCAACCAAGCTTGAGGAATGATAAAAGAAACGACAAAGAAATGTGAGCTGGCACACTGGAAATCTAACCATTGTCAAGCTAGGAAAAAAACCCACAACTGTATGTCTGTTCATTCCGCCCGACAATAAAAACTACTGCTTTGACAAAAATGCATATTTAACCAAACGCATAATACTTTATCCTGCAAAAGAAGCTTGGCGTGAAGTGTTCGGAAAGTAACTTTTTTTTAAAGTCATTCTCTTGATTAATGTCTTTTACTTTTAAAGTCTGGCAATCTGGGGTCCACAGCCCATATATTAGTCGAAAATGAAGACTAATTACACACCTTCTTAAAAATGTCCCCTACAATGGCACTGAACGTTAACATTCGTTTCCGGGTTGTTTTGTTGATCGCATTCCATTGGCTGAAATCTTTAGTTTTTTCGCATTGCACAAATGTTTCACTGAAAGCCACAAATTCAATAAATTCCATTTTTTTTTATATATGAATAAGTTCGTTGTCTGTGTCCTACAAAAGTCTGCATCATACAAAATTCACATTCCACACAGTCCTTGGAAGAGAAACAAACTCTTGGGAACAGTTGTATTTCTATTAATAGAACATATCACATTAATTATACATGTGTATTCCATTGAAATTGGCTCCATATACCTTAATATGTAATTACTGTTGGCACCAGCACTAAATTAGGGCTTATGAATAATTACGTTCATTTTATTCATAGATGCATAGAAGCATCAAGGGGGGCAGGTCTCTCAGAACTATCCACTCTTTCTCCTACATGAGTTTACAGTCACCTGGGATTGGCCAGACTTGCTGGGATTGGCAGGGGGAGAAAGAGTATAACTTAAACAACACAACTCTTTTGTCTACCAGCCATGAAAGAATGTGGTATCATTGGGGCTACAACTGCTACAGTATTTATGAGTGGCAACTACTACCTTTTGGCACAACTTGTAGCCCCTGTTGTGCCATCTATGCTTTGCAATGCCATGTTCTCGATAACACTCAACCTAACGATATTCTCAGATCGACAGTAGAAAGGAATTTTTACGTAGACAATTGTCTTAAAAGCTTAATGACCGCAGATGAAGCCAAGCAAGTAGTGGATGGGTTATGTGGCCTTCTTGCTAGTGGTGGGTTTGAGATTAGACAGTGGGCATGTAATATCCCAAGAGTCGTTAATCATCTCCCCAAAGAGGCTCGTTCGGATAGCATTGAGCTTTGGTTATCACATGACAAGACCGATCCCCATGAATCCACTCTTGGACTGAGATGGAATTACAATTTAGGTATACTCGGTTACAAACACCGCCCAACACCCAAAACCACACCCACTATGCGGCACATCTATAGGATAGTAGCAAGACAGTATGACCCCTTGGGATTCATCCTTCCATTCACCACCCGTGCCAAAATTCTAATTCAGCAGTTGTGGAACAAACAGAGGGGTTGGGATGATCCCATGTTACCCACAGATTTGGTGAAAGCCTGGTGTGAATGGGAGAATGAACTACCCATTCTTCCTCAGGTCACACTTCCCCGATGTTATGTTACACCAGATATGGATAATCCCAATACCACAAAACAAATTCATATCTTCTGTGACGCTTCAGAGCAAGCATACGTTGCCGTAGCATACTTAAGAACTGAAGATCAAGAAGGTAGAATACAGCTTGCTTTCCTGATTGGCAGATCCAAAATTGCCCCTAAACGTAAACAAACCATTCCTAGACTAGAGCGATGTGCAGCCCTAATTGGTGCCCAACTATCCAAACTGCTCGAAAATGAACTCACTCTTAAGATCAGCCGAGTGATCTTATGGTCAGATTCAACTACAGTTCTTTCATGGCTAAGATCTGAATCTTGCAGTTTTAAAGTCTTTGTAGGCACTAGAATAGCAGAAATCCAAGACTCACTGAGTCACATGATTGGCGATATGTAGATACAGCCAGAAACCCAGCCGATGATCTAACAAAGGGGCGTAGCTTAGTAGAGCTTGTTACACCTAAGAGGTGGAGTTTAGGTCCACCCTTTTTACTTAAAGAAGAATCAGAGTGGCCAACCCTGCCACCTCTTAAGACCCCTGGAGATGAAGTGGAAAGGAGAGCTAGTATATTCTGTGGTGTCACACAAACATTAAAGCCCTTAGACCCTAGTAAGTACCACTCTTGGAAAGACCTTGTTGAAGCCACAGTTCAACAACATCCAAGTGACTTAGATCAATCTAGTACACCTACAGCTAAGGACTATGTGACAGCAGAACATCTCCTCTTCCGCAATATTCAACAAGATAGTTTCCCAGAAGAAAACGAGCAACTAAGCTCTGGTAAGCCCGTATCCCCTACAAGTAGATTACTCACTTTAGCCCCAGAATTCGATAAAGCCAGTCAGCTTATACGGGTAGGAGGATGCCTACGTCATGCTGAAGGCCTAGAACTCCAAACAGTTCACCCTATTGTCCTAGACCCTCATCATCGAGCCACCAAATTACTCATTCAAGACTATGATAGAGAGCTATGTCACCCAGGACCAGAACGAGTATTTGCTGAAATGAGGAGAAGTGTCTGGATACTAAGAGGTTGTGAAGCAATTAGAAAATCCCAACATAACTGTATGGAGTGTCGTAAGTGGAAGGCTAAACCTGAGAACCCAAAAATGGCTGACCTTCCTCCAGCACGCTTGAGACTTCATAAACCACCCTTTTATAGTACTGGTATGGATTGTTTTGGACCTTTCCAAACCAAAATAGGCAGGCGTTTAGAGAAAAGATGGGGAATAATCTTTAAGTGTCTTACAACTCGATGTGTACACATTGAGCTTCTCACAGCTATAGACACTGATTCCTTCCTCATGGCTCTGAGGAGATTTATAGCACGTAGAGGCACTCCCTCAGAACTGATATCTGACCAAGGCACTAACTTCCAGGGTGGAGAGAGAGAGTTAAAAGATGCTTTAAAGAATTGCAGCCAAGAACTTCAACGACATCTTGCCAAACAGAAGATTGAATTTCAGTTTAACCCACCTAATGCCCCTCACTTTGGTGGCAGCTGGGAAAGGGAGATCCGATCTCTTAAAAATGCCCTCCGTACAGTAGTAGGTGCACAAACAGTAACAGAAGAAGTTCTTCAAACAGTACTTATCGAAATAGAAGGAATCCTTAATAGCAAACCTTTAGGTTATGTCTCCTCCAATGTAGCAGATTTAGACTCAATCACCCCAAATCTTCTGCTCATGGGGCGGCTAGACAGTTCTTTACCTCAAGTGATATACCCTGCCGACGAATTCATAGGACGACGTAGATGGAGACAAAGTCAAGTTCTCACTGATCACTTTTGGTCAAGCTTTGTGAGACACTACTTACCCAATCTCCAGCTACGCCACAAATGGTATGCAGAGACTAAAACCCTTGCAGTTGGGTCTGTCGTCATGATTGTTGATCCCCAGTTACCACGAGCCCTTTGGTTGATCGGAAGAGTGTCAAAGACATTTCCTGTAGCAGATGGACAAGTTAGGTCTGCAGAGGTCAACATTAAAGGTCGATTATACACACGGCCAGTTACCCGACTCATTAATCTACCAGAGATAGCAGTTGAAGACGACACCAAGATGAAACCGAAAGACTTTTAGCTAAGATTTAGAAGCAAATATGCTAGGCATATTTGGGGGCGGCAGTGTTAGAAAGGATTCCTATTTAGTTGTAATTCCATGCTTATATATGCAGATATACAGTTTACCAAGAAATGACAAGCTACCCGTGACATCACAGTACACCTTCCTCCACCAAGAGTATAAAAGGCCAGAACACGGAGCCGCTGCATGCATACTGCATCTAGCAACCCACTGAACAGCAGCAAGCAGAAGACAGCAAGAATCACCTCATATACAATCAATTCTATACCCAGTAAAGTAGAGTGTTCTGAATCCTGTATCGTGTTTTTACTGACGCGCTGGGGCGAGCACAATCCACTGATCAGCGTATACCAGATAGTGAGAATCCTTATATGGTCCTTCGAGCTAGAGAGAAAACTTCCCAACACCCTATTTGTCTGCATTAATATTAACAGGTAAAACAAGAGTGCAGGGAAACACTGATATATATATATATATATATATATATATATATATATATATATATATATATATATATATATATATATATATATATATATATATATGACGATTATCTAATATACCCCGATCATGGCACCTGTCAGTGGGTGCGCTATATTCGGCAGCAAGTGAACATTTTGTCTTCGAAGTTGATGTGATAGAAGCAGGAAAGATTGGGCAAGCATAAAGGATTTGAGAAAGGGCCAAATTATGATAGCTAGACACTGAGTCACTGAGTAAGAGCATCTCCAAAACTGCAGCTCTTGTGGGCTGTTCCTGGTATGCAGTGGGCAGTATATATCAAAAGTGGTCCAAAGAAGTAACGGTGGTGAACCGGTGACAGGATCGTGGGCAGCCAAGGCTCATTGATGCACGTGGGGAGCGATGGCTGGCCCTTGTGGTCCAATCCAACAGACGGGCTCCTGTAGCTCAAATTGCTAAAGAAGGTAATGTTGTTGATGCTCAACGAGTCAGGACTGTTTTGGTAGCAAAAAGGGGACCGACACATTATTAAGCTATAAATAACTGCCCCAGCAATGTCCCCCTCTGACTTTCTCTCTCTGGGAATAACGTAAGCGAGCATAACATTTTAATATTATGCATATTCTCCCTTTGTCTATACATACACGGTACAACTGAACTCATTTGTTGAGTAACCAGAAAGCACATTGGGGCAGACACATTACCGGAGAACTTCACAAACACACATCTCCCACCAGCAGAATCTGGAACCAAGCCCGAAGCCACAAATGCGGCTGACTCAGACAAGTGCACTCTCCGCTGTAATTACAAAATGGATCCTCACTCTTATATATATATTTTTTTTATCCTATTGAAGTGGAAGGCCAAGAAAAGTCCAGCATCAGCAGAGAAGCAGAGGAGGGCCATCGTTCTAATTTCTCCCTGGACAACAGGAAGCAAGACTCGGGCTTATAAGTTTAGTCCCATGTGATTAGAACGGTATGCCGAATACCATCGAGCAGAGAAGATAAAGCAGGTACGGAGAGAATGAGCATTGCTATACATCGAACAAAAAGCAAATGGTACACTGAGCTGAAGTAATTGAATAACTGCAAGGACAAGGAAGAGAAATATGATCGCCAAGTAATTGCAAATCTCTAAGGAAAGCAGAGTATTTTCCAGTCGATACTGTTGTCAATATGAATGAATCTGCAAAATAATGGCTTCCAAAAAAAATGCATGATGGGTAATAAGGATAGATATTAAATCAGTCATTTATTTTTCAATTGATTTTGTTGTTTTTTTTGCATTTAATTAAAAGCTACTGTACTCATACTAGGAGATCAAACAATATTGATTAACAGCAAGAGTAATTAGTTTGGATACGGCTATGGCTAAACAAAACACTTGGGAGATTGGGGTATAGGAAAAGCATCAACAATTATTTTCAGAGTTACAGTCAGTACCTTGATTGGAACAGTGGTATCTCTGTGGTTAAGGGTTACTGATTGGAAGATCGAGGGTTCCAGCATCGCCTAGCTGCTACTGTTGGGCCCTTGAGAACTGTCCTTGCTTCAAGGGTGCTGTATCATGGCTGAACATATACTCTGACCCCAGGTTCTTAATAAGCTGGGAAAGGTTAAGAAAGAATTTCACTGTATTCAGACCAATAGAAGCCTCTTTCTTTTGAGGACGATATTTTTCTAGAATCTTGAAGTAAATCAATAAATAGATAATACTTTGGTCAATAAGTACAACTAGCACTGATCTTCAATATGGATTGAGCTTGGACCCTCTTCCTTTACCTAACATAGCCCATCACACAATTTGCCCACAAATACAGACACAAACCCGCAATTTCTTCAAATGAGTTCTCCTGAGGATTTGTTCTGTTCTGGATGGCATGATTACAATCTAGTAATTAACCAACACTACAAGATAAAAAGCTGGAATTGGCCCAGAACTGTCTGATATTCCATGAAACCAAATTCCCCGTAACGGCTAAATCAAGCTGAAGACCATTTTGAAGTTACACAATGGACTCACAGAAACAATATTTAATGATGTCTTGGACAATTTGTGCGGTTTTGAAGCTAAGCTGATGTTTCCCCGCATTGTGCTCTCAAAATTAACTCCTAACTTCGGACATTGATTTTAATACTCGGACATGCGCTCAGGCTTGATCATGGATTGTACAGTAAGTCAAACTTACTTTTTTTGGAAGTCAAACTCAAATGATTTGCTAAATTAACACAAAAGGAACAAATTCCTCAAAGACAGATAAGTGTTACCTCAGACCTTTTCCAGAGGTTATATCCCCGAAACAAATGAAAGCAGGATGCTATAAACCAGTATAGGCTGTGCTGTCATGCTTGATATACCTTTTTAATTTAATCCTTGAGCATGCAATTTGTGTCCTAGCCATCCCTAGCTGGCCTGCACAGGTAGGTATAAACATCCACCATGCTCCTTTAGGTTCAAGTTGGGGGTCGTAAGATCCAAGATAGATCCTGGGTGCCTAGTTGTGCTTCCTATCATCAGTAGTACTTGGATTACAACCGATGAGGAAACATAACAATTTTTATATTTTGAACAACCTTGAGAATACAGAAAGAGTCATACATACCTTATATGTATGCTTTGACGTTGGTGTTTTACGGCTTGGAGATAAAAGCGAAAAGAAATTGGAAATTTTAACGGTGATAATAAGTTTCCCTTAAAAAAGAAATAGTAAAAGTATGGGGATACTTGTAGGGACTACATGATCTATGGTTTTGTTAGAAGGGCATCAGTTAATTTTTGACCAGTGCATCTGGCAGTTACAAATGACATAGACTGTTCTTTATTTCCATTCGCAGAACCCCTAAACTCGGTGCAAAATATCTGGTTTGGGCTGCATGGTGTGCTTTTCCATCTTCTTGCAAGTTCAGCTGCATTATGGCATTACAGGACCTTTGGGAAATCATAAGACATTGTAAGACCCAGCACATCTAAAGTACAATCACCAGACTCAGCTACTTTCTTTATTGCAGCTGCACTGCATCCCTCTGAAATAGAACCAATGTTCTTGTGCAATAGGGCTGGAATACTTACAACTACCTGTGTTGGGGCAAAATCTGATTCCCAAAGACCTACTTACCAAGGCAACACTGGTCCTGAACGGAAAGAAATCCTTGCACTGCTGCAGAGTTTTATTGTATTTTAGAAACAAACGACCTTCATGGGCAAAAATCGCAGTGAAATTTTTACTTCACATTTCCCAGCTTATTAGGAAGCTGTGGTCAAAACACAGGGTATATGCACATGTATCCATGATACAGCACCCCTGGAGCAAAGTGGGTTAAGGGCCTTGCTCAAGAGGCACCTTGGTAGTACTGGGGCTTGAACTCCTGTCCATCCAAACAGTAACCAAGAGCCTTAACCTTTGAGCTACCACTTCCCTGATTCCCATGCAGCAGCAGCAGCACAGACATCCATGGGTACCTTTGGTTCTTGGTAGAGGGACATCCATAAGGAGCAAGTGTATTCTCAGGTAATTAAAACAAAAATTAGGACTTAATCAGCCCTGAAGCATGGTGGAACTACAGGTAAAATTCCTATTGCCACCCCATAATGGCTTCCCCCAATGGCTTCACCAAACTTCAGCAGAAAAACAGGTACACTATTTACTGTCTTATGGTGGTGGCAGGGCAGGAGGTACCCACTGGCACCACTGAGCTGGTTGCGCCCTTCCTAAACGCTGCAGTCTTTAGGAAGCCTCTCTTGTCAAAAATCGACCTGAAATTGGTGTCCTTTTTTTTTTTTTACATGAAAGGCCCTGGGCAGGATTCAAATCTGCCAGCCAAGTGTACCTTGTTGCCACCTTTTTGAAACGGTCATTGTCACTCATCACCAGTTGCACAGCTCCAGATGTACACAGGACAATGTCTTTTGGCACAAGTTCGGTGCTCCCTGTAACTGTGAGTGCAGCCTTGTGCTGCCATCTGTTGGTGTGTTACAAATTTAGTCTCGAAACTATTTGATACCACCTTCAAAAGGTGGTATTTATAGCAAATACTGTCTCATATCATAGATTTTGATACGAGGCATGGCTTAACGCTTAAGGTTCTGGGTTCAAGGCCTAACCTGTTTCTTTTGGGCTCTTACAGAAGGCCCTTAACCCCTTTACCTAACAATGGTCCTGACAAACTGGGAGTTAAAAAGAATGTCACTTTGTCATTGTATTGCTATTTATAATAAGAATTGTTATACTTATTATAATTTAATACTAATTCAATAATTACAACCTGGGACTACACTATTTTAAAGCACAGGGTTATATTTTATTAGGCTGAACAACTGCCTGATTAAAAATAAAAAAATATCCTTTTTTATTTTAAAACCTTAACAGGTAAAATATATTTGAGAGATATAATTTCTTTCAAAATACCTATTTAGTTCTCACAGAAATTTGACAGCTAATGTGGCATTTTTGAATCGGCAAAACAAAGGACGCCCTATTAAACGGAGAAGCCCATCCAAACTCGGGCGGAGTTCAAAACAGATAACCGAGTGCACTATAATAGGTTTAGAAGGCGCGGTTTTGCTGCCTACGTAGTGAACTTATTGAGGTAGTGAAGATGCTATTTGGGATTGAACCATGGCTGCTTTAGCAGGAAGTTCAGAAGCCGGTGGAGGTATGAGCTGGTGTTTTCGCTTCTTGTTTGCTTGCATATGAACACAAACACAAACTCGGCTGCGTTATTAGATTATGGTGCAGGGAATGCGATATGTTTACGTTTTACTCGGAATATATATATTTTTTATATAATTAATTAGCAATTGCAGGCTAATACGGGTATCTGTCTAGCTAGGTTTAGAATAAAACGCGGTTTATTAACAATTATATTAGCATGAGAAATACTTTTTGCTTTCTATTTCTCGAGTCATTTTTATTATTTTCCGAAATGTTTCGATAGAATTGGGTTGCATGGCAGCGGCTAGGCTAGCATCCTGGTTGAGTCCCGGATGATTGGTTAACAAACCCGGACGTGTGCGTGTTCTTGATGATGATTGGCTGTCCGAGGGGCCACGCCGAGGCGCGCGATTGGCTGAGCCGTCAGACTCGTGCTTCCCTCCTCCTCTTTCTTCTTCTTCTCGAAAATGACAGTAGCTGGGTTTCTGTATTGTGTTTCCACATAGTCAAACATCTGGACACACCGTCTCCTCCAGTGGTTCTTTATTTTCCCTACTTTCTGAAGTGAAGACATCCGGGTAGTTAAAACGTGTTAAAAATAACCCAGAATAGGTTTTATATTTATTGAGCAGTTCCCAGAGGAGTTGAGTACGTGTTTGCAGCTTTTCCTTCACTTTCCAGTTTAACTCATTCCAACCATTTCAGCTGGATTTAGATTGGGTGATCGTGGAGGCCTAGCACGTTATTACACTCCTTCATGGACGAACAGCTGTTACAGGGCCCAGAGGTGTGCTCGGGGTTGTCCTGTTGTGCGAACCTGATATGATACCAACAGTGTCACCAGCAAAAAAACATCTACACCATCACACCTCCTTCTCCTTCATGATTTACATTGGGAAGCACAAATTCAAGAACATGGTGGAGAACCAAACCTCTTAAATTTGCACTCTTCAGACCAAAGAGTTTTCCTCTGATCTATTGTCCATTCCTTGTGTTTCCTGGTTGTTCTTCTTCCAAAGTAACGGTCCCGTTGCCTCAATTTGACTATGAACGCCTGACTCATGCTGTCCCCTCTGAACAGTGGGTGTTATAAAATCTGCCACTTCAACTCTGAAAAGCATTTATTTAATTTAGGGAATTCGCAGACAGGTCATTCTAATAAACTTATCCTCTGCAGCAGAGGTAGCTCTTGGTCTTCTTTTCTTGGTGATTGCCAGGAACTTGGATTTGTACCTCACACTTTGTTTTGCACACGAGTACTGATGGTCTAAAGAGCTTTTGAAGACGGCAAGACGAAGAGTTTGCCGAGCTGTCATCAAAGCTAAATGTAGCTACTAGGGACAAATAAAACATATTCTGGGTTTCTTAACGCTTTTTTTTTTCCGCTACATAATTCCATAGGTCGTTTGGACGTCTTCAGTATTAACCCACAATATTGAAAATATAAAGAAACTGAAGACCTGAATTTTTACTTGTACTTTATAATGATGAGGTAAATGTTTTGTAAAATGATACTAATAGCGATAATATAATTTATGTACTTTATGATTGAATATACAGGTAGGACCTTACTTTACTGTACAGAAGATGCACTAGCAAGTTCCTAAGACAACCTAAGAGACTGTAGATGATGGTGCATGGATGGGATCTTAACAGATTAGCATTCTGGTTTATAAATGCAGAGCAGAAAGGAATGTAAATGTACCTACTGGGCATATTCTCGTTGCCGATTGGATGGCAACCATGTCAGACTGTGAGAAGGGAAACCAAATCTTGACAACCGTTTACAATTTCCTACAATGTCACCGTATGCTATCAGATGACGATGTTCCTTTCAAATGGACGTGCCGTTTGCTCTCTAGGCTGTAAGATGCGGACGTTTTTGGTGCTCCTTGCGACTCTGCACTTTGTGTCCTGCGTCAGCGGCGACTCGAAGGGTGTGACCACAACACTTACCACCAAATGGGCGTCTACACCTTTGCTCCTGGAGGCCAGGTATGATCTGTTCAAAGCCACCCTCTAATACTAATACAACGAATTCCTACGGTACTGATCATTTCCTTCTCGGTCACCAGCGAGTTTCTTGCCGAGGAGAGCCAGGATAAGTTCTGGGACTTTGTGGAGGCCAACCAGGAAATTGAAAACGACCACGACGGTAAACTTCCTCGCATTCGGTTCCGTTTGCTAACTTTAATGCCCACACATACTGCTCATTAAACCGAGTTGTTTCGGTTTTACCCCGGCACAGGCACAGATCTGTCCTATTACGAGCTGATCCTGAAGCGAGCCAGCCAGCAATTAAGTCCCGTCCAGTTGAAGTTGATGAAGTTTGCGCTCTCTCTGCGCTCGTACTCGTCCACCGTCTATTCTTTCCAACAGGTCAGACAACAATTTCGCCATATTTATGGTGGTGGGGGGGGGGGGTGGGTTTGCTGGAATGAAGAAGCAGCGTAATGGTTCTTGTAATTCCCTATTCGTCGCACAGATCGCGTCCAACGAACCTCCTCCACCCGGCTGCAAGGCGTTTTTCAGCATCCACGGGGAGAAATCGTGCAATTTAGACCGCCTAAATGGCCTGATCGAGGCCGCTGCTGAGAAGTGAGTAGACTACAACAGCACCTTGTGCATTTACGCCATTATCCAAAGCAATTTACAATTGTGTCACTGTGCAGTTGAGAGTTAAGGGCCTTGCTCAGGGGCCCTCAGCCCAACATCTTAACCACTTCCACTCCTACCACCACTTTCCATATAGAATTCCTGCTTTTATTTCAGCACTTTTCACATTTACACCACAGTTTTCTACCCTTTTTCCAACGCAGGCCGAAGCCTTTCCTGTTCAAAGGCGACCACAGGTTTCCCTCAGCCGACCCAGACGCCCCCATCGGCATCCTCTACGCCGAGCTGGGAACCAAAGAGTTCGCCAGGCTCCATCAGCACATGCTCGCCAAAGCCAACAAGGGCCTGATCAACTACGTCCTGCGCCATTATGTCTCGGTGGGTCAATTTTTATGACGCGTTGTTCTCAATCTGAGAGTTTCCTCACTTATTAAAAACGTTCGCCTTGCAGAAACCAAGCGACAAGAAAGTTTTCCTGTCTGGTTACGGGGTTGAGTTGGCCATCAAAAACCAGGAGTACAAAGCCAAAGATGATACACAAGTTCAAGGTTTGATTCTGTTCATTTTTTTTATACAAGTCTCAACAAGAATGTAGTAGTGTGACGTTTGGTTATGAAATCAAATCACAACGCTTGCTTTTGCATCTCGCAAGGTGCCGACGTGAACGCCACGGTGTTTGGCGAAAACGACCCCGTGGACGAAGTGCAGGGTTTCCTCTTTGGCAAACTCAAGTAAGTCTACCATCTAACCATACTTTTTGAGCATTCTAGTATAGTCCATCCAGTCCAATTCATTCCAAAGGTGTTTAGTAGCTTTGAGGTCAGAGTTCTATAGCAGGAGATCTTTCTCGTGTACCCTTTTGCAAGATCTTTACAAGAAGAACAAAATAAATCACATCTATTTGTTTGATGCAAATATCCAGAATGTCATTTATTTTATTTTTTTCCCCCCCAGAACAATCTACCCGGAGCTGAAGGAACAGCTGAAGGAGCTGCGTAAGCACCTGGTCGAGAGTACGAACGAGATGGCGCCGCTCAAAGTCTGGCAGATGCAGGGCGAGTATTACATCTTTCCTGCGTAAGAGATTTTCGTCTCTCCGAACGGCGTTTCCGGAATTAGCGGTGGCTTTGTGACTGTTATATTACGATGAGACGTCAGGAGAATAAATTCACCCACTCTCTGATATACCTAGAGCTTTTAAATCCATGCCAGCTGGAGAAGCCTCGTGTCGTGAAGCCATCATTCCCTTTTCAAAAGGATTACCTCGAAGATCGCCGAAGATCTGTATAGAATAAAACGTAATTCCGTTCTCCATTTTATACCATTTGTTTATCTCTTTTTTCCCCCAGATCTCAGCTTCCAGACCGCAGCCCGTATCCTGGCAGCCCCTCCTGTAGACGCCCTTAACGTAATGAAGGACTTGAGCCAGAACTTTCCAACGAAAGCCAGGTACCCCGACGCGTCACCCGTTCGGAAATCACGCATTCAGATATCTGGTGACTGATGAATATTTGTATTTCTAGTATTTCTAGGGGCTAGAGGTTATTAAAGCAAGTCTGCAGTTCTAAACATTGCAAAAAAACAACAACCATAACACTCCATGTAAAATAGTTCATAGTTTATTACCAACATCAATGGAAATAAAAAAAATGCGCAATATGAATATATCAATTAATAAATAGAACTGTATATATATTTATAAAGGATCAATATTGCGCTGTCCGTGCGGCACTCAGTCTCGACGTGTGAACTGAATGTGGCATCGGTGATTCGCCTCTAGAGGCCGCTCTCGTAGTAACAGCGGACCGGAAGCCGGAAAAACTATCTGCACGAATTTTTGCCGCTCACCTATCGGCACCGATTACTAAGTCGACCTTTACTCTAAAGCTTCACTTTGTGCACTTGATAATAACTGTAAGAATATAAATAATCCTGCCAGACCCTTTTTTTTCTAAGCATGTTTCCATTTATTTTATTCATTTTTTTTTTTTTACACTTTTACCATTTGTCCTCAGGTCCATAACCAAAACGGTGGTGAACTCTGCGACGCGTAAGGAGATCGAAGATAATCAGAAGGTAGCTTTGCTTTTCTTCGCTTTAAGTACATCACTCGGACAAAAGTATCAGGACCCCCCCTGACTTTCCCACCCGTATGTGGTTCTAGAACATTTTCCCAGGAGTGTGGGGTTTATTATATAACAGCAAATGGGATGTGGAATAAGATGTTCATACCAAACTTATGCTCAGGTTTCCACAAACTTTTGTCAATAATTTGTGATGATAAAAAAAAAAAAAAAAAAATCAGTCTTGGTTTCTAAAAATGGTCCTTGTGGTCCTCTGTAGTACTTCAAAGGCTCACTGGGACTTCAGCCAGGAGATTCGGCGCTCTTCATAAACGGGCTCCACGTTGACCTGGACGCGCAGGACATCTTCAGGTGAGCAGTAAATCTGGAACCAATAGTGCCTTCCGTTGCCAGGTATTCGCGCGTATCCCCCCGTTAGCGCCAAAATGTATCGAATTGTTGGAGGTGAATTCAAGCATTTTTATTCCTATACGCAACAAGAAGTTTGTCTTTTACTCTGTGCAGCGTGTTTGACATCCTGAGGAGCGAAGCCCGCGTCATGGAGGGCCTCCGTAGCCTCCTCATTGACTCGCCGTTCATCCACGATATCCTCAAGCTGAACGTTCAGCCGTCTGACTCCGATTACGCCGTGGACATCCGCAGTCCTGCTGTCCATGTACGCTTTCATACACACACACACACACAGTGAGGAAAATAAGTATTTGAACACCCTGCTATTTTGCAAGTTCTCCCACTTAGAAATCATGAAGTGGTCTGAAATTGTCATCGTAGGTTCATGTCCACTGTAAGAGACATAATCTAAAAAAAAAAAAAATCCAGAAATCACAAAGTGTGATTTTGTAACTATTTATTTGTATGATACAGCTGCAAATAAGTATTTGAACGCCACGTTTCCTATAGTTTTTTACCAGGTTTGCACACACTGCAGGAGGGATTTTGGCCCACTCCTCCACACAGATCTTCTCTAGATCTGTCAGGTTTCTGGCCTGTCGCTGAGAAACACGGACTTTGAGCTCCCTCCAAAGAATCTCTATTGGGTTTAGGTCTGGAGACTGGCTAGGCCATGCCAGAACCTTGATATGCTTCTTACAGAGCCACTCCTTGGTTATCCTGGCTGTGTGCTTCGGGTCATTGTCATGTTGGAAGACCCAGCCTCGACCCATCTTCAATGCTCTAACTGAGGGAAGGAGGTTGTTCCCCAAAATCTCGCAATACATGGCCCCGGTCATCCTCTCCTTAATACAGTGCAGTCGCCCTGTCCCATGTGCGGAAAAACACCCCCAAAGCATGATGCTACCACCCCCATGCTTAACAGTAGGGATGGTGTTCTTGGGATGGTACTCATCATTCTTCTTCCTCCAAACACGTTTAGTGGAATTATGACCCAAAAGTTCTATTTTGGTCCCATCTGACCACATGACTTTCTCCCATGACTCCTCTGGATCATCCAAATGGTCATTGGCAAACTTAAGACGTGCCTGGACATGTGCTGGTTTAAGCAGGGGAACCTTCCGTGCCATGCATGATTTCAAACCATGACGTCTTAGTGTATTACCAACAGTAACCTTGGAAACGGTGGTCCCAGCTCTTTTCAGGTCATTGACCAGCTCCTCCCGTGTACCTTCCTTAGGATCATTGAGACCCCACGAGGTGAGATCTTGCATGGAGCCCCAGTCCGAGGGAGATTGACAGTCATGTTTAGCTTCTTCCATTTTCTAATGATTGCTCCAACAGTGGACCTTTTTTCACCAAGCTGCTTGGCAATTTCCCCGTAGCCCTTTCCAGCCTTGTGGAGGTGTACAATTTTGTCTCTAGTGTCTTTGGACAGCTCTTTGGTCTTGGCCATGTTAGTAGTTGGATTCTTACTGATTGTATGGGGTGGACAGGTGTCTTTATGCAGCTAACGACCTCAAACAGGTGCATCTAATTTAGGATAATAAATGTAGTGGAGGTGGACATTTTAAAGGCAGACTAACAGGTCTTTGAGGATCAGAATTCTAGCTGATAGACAGGTGTTCAAATACTTATTTGCAGCTGTATCATACAAATAAATAGTTTAAAAAATCATATATTGTGATTTCTGGATTTTTTTTTTTGATTATGTCTCTCACAGTGGACATGCACCTACGATGACAATTTCAGACCCCTCCATGATTTCTAAGTGGGATAACTTGCAAAATAGCAGGGTGTTCAAATACTTATTTTCCTCACTGTATATATACACTGCCGTGTTCGAGTTTTCCGCAGGACAGCACTAACGCGTTCGTTTATTCCTCTTCAGTGGATCAATAACCTGGAGACGGACGGCAGGTACGCATCGTGGCCTTCAACCGTGCAGGAGCTTCTGCGGCCCACTTTCCCAGGAGTCATCAGGCAGATCCGTAAGAATTTCCACAACCTGGTGAGCAGGGTTTTTTTTTTTTTTTTTTTGTATAACGGAGCCTGTGAGAAGTTTGGAGAAACACCCAGTATTTTATGGTTCCTGAGAGACATGTTCCTTTTTGTTTCTATGCACATGTGTGAGAAAAATGTACTTTGACCAAACAAATATATGCATTTTCCACTCAATTATCATAGAAAAAAACTTCTACACCATCAATAACAGATTAACATGCTTTTGGAATCCAGCTGTTTTTTGGGATTCAGTTCATCCCAGAGCAGTTCAATAGGATGTAGGTGCAGTGACTGGGGCAGTTGTGATGGATATCACTCTCTAAATAACGCTTGCAGTGCTCGGACTTATGCTTCACTGTTATGGTGAAGTCGGTTCCAAAAATGTGCAGTCCAGATGGAATCGCATGGTGCTGAAGTATAAAATGGTTGCCATGTTGGTTCAAGAATCCTTTCACCCTGAATAAGTCCACCACGTTTGATTGTGGGGGTGAGGAAGTCCACTCACATCATCTCTCTTGTTTTCTGTCTTACAGTAATGTGCAATGATCGCTTTCAACTGGCGAGTAATTGACAGAACTGGGGTAGTTTGTGTCGTGTTGATTCAAATCGGGACGAAAATTGTAGACGGATTACTCATGGAATAGTGTTAAGTTGTTTGAAAATAACATATTGGGCAACCAGACTGTAGTCTTCGACGAATCGACGAATACAGTCAGTTCCTCAAACTCTTTTTGCTTGTAGGTCATGATCCTGGACCCCACTCACGAGAGCACGGCGGAGCTGTTGAGCGTCGCCGAGATGTTCTACGCCAATAACATTCCCCTCAGGTATGTACGTTTTTGGAATTACACATAAAGTTACAGTCAGATAGCAAAGTTTCTCTTTCAGAATATATATATATATATATCTATCTATCTGGGGAGTGGCAGCTCAGTCTTTAAGATCTTTGGTTCGTACTTGCCGATACCCGACAACCGAAAATGGATAAAATCAGCATCATTATACTACCAAAGCTGGGCCCTTGAGCAAGGCCCTTAACCCTCAACTGCTTAGACATGTTGCCATTTAAGGAATGCTGTTTTGGTCAGCTAGTTGGGCCAGGCAGACAACAAAGGTTACCATATAAGGAATAGAATGGACCCTAAAAGTAGGTCAGGGGACTTAATGGGTGCCTCTTCCAAGGTGCGGTTGGTGGAATCAGTCTTTTATACCCTTCTTGTCGTTTTGCCTGCATCGTTCAGGATAGGACTGGTGTTCGTGGTGAACTCCGACGACGATGTCGACGGCATGCAGGACGCCGGGGTCGCGATGTTACGGGCTTTCAACTACATCGCCGAAGAGGTGGACAACCAGTTGGCCTTCGACGCCATCATGTCCGTAAGTCGATAGCTATTTTTTTTGATGACTTGTCATTTCCTAAATCGATACAGACATGAAGGCATTGACATTTGGCAAATGGGTATTTTTTTATAAATTTTTTCTTTTGTTTTCCAATCAGATGCTAAACCGTGTGCCCAGTGGAGGGAAGCTGAAAGTGGAGGATGTGGTGGCCGTTCTAAAGAAACGTTATCCCTACGTGGAAATCAGTAGCATTCTGGGAGCAGATTCGGCCTACGACAACAATCGCAAGGTGCAAAAGCACTTTTTTCCTTTTTGATCTAATTGATTACTTTTTGGCTATTTGCTGTTATATCATAACGAGACATGGCAATACCATGATCCTTAGCAAGATTTCTACATTTATGCCCATAACCAGAGCGACTTAAATTGATCTTATTCATACAACTGAGCAGCTGTGGGGGTAAGGGCCTTGCTTAGGGGCCCAGGCATCTTGGTGTGACTGGGATTTCGGATGTAAAGTCCAAAGCATTAACAAACTAAGCCACCAGGCTCTTAAACGCACTAACCGCAAGTCTTCACGTGTGTTGAGGCAGGAAGGAAAGGCGTATCACGAGCAGACAGGCGTGGGTCCCCTTCCCGTTGCCCTCTACAACGGAATGCCTCTACAGCGTGAGCAGCTCGACCCCGACGAGCTTGAGACCACCATCATGCACAAGATCCTGGACACCACCAGTTTTTTCCAGCGTGCCGTCTATTTGGTGAGGAAAAACCACCGTTCCTTGATGTATCGCTGTAACACACACACCACACACACACACCCAGCCAAGCAACGCTTTCGGTCTTTTGTTCAGGGCGAACTGGCAAGCGACCACGACGTCGTGGATTTTGTCATGAACCAGGCAAACGTGGTGCCGCGCATCAACTCGCGCATCTTGACCACCACCAGGAGCTACCTGGACCTCTCCAGCACCAGTCAGTCAACTTTCTGTCATTTGCTCAACTTTTTGAATTGCATCCAAAGGCGTTATATACGGTACAATCGTGTGCTTCTAGTCTCTGTATCGAGTGCAATCTCTCTCTCCTCCAGATAACCATTTCATCGACGATTACGCCCGGTTCCTCTTCCTGGACGCTACGGAGAAGAACACGGCCGTGGCTAACAGCATGAACTACATGACGAAGAAAGGTGAGGCCAAGAACTCCTACTTAGAATAAAGATGCCTTCATATAAGAAATCTATCCTTCTAAGTCTATTGGTACATCTCTTTTTTTTTTTTTTTCTTCTTCTCTCTCCTTCCTTTCTCTTTGGTGGTGGTTCCTTTCTCACTCCCCCCACCCCCAAGGAATACATTCTACCGTTTCCTCTGGTAATTTCTTTTCCTTTAACCTTCTGTGATTTTGTGTTGGTTTTTCATTGAATGCTTTTCTTTTTCCCTCTCGATTATGTCACATGGGTGATGTATTCAATTCAAAATCCCCAACATATGGTGAAGATGCACTTTTAATGATCAGAATCCCCCTCGCTACAGACTTACCCGCCTAAACGTCTGTATCCTAACCAGTTTGCTCATCGATTCGAACCAGACAGAGGAAAGTTGCCTGGGGTGGTCTGTTGCAATTCATCCACTAGGTGTCCCAAGCCTTTTTTTTTTCTCATAAAGTATATTTCAAAAGGGTTGATTACATTTCCGATCCTGAATTCCTACGTGTCCCCATGTGACATAATTAGATTGCTAGATTATGCTAGCGGTGCAATTGCTGAAGTGCATGAATAAACGAACATTGCTCGTTTTGACAGACGACGGCGTGGTCCGCCCCGTGACGTTTTGGGTGGTCGGAGATTTCGACCAGTCGACTGGCAGACAGCTGCTCTACGACGCCATTAGACACATGGTAAAGTTTAAAAATTACCACTTCGATCGTTGGTCCTGTTAATGCATGCAGCATTTGACCAATGAGGGGTTACCAGGGACCTCACCCATCGTGACTTAATAAAGTCCTTTTTTTTTTTTTTTTTCCTCCTTCTTTTTTCAGAAAACCAGCAATAACGTGCGATTGGGGATGATCAATAACCCGACAGACAGTCCCACGAACTCGACAACGCTGATCGCCCGGGCCATGTGGTCAGCCATTCAGACACAAACTGCCAACAACGCCAAGAATTTCATCACCAAAATGGTCAAAGAGGAGACGGCAGACGCGCTGTACTCCGGGGCGAACATTGCCGACTTTGCTGTCGGGGTAAATGTCCATTTTTTTTCTTTTTTAATAATAATACATTTCACTGCTTGGTTGCCAATGATTTCACAATCAGTTGTGGGAAAAAAATTTTATTTATTTATTTTTATTATTATTTGATTGATTGTTTATAATTCTAGCTAGCCATCTATTTATTTATTTATTAATTAGCCAGTACATTTTATAATAAAAAAAATATTCGAACTATTTTATTTCTTAGTTGCCAGTGATTCTGAAATAAATTGTGTAAAAAAAACAAAAAATGTTTTTTCTTCTTTTCAATCATTATATATAATTCTAGCTATATGTCTGTCGTTTTATTAATCTATTTATTTATTGATTAGTACATTTCATCATTATAAAGATTTTTTATTCCAAAATCAATTTTGTAAAAATACACAAATGGCTTTAAAAAAAAAATAAAAGCATAAATGATAATAGATTCTATTCTCATGGGTATATACACATGAACAAAAAATCCCAAATCGACTTGCTCTATAGTATCGTCTCTGGTTCTTCTCCAGGGCATGGACATCCCTCTTTTCAAACAGGCTTACGAGTCTCCGAAAGTGGACTTTCTCTTGGGCCACGCCGCGTATTGCCGCGACGTCCTGAAGCTGCGGAAAGGCCAGAGGGCCGTCATCAGTAATGGACGGGTGAGCTATCCGATCAGACAAACGAGTATCGGAGACATGATCTCAGAATTATTTTGTGCATTTGTTTCATTATTCCTTTGTGCAGGTTATCGGTCCGCTGGAGGAGGGGGAGGTTTTCAACCAGGATGACTTTTTGCTTCTCGAGAGCATCATCCTGAAAACATCTGGGGAACGGATCAAGAACAAAATCCAGCAGCTGGGCATCGAAGAAGACCGGTAATTCATCTCGTCATACCCGGGAAGATTTAATACTTCAAGTTTTTTTATTATTATTTTTTTTTATGTTTAAAAAGCCAATAATTTTTTCTCTCTATTGTTCTAGAGCGAGCGATTTGGTCATGAAGGTGGACGCGCTCTTGTCATCGCAGCCCAAAGGCGAGGCCCGGGTCGATTATGGCTTCACTGATGACAAACACAGGTGAGTGAGCAGGATTTTGAACCTTCTTCTTTCTGAGAAACTGCTATTTAATGTACGCTGCTTCCTACAGCGCTGTGAAAATCCGCCCCAAGGAGGAGGAAGTGTACTTCGACATTGTGGCCGTGGTGGATCCGGTCACCAGAGATGCTCAAAAACTGGCTCCTCTTCTCTTGGTAACATAAACCGCAAATTTGAACAATATTCATTTTTCTATGGATCTTTATTTATATCAATTGTTTCTGTTCAGGTCCTGAAACAGCTGGTCAATGTTAACATGCGGATCTTCATGAACTGCCAGTCTAAGCTCTCAGACATGCCGCTTAAAAGGTGAGCATCTGGCAACATAATGTTCCAAGCCATGGGTTAAGACCATCCAGCCATCTGTCTGTTCGTCTGCATTTTATTTATATTTTACCAGTACATTTGATCATTTTCCAAAAAAACCCAAAAAACAATAAAATAAAAAAATTATTACTTGGTTGCCAATGATTCCAAAATGAATTGCAAAAAATAAACCAAAAATTTTTTTTGCTTTTTTTTTTTCCATCATTTAAATCACTTAAAAAAATTATATTTATTTATGAATTTAAAAAATATATAATTGGAAACAAAAAAACATTGCATTTGTTTTTCATTATTTTGTTTCTTTTTTTAATTAATTTTTAGTATGTATTATTTCAGCCATTATATTTAAAAAAAATAAAAAAAAAGTATTGATTCCAAAATCAATTTCTTTTTTAATAGCAAAATTATTTTTTTGTTATTATAAATAATTCTAGCTAGCTAGCTATCATTTTATTTTGATATATAAATCATTTAATTAATAAATCATTTCTTGATATTTAAAAATGTTATTGCTTGTTAAGATTCAACCATTCGTCCGTCCATCCCTCTTTCCTTCTTTCTTTCTTCGCTCTACAGTTTCTACCGCTACGTGTTGGAGCCCGAGGTGACCTTCATGGCCGATAACAGATTCACTCTGGGCCCGATAGCAAAGTTCCTAGACATGCCTCAGTCTCCACTATTCACCCTGAACCTGAACACCCCCGAGAGCTGGATGGTAGAGTCCGTGCGGACACGTCACGACCTGGACAACATCTACCTACAGGAGGTATGTCCGTCCGCAAATCGTGGACCTTTGATGGATAACTAGAAAAGGTATTAACGCTCTCGTTACTCTTCAGGTCGACAGCATCGTAGCCGCGGAGTACGAGCTCGAACATCTTCTCCTGGAAGGTCACTGTTTCGACGTGAGCACCGGCCAGCCGCCTCGCGGGCTCCAGTTCACCTTGGGCACGGCCTCGGACCCCGTCATCGTCGACACCATCGTCATGGCCAACCTGGTAAATCTTCTTGATTTAGCTCTCGCATGTCGCGCGCGTGTGACTTCTGTATAACCGAAATTCTCCTCCAGGGCTACTTCCAGCTCAAAGCAAACCCCGGGGCCTGGATCCTGCGCCTGAGAAAAGGGAGATCGGACGACATCTACAAGATCTACAGGTTGGTATCGGGGTATTCGCTTGTACAAGTGTGTGTGGTTGTGTGTAAACCTGACATGTTTCCTTCCGCCGTAGTCACGACGGTACAGACTCTCCGGCCGATGCCGAGGACTTGATAGTGGTGCTGAACAATTTCAAGAGCAAGATCATTAAAGTAAAGGTGAGCAAAAAGCCAGGAGCAGGGTTTCCGTAGTAGTTCTTTCTTTCGCTAGAACAAATCGAATTCGCTGTTTTACGGCTAGAAAATAGACCAACAGCCAATCAGCTTTCTGCTATTATATGGAGAATGGATATTAGGGCTCGGTGTGTGTGTGTTCTTAAATTTCACTTTGCGTAATCGTACAAAAATTCTCACGCATGATTTCCCAGAACCCCAGACATTAATCCAGCGATCTGAACGTAATCAGATTTCAGGACCACTTTCTTTTTTTTTTTTTTCTTCTTTAAAACGCAATTTCGAATAACCTCCGTCTTGTCGGGCGCAGGTGCAGAAAAAACCCGAAATGATGAACGAGGAGCTCCTCAGCGACGGCACCAACGAGAACGACTCCGGATTCTGGGAGTCCCTAACCAGGTAGAGACTCCCCAAGCCGCCGGGATTCATTATTGCTTACAATCTCTTTAAAACATTCACTTTTTTTTCCCCCCACTCTTTTAGAGGATTTACGGGGAACCAGAAAGTGGAGGAAAGCAAGCAGGAGAAAGACGACGTCATCAATATTTTCTCGGTGGCCTCGGGACACTTGTACGAGAGATTCCTGAGGTAAAAGCTAAACAAATCTTTTTTTTTTTTTTTTTTTTTTTTTTTTTTTTTTAAACCTCGTCTGTCTGACGTCCCGTTTTACAATTTGCAAATGGATTTTTGCGTTCGTGAAGTTAGAGGATGGCAGCGTGTGATATTTGAAAATGGCAGCACCTTATTATTTTTTTTGCAATTTTTATATATATATAAAAAAAAAAAAAAAAGCTAATTGACGATCGAGACGGCGGGTGACATTTGCTTCTATCTGTATTACAGCTTTTTGTAGAAATATTTCCCTTCACGTTTTTCCAGCCGTGATCTTTAGCGACGTCACATCTGATTAGTGCTGACATTTTTCCTTTTTTTTTTTTTCTCCAGCCGAATTCTTTATTTAAGGTCATTTCTCATGGATTTCGTCTCTACTCTAAATTCTCAAGGCCGACCTGATAAATGTTCTGATCTACAGTCATTGAAAATGAGCTGACCCACAATGTCTTTTCCCCCCGTTAGAATAATGATGCTGTCTGTCCTGAAACACACCAAGACGCCGGTGAAGTTCTGGTTCCTGAAGAACTATCTGTCTCCGACCTTTAAGGTTTGTTGGGAAGCTGTATCTAAGCCCTGGATGTGTAATGGCTTCTGTTTAGTTATGCACTTGTGGTAGGCCATTAGGGTCATCGGTTCTCTTTATTATATAACGTTTCTTTCGCTTGCACTGCTTCCAGTAGTGTATGTTCAGGTTAGAGTTTCTGTCCAATCAGATTTCAGCCGTCACATCACGTGTCGCCAGGGTCAAAATCTCCTGTTTCTTAGAGGCGATTGCATTAAACAATCAGATTTCGAGTTGGCGACACCGGGACCATCTAGCAGGCGTACGATAACCTTGCCATTTTTTGCTTTAGCAATAACATTCAGCGCTCTGTTATACTGCGTTTCTCCATGTTATTGACGGTTTCTATAGCCGTGGCTGAGTCATGGTTTGAGTCAGGTAGGACATTACTCGAATACTGTTAACACTGTCAGAGGCAAGAACTCAAAAGCACGTTCAAATACATTTAACTAAATCTCTATTTGGCAGGAATTTATCCCCTTCATGGCTCAGGAGTACGGTTTTCAGTACGAGTTAGTGCAGTACAAGTGGCCTCGCTGGCTCCATCAGCAAACCGAGAAGCAGCGGATCATCTGGGGATACAAGATCCTCTTCCTGGACGTGCTCTTCCCGCTCGCCGTGGATAAATTCCTCTTCGTGGATGCTGACCAGGTACCATTGACTCCCCTTTTTACACAAAAAAAAATATCCGAATTGCACAAAGTGATCAAACAAGACAAGCAATTTGGCGAGTCTCAGTTCGAATCAATCCTCTGAAACACCTGCATTACTTAGACACTTCTGCCCCCTTCAGGCAAAGCATTGTAATTTGAATTATGAGGTCATTTCCAGATTTGGAATGACAGCAAATGATGGAAACATGGGGAATCAGTAGCTCACCGGTTAAGCCTCTGGGTTACTGATCGGAAAGTCAAACCCCAGTATTAACAATTTTGCCAAGCTGCCACTTTTGGGCAAAGCTCAAATCAGGCAGTACAGGTCCTCCAAATGAAGGTTTTTGACATGAAAGTGTGTTGTACATTTTCTACATTTGGCATGTTTTTTTATTTTTTTTTTCTCTCCTCCAGATCGTGCGCACAGATCTAAAAGAGCTACGCGACCTGGACCTCGAGGGAGCGCCATACGGTTACACGCCGTTCTGCGAGAGCCGCCGGGAGATGGACGGCTACCGCTTCTGGAAGTCAGGCTACTGGGCTAGCCACCTGGGCCCCCGCAAGTACCATATCAGGTTAGGAGGCAAACGGCGCCTTTTTACCGGTAGTCGTCATGTAAAAGTAAACTCGTGTCCTCCTGATGTTAGAATTGATCGGAAGTTCCATCAGCTTGTCCCCGTCTTGCATTCCAGCGCACTGTACGTTGTGGACCTGAAGAAGTTCAGAAAGATCGCCGCAGGAGACCGACTGCGAGGACAGTATCAAGGACTGAGCCAGGATCCTAACAGTCTGTCCAACCTTGATCAGGTATGTCTTGTTGTGTGGGTATGGCTTTATGTTTCTCGCACATTCAATGTAGGACAAATGGGTGCATCAGGGCTTAAACCTCAAATTTTTCTTCCACCGCAGGATCTGCCGAACAACATGATCCACCAAGTGCCAATCAAGTCTCTGCCTCAGGAGTGGCTGTGGTGCGAGACGTGGTGCGACGACGCCTCCAAAACCAAGGCTAAAACCATTGACCTGGTACTGACCAGATATTTATTTTTTAATTTGATGAGAGTGGTTTCATGCACATAAGATCCATATTCTTCAGTGGCCTTCCCAGTCACCAGATCCGAGCTGAACACCTTTGTGAGCGTAGAAATCTGTAGGAATCGGATTATGCCATCGCCTTAAATGCTAAACTAAATGGTTTTGCATTATTAAAAAGGTGGGTTTCGGGTGTTTAGACTCCTTTTTAGTACCAAATAGAGTTCGACAGGTAGTGGATTTTCCCGATAACGATATAACTAAGAATCCATAAAAAAACTGAATCATGAAAATGTGCTAAATTAAATTCATATCATTAATAAAAAATTTAAAAAAATCAATAAACATTTTATCCAAAATAAAAAAAATCCACTTTAAATAAACAGCATGTGGTGAATTTGCCTCTAGAGGCAGCTCTCATACTGTATAATGCAACCCGGAAAAACTATCGGTATGGATTTTTTTAAATATCTGTGCCAATCGCAGAAACTAGCAAATCGGTCGACCTGTAGTAACCAATTTGATGCTTAATGTGACTGTTACAGTGCAACAACCCACAGACTAAAGAACCGAAGCTCCAGGCAGCAGTCCGGATCGTCGCCGAATGGACCGATTACGATCAGGAGATTAAGAGAATTTATAACAAGTTCCTTGAAGGACGAGAGAAGAGCGCTCACTCAGGGGAAAAGCACAAACCAGGGACAAACACAGGTGAGGTCTCCCTATCACTCTTTCTGTTTATCACTCTTAGTTTCTTTTATTTTTTGTGACTGTGTGTGCAGCCTTGTGCTGCCACCTGTTGGCGTGTTACAAAACTAGATTTGAAGCTTTTTGAAACCACCTCCTACATCCTTGATATCCAATCCAATTCGTTTTGAATATGTAATACTCACCTGTTGACTCGTCTCAGCCTCCTTTTTTACATTATTTTACAGATGGACAGATGCACACGGAGCTCTAGACGGACTGCTTTCTCCGTACAGGGATGAACGACTCTGTTTAAAGAGTTGTCTCCCCCTTTTTTTTTCTTTTTTTATTTGTCAGTTTTTCCTTAAAAAAAAAAAAGCCTATTCTCCTGGAGCGGGGTCCTTGTCGGCGCTGTGAAAACTTGAAGGGAAACTTCTATCGTCCGTGTGTGCATGGGGACTCTGGCGGGACTTGTGAGGATCTCGAAAAAATTTAGCGTCGCCTTTTCCCGCGAATCCGACCAGATGAACCTGCCAAAGTGTGTGTGCGAGAGAGAGAGAGAGTGTGTGTGTGTGCATTCTGACTGCAGTAATTGTCACATCGATGGTCTAAAGATGATTCATCTGATCGGCCCAAGTGAAAATCATGTGTGCTGGAGTGAGCGATAAATGAGTGAGAGGTGAAGTGTGTGTGTGTGTATTTTTTCATTGTTTAATAGGAAATTAGCTAAATTATACCACTATTAAATCTATATGTATACATTTCAGCTCATCAGTGGATGTTTTTACACGATTACCAATGCCCACGTGGACGGGGGGGGGGGGGTTTGGGAGGTGGTAGCTCAGCGGTTAAGGCGTTGGACTTTGACGCAGAAGGTCATGAGGTCGAATCCCAGCACCACCAATCTACCACTGCTGGGCAAGTCCCTTTACCCTCGACTGCACAGCTATAAGTCGCTCTGGATGAGGGGTCCCTGCTAAATGCCATAAATGTAAAGGTTATTTGACCTATATATAATGTAAAGACATCCCCCCCTCATCTGATCCGATTTGAGAAGTCTCTCAACTTGTTTTTTCTCTGCCATCGGTTAATTTTTATTTTTTTCCTCATCTTGCATCTACTGAATGGTTTTTAAGCAATTCGGGGACGCAGAAGCCGTTCTCTAGAATGTGTTTTTGGGATAATGTAGGTTTAATTGTGGGGATGCTGGTTCTTTTTTTTTAATAAAAGAGATAAATTCAAGGCTTGTGCAATTATTATTATTATTATTATTATTATTACTTTGTACTAGTTTGTGCTCCAGTGAAGAAATCTACAACCATTTGAAATACCTGTTGGCACCACATGGGGGCAGCATGCATCGATGAACTACTTGTAGGAACCCGATGTATTGAATTAAATTCAAATGTTTTATTTGTATTGAACTGAAATTAATTTGTATTTATTATAATCCAATTGTTTTAAGTTCTTGAGTTGAATTTCATGGAAATTTAGGCTGTTCATATGGAACCATCCTCAGCTGCTAAGAGTGGACTTCGATTGAAGAAAACTTTATCTGGAGGTTTATTTGACTTTGAATATAAGGTTATATATAAACTTTCTACCACATTTGAGAGACAAAGGCCATATCTGAATCCAGCATAAATTAAAAGCAAATAAGCCTCACAAACCCCTCAAATATTTGGAAGCGAATTTTTAGAAAAATAGCTCTAGAACCATTATTATAAAAAAAGAAGTATAACAGACAGGAATCTTATACTGCGAGAATAAATGTCATTACTAAAGCAAGAAACCCACTGAACACAATTCAACAAGTCTCTTTTCACTGTAGCCACAACTGCACTGCCCACATACATCAGAGTGACCAAATCAATTACTTCTTAAATCCACATAAATATATTTGAGCTTGTGCAGTTTGCTACAGATGTGGTTTGTGAGCTTCGACTGGTGCGTGAAAACGCAGACGTTATTGTACGCCTACAAAATGGCCCCGGTGTCGTGAACTCGCAATCTGATTGGTTAAAACATTTTCGAGCGACATGTTCTTTATGCTAGGGGTAATAACAGTAACCCAATCACATGATCCTAATCGTTGACTATTTCCTTTAACAGCGTGTCCCAAAGTGCTTTATTCTTGATTGTCTCAATCCTGTATGTCTGTAAACTTTTGATATTCAAGCGTTAGCCATGAGAGCTTGCCAGTGGATCTTCCACCAGTCTCTATTAAATCTGAATGTGAGCACGGTTGCCAACTCCTTGGCATTCAAACCCTTATCGCAGCCCGATCATTTTGCCCGAAATTGTGGTCTTGACTTCTTTAGTGGAAAAAGTCTGCAAAGTAAACTTTTCTTTTCTCCCGACAAAAGTCACGGAGGCGAGAAGGTTCAGTATCAATTACGGAGCCAGAAAGAGTGTCATTTGCATGTAGATGATAGCCGAAATCCTTTCTCTCTCTTTCTCTCTGTCCTCTTATATATAGTTACCATGACGACCCACCTACCATTTATTCCTGTATGTTACAGCCAGACTGCACGTTATTGGCCGGTTCCTTTTTCTCTGTGTTTTTGGATGAATTTGCATCTAAATGACTTGGTGCTGTCTGTCTTTATCCTGTGTCTTCTCTTTGACTCGGCTGCCTGTCTCGTCTTTGTTTCCTCCCCCCTCTTTCTTTTTCTCTCCCCAACACTGTAGCGCATTCTCTCAAGATTTACGAAATGGAGACAATTTTGGGCTTCCCGTTTATGAATGCAGTCTGGGCTGAAAATGATGCAACTTTTTATACACTTGAGGTCAGCGGTTCGAGATTTGCATCTCATGATTGTTGCTCTGTAAATACAAGGTCAGAATGCTGAAAAAAAGAGAGTGCTGGAATAGAAAAATAAGTGGTAACAGTGCAGCGAAGCGGAATAACCATGCCTACGTGGATCCCGGGAACAGGATGCACTGAAGGCTTTTATTTCCCTTCCACTACAGCAAAAGTCTTGGAAAGTGCCCTCTTGCTAAGTTCCTTCTTGTTCGTTACTATGGAAAAGAGATGACTCTCCCCAAAGGAACAACAAAGCAGTTTATAGGGACTTGTAAAGAAACTGTGTGTCCCTCCTGTTGCTGGGGAAGATCCTATCTCTAGGGTTGTCAGTGCTGTGTGTAGGGGGGGTTTGAGTCTGTAGACTCTGGGTCCAGATGGCAGTGGTCAGCCATCGCTCACGCCACAGACAGATTAAACGGAGCACCAATAATAATGACCAATAGACACATCTGCCATTTCGCTTTCGTGTGATCCCTCTCCCTCTGTGCCTTGGCATGGCTTTGATCTGTCAAACTGAACCAAGAAGCCACCGGGGCCACCTGTGCCTTGACGCCTGGCACCTCTGAGGAAAGGAAAAGGGGTAGGGAAAGCAAATGGAATTAGAGAGTGGCTTGGCCAGCTGTACTGCTGCTGCTTATCGAACTTCAGTACTTTGTATTTAAAATTGAGGCAAAGAATACCGGCTGGATTGAGGAGGGGGGGTGTTGGTTGAGGCCCAACTCTTGATATTCCTTCCTGAAACTCTCATTTGGCTTTGTCTGAAGTCAGAGGTTCTAGCAATTAATAAAGGCAAATTGGAAGATGCTTTTTTCTACAAAAAAGAGCAATTTACTTGTCACATGTACCTTACAGCACACAGTGAAATGCTTTCGTATATCCCAGCGATGGGAAGCTGGGGTCAGGGCACAGGGCCAACCACGGTACAGTGCCCCTGGAGCACAGGTCCTTGCTCAGAGTGGCAGCTTGGTGATACCAGGGCTTTTCCTGCCATATCTGGTTCTTCCCAAAGTTGCAGGCATCTAATTGTATAGGATATCTTCGGAGGTGGTAGAACAAATTTTCTTTTACTTGACTACGAGACCCAAACCTGTTCCAGCATGACAATACCCCTTTGCTTAAAGCCAGGTCCGTAAAGATGCTTTCCACGGTTTGGAGTGGAAGATCTTCTGCTATTGCGCTCCAACACTATTGAACGTCTTTAGGATGAACTAAAACGCTGACTGCACTCTGAGGCTTCTCACCACACCTACACCAGCACCTGACTTTACCCCCAAAAGAGTGGAGGTTGATCTAACAGCAAATGGGGACTAAATGTGGAATGGGGTGTTTAAAAAGCACATGACTTATGCTTGGGTCTACAGATATCTCCATGTATGATTCTATAAAGCTTTGCTAAAGGCCACTGGCCATGCCTTGTGGACTTGTGAACACTAGGTGGCACTGTGTGTCTAGATTTTGCATGGAATAATTGCGGCGAGATCGCGCCGACTTCCTCTAACAAGGGGTTCTTCAGTACATTTTGTGTATTTGCTGAATCAACTGACACTAGAAAGTCCTTCCATGTAGAGGTTTTCAACATACAAAAAACCTCTACCAATTCAATGAGGCTGAAGAGGAAATGACTTTCCAGCTGTAGTTTATGCGATAACAAGAATTTGCTGTATGTTTAACCATAAACAACTAAAAAAAAAAGTTTACCTAACTTTTATATAACTCATACGCAAGTCGAATATGTAGATTCAACAAAAAATGTTTTTGTAGAAATACATTTGGAAATTAAATTTATATCTATTATATCATTAGCTATTATTTCAATATAGCTATTATATCAATACCTAACCTTTTACCCAATTGAACACTTCCATTAATTTTGAATATGTTAATCCAATGTCGATTACATTTTAAAAAAAACAGACAGGATATTTGCATTTCTGCCTATTGATCAGCAAATATACATTTATTCGAATACTGTATTTTTTTCCCCAAAAAATAACAATGATATTTGACAAACTGTATATAATATTGGGTCCGTTTTTCTGTACCGTAATGCCTCGTCGCTTTTCCGCGGACTCGCCGTCTGTCGCCTCGTGCACCACGGGACGTTGGGTAGCGCGAACTCTCTGGGGAACCTTGCGACAGCCAGATCCTTGAGCCAAATCTCGCTCACACTTAATTAGTTAATCCAGCACATGATATATGAATCATGGTGTGTATGTGTGCTACGCAGACAATGAAGTGCTCCGGTTAGTGACTAATAAATTGGTTTCCGGCTGATTAACCAGGCCTAACTGTCGCTAGTAAAAAAAAAAATCTGAATTCATGTTCACTTTGCCAGGTCCAGCCGTACCTCTACGGTCGTCAGGTCAGAGTTGTGGAGCCATTTTTCGAATGTGTAACCTGTTGTTTTTACAGGTTGTAGCTAAAATGATGTAGGTGGGCCTGAATATTTAGAAGGTACGAGACATATGGCCTCAGAGTGTATGAAATTATTTCAAGTCTGTTCTTTACATTAGCAACAAAGTGCATATGGCGTTAAACTGTAACGAACCTTGAACGTGCTGGAACAGGTCTGTGTCGTCAAGTTTCCTTTAAATCTGAAGCAATTATGACTGGGTTTGCCAAATTCCAGGAATTTTCAAGACTGGAAACTTTGCATTGGAAGTTATGGGAATAAACTCTGAATTTACCAAATTGCAGATTATAACTACCTGCACATTCATCAATCACATGCCCACAGCACAGTTACTACGGGGCTACTGAGGCCACGCCCCCCCAACATGCACTGTGCATATCTCTATAACATACACATCATTTCTTGAATCCTGCACACAAAATATTGCCAGAAAATGTCAATCATAGTAAGTATTTGTGTAAAATACATACATTTTACATACATTTATATTTAAAACTGGCTTGCGTTGTGGGTACGCTGTTGAACGAAATGATACTAACAATTAAAAATAAATCGAAAATGTTAATTGATCAAATCTGTATTAGTTTGCATCCATGTCAGTTTATGACTAAACAAAATGTTTGTATATGATACGGTTTATAGAAATTTCCCCAACTTATGGGAAAGAATATTTCCAAAAATTCCCCAGATTCATTTCCCATTTTAAGTTTCCGAAAATTTGTCACCTATTTGAAACTCCAAACTTGACTCTATTGGGCGCTGTTTGGAGGCCCCGAAGACGAACATGCTACATGGTTTAAAAAAACAAAACATGATTGATATTTGACTGCCAAAATTGTACAACAGAGTGGACGCAAAATAGCTTGGGATGTTGGTTTTGTCTCATACGTTGGTTTGCTTTCTTGGACTTGTTTGCCATTTTCATGGTGCTACCATTCGAATTCAGACATCTGTCTAATTATATATGCATGGAATCCGAAATACAAACAGCAAGCAATATGACGAGTTGAACCAATCATGTTTCTTGGCATAAAGTCCAGTGAAGAGAACCCCAGACCATCATTTTGTAGCAAGAGTACCCAGGATGAGCTCTTGGGACGACTCCCGGCTCAAAAATAGCTTTTACACTTCATTAACTGTGCCAAACTTGAGGCTCAAATGGCCCAGTGTCTGGAAAAATGTGACAATGACCTAAATGTGATCACACTTTGGCCAAGCTGTTGCATAGCTTTTGTGCCAAAGCAAAAACAAGGAGATTTCTGGAAAGTCTGAAATTCAGGAAATGCAAAGGGTTTTCCAAAGCCACCACGCTTGCACTTGGTAGCATCAAGAGATGTCTTTGAGACATGACAAAACCTCATCAACGAGTGCACGGATCCATATTTTTAAAGCGAACTCCTTGAAGTGACTTTGAATTTTTGCTTCGAATGACACTCGTTTATCACGTATCGGATCTGAAAAGGTTCCCGGTGATGCACCAGACACGTAAAGCTGTACCTGATGTGTGCGTGTGTACAAATTTTCCTTATCATTTTCTAATTACGGTCCGGCGCGGCGAACCCGGCAAGGAAAAAAAAAGAAATCTAATTATCATTGATTGACACTTTTCTAAAAAGCCGCCGTCATTGATTCCCGTCATCGAGGACACATGAGGTGCCGGCGTAAACGGCCTCTGCAGGTGACAGTCACCCTTTGGTTTGGGTTTAATGACTGAAGGGGTTTAATCTGAATTAGCAATCAGCACCCACACATACACACGCTCAACAAATCACTGCTGCGCCGGCTCCCATCCCAGTGCTTCCCTGAAAGCAGATCGATAATCCTAACTCGGCCCTTGGCATGTGTTCGCACGCTCCTTTCGCTCCCTCTTTCCCCTTTCGCTCTCACCCCGGGTTTTCTCCGAGGACGTGCCGCGTAATGACTCCGCGAGTCCTGCTGGCCACACAAATGTTTAAGGCGCTCGAATGAAATATGGATTTTCTTTTTAGTCACATATCTTGGGCTCCCAGGTGAGGCGTGTAGCGTTTTTCTTCGGAGCTGACGCTTAAGTTTACTCGGCAGAACAACGGCGGCGATAGAAAACAAACAAAATGAGTTTTTAATGGATAGCGGTTCAGAGCAAGCTTTTTTCCCTTCGGAAGAGCGCGGCGCAACTCAGCATTACGTGATTGTTTTAATGCCTTATGAATGCTTTATGCTCCTTAAAATAAACGCTCTAGATTATTGTTTCAAAAAATAAAGAAATTCATGTCCTGTTATTCATTGTCCTGCGTGGAAATCCCAATATTAATAAGTTGAAAAACAGATTTGCACAATTTTCAAAAGGAGCTCGTCTGTTGGAGCAGACCACACGGACCAGCCTTTGCTCCCTATGTGCATCGACGAGCCTCGGCCACTCACGACCCTGTCGCCGGGTTACCACTGTTCCTTCCTTGGACACCTTTTGATAGATACCGACCACTGCAGACCGGGAACATCCCACAAGAGCTGCAGTTTTGGAGACGCTCTGACCCAGTCGTCTAGACGTCACAATTTGTCAAACTCGCTCAAATCCTTACGCTCGCCTATTTTTCCTTCTTCTAACACGTCAACTTTGAGGACAAAATGTTCTCTTGCTGCCTAATGAATAAATCCACCCACTAACAGGTGCCATGATGAAGAGATCATCAGTGGTATATAGACTATTAAATGAGCATTTTTCCAAATATAATGAAATTTTTTCATCTTCATTGCTATTTAAATCAAAAAGTTTACGTTATGTTGAATGTTCCTTTCCGCTGCTTGGTGGGTGAATCTTACAAATAATTCGGCTTTGTTAATCTGGAAATTTTAGTTTAAAAACTATTAGTGAATACATGTATGAGTAAAACATATTTAAAATAAAAAAATTTTAAATATGTCTCTGGAATTGTTCAGAGGGCCGTTCCAAATGTGGGGACAGGCCATAATTTGGGAACCCCAATTCTAGACCCCTGTATATTCCATCCATTCACCTTTTTTGAAGTGATGTTCTGACACTATGCTCATTGTAAATCTTGTGGCCTCGATTCGATGCCACTTATAGACCTCTTTTCCAGGGCTAGGATAATTCCACTAACTGCGCTTTCTACATTCTCCTATTTTGGCTCCTCTGAGATGGATGTTCTAATGAATTAAAAGATGTCTTCTGAGAAAAGTGGCAGCCTGGCAGCAGCTATGCTATAACTCAAAGCACTGTAGGTTTGATTGACCGGTTGGACTGATATTTCCACCATACGAACACCCTTCATCTTCTAAAATGGCTCATTTCTGCCATTTTGTTTGAGTTTGATTATGTTGTAGAGGTGGTCTGGACACCAGACATTCATCTGCACCAACACCAGGCCTGACTCCAGGTTTGGGTCCCAATAGCTTTGCCAGAGCTGTATCAGGGACACCACATGGACACCAGTGGAGTCCCAGTGCTTGCTGAACAGATTATATACTATATAGACATAATAGATAGACACCTGTCCTTCATACCAACGTGTGGTTCTTCCCTTACTTGGAGCCACAATATTGGGACTAAACAATTGTCCAGAATGTCTTTGGATGTTTGGATAGTTTTCTACATGATCTTTTTCTGAAACCAAGGTGCACAAACATTGTTTGGGACTCAAAAAATAGTCTGCACAGAACCTTAATCCTACGGAACATCTTTCAGATAAATTTAGGTCTCTAACAGTATACCTTCTCACCCAAAATCCGAGCTTTCCTTCTGTAATGCTCTTATGGCTGAATGGACACAGATTCCCACAGCTACATTTCAAAATCGAGTGAAAATCATCCCCCCAAAAAAGGGGGTCAAAGTGTATATTAATGCCCGAGGATTTCGAATTGGATGTTCAAGGACACATCATAGTATGATGGTCATGTGGTGACACAAACGTTTCTATTTTAATCTATATAGCAGATAACAGAGAAAAAAATGTACGAGTGAATAAACTAATCCAGTATTGATTGGATGGTATGTTTATAGCGAAATGTTTATAGATTTCTTTATAGACCAGATGGTTGTATCTACA
Organism: Silurus aristotelis; assembly: GCF_946808225.1. Lineage (NCBI taxonomy): Eukaryota > Metazoa > Chordata > Actinopteri > Siluriformes > Siluridae > Silurus > Silurus aristotelis. Next base: position 2,673,701 of record NC_139578.1, read on the forward strand.
AAACATCCAACCCCTCCATATATTTCAGCTCCACTCAGGCTTGGTTTTGTCACCAAACTACAACAAAATTATTATTATATAATTTGATATAATGTCCATAAATGATGTCGATATAGGAAGTTAGATATCAGAAATACCAGATACATGTATTGGGTGAACATCATTGACATAGGAGTTAGTGAATTTTGCCACAGTAAGTCCAGTAAAAGAAGCTGAGATCCACGACGAATTAACCTGAAAACCATTGCAACTCCATCCGGTACATGATTTGAGAAATAGTTTAGAAAATTGCCCAAAATTGAAGGTGTAGAAAAAGTGGCTTAGAGCCCATTCCATCACCGCTCTTCGCTGTTCAGTGCTCGTTATGTGCACTTCATCAGAACGCTGGCTAATAAATGAATCCCGTTATAAATGCCCTTATGTTCCGAGTGATTCTATATTAAGCTCAATTAAGTCAGTCCGTGACCCTGGTTAAACCGTGCTTACAATATATAGTGAGAAATCTAGCAATAAATTGGGTCTGGAAAAGAAAAGTGTTGGAAGCTATATTAAAATGAGATTTAACATAGAAAAAAAAGGATTTCTATTAACCACAAAGTACAACCGGAACACTTTCAACCCCATTTCGGTCCATTCAAGTATTAAAATGAGTGAAAATATACAATTTTAAAACCGCTAAAAAGAGCAGCAAATAATATACTAAACTAAATCAATATTTGGAACATCTTATTAGAAGAATGGCGGTCGCTACATTTTTGCATGAAATTTTCCCTTCACTTGAACTTGGAGGATCTTCTGCTCTACATCTCTGACCTCAACCCTACTAAAAATCTTTGGGAAGAATTGGGATACCCCAAGCCTCCTCAACTCACCTACATCAGTACCTGTGTCTACCACCCTTATGGCTGAATGAAATCCCACAAATCACCACAAGCACACTCCAAAATATAGTGAAACATCTGATGGAACAGTGGGAAATATGAAATGGGATGTTCCAAAAGCACAAATCAACCTTTGTCCATGTAGTCTATCAGTACTTTTTATTGCATTCCCTGTAAAATCATACCCCAGACATGTGCACTTTCTCATATTTAATCCTATTTGAATATGAGTCATGTGACAGTACTGGGATCAATCCAATTGACTAAGGACTCGAAAACCAACAGGCAAACATTTGAAAGCGAACCACAATCGTAATTTAATTAGTCTCGAGGCATAATTCAGCGATTACGAACGTGGTAGACCTCTGCAGAACAGAATCCAATCCATTATTCATTGTTGACACGGATTCATTAGTGAGAATCCTGCAAATGAATGTTTAATAAAGCACAGGCCATTTGGGATCTTGAGTTGTTCGTTCAGGCAGGAGAAATAATTTTTTTTTTGCTCTTTTGCGTTAGAAATGTAAGTATTTTTGATTTTGATTTTAATTTATGCACATAACCATATACTCTTTGTTTTTTGATTTTTTAATATTAAAACGAATTTGTTTAAGGACTTTTAATGAACTCACACGGCCCATTAGATATTTGCGCAAATTGGAAACGGTACTTTTTGCAAACACGGGTCTTTCAGGAGTTTTGAAATATGTGTTATTCATAACTCTGTCAACGTCGGGGCCATTTTCTGTTCGAATATGGGTTATGCAAGGTCTGCGCATTCAAGACGCGAGGAGAAAAATAGACTTTCTGGCTGGTGACTAAAAATAAACAACTGATTAAATGAATTAAAAACAAAAACATGAACATGAAGGTTGCTGGTGGGACCCCATATCTGGATAAAGATTGACCAGAAACCACTGTATTCTCAAAATTGTGTTCAAGACTTGAGCCCAATTGGATCACTTTTGTGGGCTGCTTTGCTCTCTGCTGTAGATCATCACATCAAGGTACAGCATGTTGTCCAAACCTATTCCGAGATGCTTTTGGTTGCATCGAGTGGTAAAGGTTGCACTCCTCCATTCTTCTTGAACAAGATGCTTCTGCTTGCAGAAATTTGTGGCGTTTCATGGTAGGACTTTATTACTGTGCACAGTAGGACCCAAGAACAGAAGATCGCCCAGGGGTTCCACACCTGTAATCCAAGAAAAGGCTAATCTGGACATTTGCAGATTGACTAGAGACCACTGTATTCTCAGATTCCAGACTGGAACCCCATTGATGGAACATCATTCATTCATCATGGTCTTCTCTGCTTCTGTAGCTGATCACATCAAAGTTCGTTATGTTGTCTGAACCTATTCAGAGATGCTTTTCAGCTTGTTGTGGTTGTAACGAGTGGTAATGGTTGCATTCCTCAATTCTTCAACAAGCACATCTGCCTGCAGAAACCTCTGGAGGATGATGTAGGAATTTATTACTACATACAATAGGACCCAAGAGCAGAAAATCACCATGGTTTAAACATCTGTCAGCCAAGAAATGGCAAATCTGAACAGTTGATGGTCTCGTGGGTCTCTTGTGTTTCAGACTGGAACCCATTATGGTCATCTTTGCTGCTATAGCTTTTTCAGATCAAGGTTGTACATGTACTTTCAACCTATTCTGAAATGCTTTTCCCAGTAGATCCAACAGTTGTGTAAAATAATTGTTAAAAATTTAATGCGTACAGTCATTATTATTATAATAACGGTTGTTGATTATGTTTTTTTTCCCCACCAACGCTATAGCTTTGGCCTGCAAGTGTCAGATTACACAACAATCCAGCCCTGCATTTCAAGAGTATTTTCTCCTTTTGATTTCCTCATCTACCTCAGGTTTCACGACGGTTGTCGGGGAATTGAACAAGCTGTTTAATCAGTGCCTCCCTTCTGTTTGCGTTCACTACACACCTGGTTCCACACCAACTGTGCCAGGTTTGACTGCGGCTCATCATTTGCAGCTCATCCAGGACCATATGCATATCGCCGACTCGCAAGCGAGTGTTTACCAAGTCAAATAGATTTTTTTACTCCCACTCTGAGAGTCCCACATGCCTCCGCCAAGGCTTGCCGAATCCGTCTGACTGGCGTAAACAAAGAATTCCCAACGAACGCCTCGAATTGTAAAACAAGTATTCAGTTGGTTTCAACAAACATTGAGAGATAGTAAAAGTCCAGGCTAAAACACTTGTTTTTTGGTTCAACATATAATCAGGTTTTGGCGATATATTCTCAGAAAACCTCAGAACATTCCTAATAACTAATAACTTACAATTATCGCTTGAAGAACGATCCTCTTTAAACCCGTCCCTCTGCTCGAAATGAGCTTGTCAGCGGCAAGGTTAAAAATGAGGAATACATTTTGAGAATGTACCCAATAAGCCGCTATCAGCAGGCCATTTGTATTGCACGCGTATCTCCAAGGCCAGATTTAAAGGCGAACGATTTCATCTTCGATATCGATCGAGTCACCCGGAACATTTCAAACAGGTGTATTAAAGGCATTTGTTTTCCATATGCCAGGGAGCCAGACAAGGAAATAAACTTCATATAAAAAAATTTAAAAAGCTTTTGAAGTAACTCATAGGAACTGAACCATGCAGAATAAAGGCTTCTGGTAAAAAAAAAACACGAACGTGTCCCTGAAATGTATCAGTTGTGAATTTAATACCGTCAAATTAGGCTTGTTAGTGTTGTTCTACAGTACATACTCAAGGAGACCCAGAGACAGGCAGAATAGCTAATTACCTTGTGGTGGTGGAGTAATGGAGTGGGATATTCGGGGGGAAGCCCTGCCCACCAACAAAACATCTAACAGCTTGCATATGGTTTATTAAGATGGAGGTGAATATTAATGCAGCAATAATAATAATAATAATAATAATTAAAAAAAATATTTTTCTTTTCATTTTCTACCCCAAATTTGTCCCTCAGTTATTATTAGACAGACAGACAGACAGACAGACAGACAGACAGACAGACAGACAGATAGATAGATAGATAGATAGATAGATAGATAGATAGATAGATAGATAATGTAAAATTATTGTAAAATAAAAGTAATAAAATAAAGTAAAATAAAATATTGTCTCTGCTTGTTTGTTTGTATCATTTTTTAGCTTAAATTGTATTTTTTTGTTTACTTTTTTGTTTTTGAAAATTCAGTCAGGAGGCATTAAAAAAATTTTTTTTATATATAAATAATTCATTCGAAATCTATTATTCAGGTGAAAGGGTAATACTTTCCAAATGTCCTCATCGGTCTAATCTAATAACAGTGTTTTTCCTAGGATTTGGAATTCAGACGAAGTAACTTCCTTTCATATATATTCAAGACTCCGTGAAAAGGTGTGCGGCACCGGCGGACATTCTCAATGTCTTTTAATGGGTGATGTATCCACCATGAGTAAACAGATATGTTACCTATGAAAATAAGATTTTTATAAAAATGTATTGTGAAGATTTTATTTGGAGGGAAAGTATAGTTACAGCAGACAAAACGGAAGTTATTCGGAAATGTGTCTGTTTCTTGCACAGTGTAATTATTGCTATTCCACATCTGTGATTGCAGCATGGAGCAGGATGAAGCGAGAATCCCCAGGAGTGTGAGAAGCTGTCTCTCTCTCCATCCATTAAATTAGCAATAACTCTTTTTGACTTCAAATGGAGGGGGGGGGGGGGGGGAAGAGGAAAAAAAAAAAAAAGAGCAACAATTGATCTGCACATCGGTGGCCTCGTGTGGGTGAGGATTTCTGAAGGAAAGCATCGACTGGCTGACGTGGATCAAAGTTAAGCTTCCTAAATGACACCCACTTCCTCCCACCCAGTCAACAGGAGTAAATCAAAGTGTTGGGGTTCTGTTCTGACACTCTCCTCGTTTCCTCGCCGTCACTCATTCCAGACTTGATTGATACTATTAAGCGTAGCAAACCCTCTTTTAGCTAAAGAAACATGAGGCAAGTGGAATTGAGTGCTGTATTTTGTGCTGAAAAAGTAATTAATGTTTCCAGTTTGGATCGTTATTTCCAACCGGGGGTTAAAGAACTGGGTATTGACAGGTATGTAGGTTGGTTTGGCATCCAGTCATTTCAGGTTAGCGTCCAATCCTGTTCTTTTTATGTGTTGGTCAAGCATTGTGACTATTTGTGGTGACCGTTTCCTGCTACGCAATGTGCTTAGCACTGTAGCTAGCCTTGTATTGCTTAAATATGGATGTCAGCTAGGAGGAAGTGAGTCCCCTTTTAAAATGCTAGGGTAAGCAAAAACTTACCCAAGTGAGGGCACTTCCTTTGCCTCCCAGGAAGGCATGAATTTCCTCTAATGTAAAAAAAATAAATAAATAACCAAACACATTGAGGTAGGTTTCAATGATAACATTGAAGGGTAGAGGTAAACGAGGTTTATACATATCACATGTACTTTTACTTTTACAGGACAGTTAAATTCTTTCTTTGGATATCGTAGTGATGGGAAGCTGTGGTCCGAGCGCAAGGTCAGCCATGACTCAGTGTCCCTGGGGGATTCAGGGCCGTGCTCAAGAGCCCAAGAGTGGCAGCTTGGTGATACTCAGCCTACTGATCACTAACCCAGAGAATTAATCGCTGACCTACCACTTTTGCATTAACTAGCTATATTAGCTAGTAATGTTTCTTTGATCATGCCAAGTTAGATTAGCATAATTTCCAGTATCCAACATGGATCATCTTGGCATCAAGTCCGTCTTAGCTAATGGTAAATATTGCAATCTAGGGATATGGTAGCACTGATATCTTGAGATTGAAGATCCAAACCTGTTCCAGAAGAAGAGAAGGTTTACATGGGTTGGCTGGAATATCTATTAAACACTATTAAACACCTTTGGGATGAATGTGAATGATGACTGCACCCCAGTTGTCCTCACCTACTTCAATACCTGACCTTTCTAACACCCATTGAGGCCAAATCTAATCTCACAAATCTCTACAAGAACACTAGAACATCTTCCCAGAAGAGTGGAGGTTACTACAGCAGCAAAAAGGGACTAAATGTGTAATGGAATTCTCAAACAGCACAATCATTTTATTATTACTCCACACATTTAATGAGAAAACCCTTAATCCACACATTGTCTCACCAGAAATGTTGTTATACTCTTGCTCTTGCCATAACCTGTATTTATTTTTAATACTTGAGTGCAAAACTAGCAACTTAAGCATTTTTGTTCATCCTGTACTTTTTTTTTTACTTGAGTATGATCTGGACACATTATATTTTTGCTTTTACTTTTAGGCGCAAGTGAGAACATTTGCTGTTTTGCTGGACTTCTAATTAGAAGGTCATGAGTTCAAATCCCAGCACCACTAAGCTTCTGGGCCCTAGAGGAAAGCCCTAAACCCCTTAACTACTCAGTTGTGTAAATGAGGCATATGTTTTTCACCAATGCTGGTGACTTTTACTCATTGTCCATGATTAATCTAAGTTTGTGGCATCAGAATTTTATCTGTATTCCTGAAAAAAATCAAATTTTTACCTCAGAAACTTTGGAAAAATCAAATAAATTAGACCATTGAGACCAGAAAAATATTAGCATGGAGATTTTAGGAGAGATTAGGTTGGAAACTTCAAGCTATTTTACACAATTGGTGTCCATGACCATTTGAAACTTTAAAACACTTTACTATTGACCTTTTGCATCAATATTTTGTTGTTTTCCTGCTTAATTTAAAAGAAAATTATTAAAGTGTAGATGGTAATTTACTTGTTTGGTTTAGAGACAGTGGCATTGAGTAAAAGACAGGAGGTGGAGCTGGAGGTAGCAGAGCTGAAGATGTTGAGGTTTTCGTTGGGAGTGACGACGATGGACAGGATTAGAAATTAGTTTATTAGAGGGACAGCGCATGTAGAACGTTTTGGGGACAAAGTGAGAAAGGTAAGATTGAGATGGTTTGGACATGTGTAGAGGAGGGACATGGGGTATATCAGTAGGAGAATGCTGAGGATGGAGCCGCCATGAAGGAGGAAAAGAGGAAGACCAAGGAGGAGGTTTATGGATGTGGTTAAGGGAAGACATGCAGGTAGTTGGTTTGAAATAGGTAGATGTAGAGGACAGGGGAGGGGTATGGAGACAGACGATCCACTGTGGCGCCCCCTAATGGGAGCAGCCGAAAGAAGAAGAAGATGATATTCATTTACTTCCGCTATATCCAACCCATAACCCATAGCCAACTGACATTCACCTCACATAGCTGAGGTATTTTACATTAAGTCTTCCTCTGCCCTCTGATTGAAAAACTTAATACTCTTTTGGTATATGGATCGATCAAGCCTGCGTTATTAATCGCGTTTGCATGTAATGCTTCCTTTTAGCTTCTGCTGAATGCGAAGTCTTGTCTTTGGTTTCATTCCGCAAGCTTTAAGAAAAAAAAAAGCTTTTCATGGAAGTGGTCAACGTTAAAATTGAGCCGCTCTTCCCTGGCAGCTTTCCATACTCAATGCATTGAGAAAGACGATTAGATAATCGTTCCTTATTCAAGGAGACTTGCAAAGTCAACCCGAGTCTTGCTGGCTTTGTGCACAGGAACGTTGTCATTCTGGAACGGGTTTTGATCTCCTAGTTAATTGAAGGGAATATTGCATGGTCCCACGTCCAGAAACATTTATACAATTGTGTCCCTCCAACTTTGTGGAAAGAGTTTGTGATTTTGATATTCAAGGTCCAATGCCTTAACTACTGAGTGACCACCCCAAAATACTTGTATTTATATAGTGTATCTCTGTGTTGAACAAAGAATTCATTGATGCGTAACATTGTGGTTTCTAATTGTAGCACACCCTAGGGGTAGCTGGGTAATTTAATATACTAATTCCGCGCAACTACGCCAGAATATAAGGTAACGTAGTGGGTGTTAATATTCTAGCATGGCTAGATGTGATGCACGACTATGCCACAATGGAATTAGAACCCAGGGAACCACTTAATGAGGACACAAGTCACAATGACATGCCAGAGACGTGAGCTCCAGATAAATTCAAACGTTTAAAAAAATGCAGACGCGTCACCATTTACGGAGAAAACCGAGTCGAAAATCGATAGCAAAAGTGGCTACGTACACACCTCGATCATGGCTTGATATACAGAAAACACAAATAGCAAATCGTGAGTAAATATTAGTTCACAAAGCATCGCCGAAATCATGTGTCGACACTGGACAAGTTGTATTTAATGTTGTGCCTACATCAAAGTTTCAGAAACACTTGGTGTCCTTTGAGCTCGTGTGCATGAGGCGAAGTCCCTGGTGTGTATGTGTGTGTGTGTTTTTATCATGTATCTTCTGGGTGGCCATGCTGTGCTTTAAAAGGCACAGTGTTCTAGGCTTTCATGGCAGATCTTGTAAGGGTGGATAGACTGCTTTAAAGGCAGGAAGCTTTGACCTTTAAAGGCCCACAGATATGGTTGTCCAGCTGTGCTGCATGAGCTCAAACCAGAGCTTAGTGATAACTCATTCCTGACACACGACACGCTATTCCCAGATCATACTGCAGGGCATGCGGGTTTGGTCCAGAAAAGGGTTTCGCACGAGCTGTTGACTTTGTTTGCAGGCTGTTTATTATTTCGTTCATAGAAATTAATATATAAGGTGTGTTTGATGAAGAGGGCTCTGTAGAAATATATGTGTCCAATTCATGTTATAGGGTTTTTATCAGCGGCGGGCCATGCATTTCCCACCCAGGCCTTCAGAGGTGCCCTATCTGAATCATCGAATGATGAAGTGCAACTATTTCATACCAGTCTGGTCTTTTTAAGTGATTTATATTTACTTCCAATAAAGCAAAGCGCTCCCAGTTCTTCCTCGGGTAATACCCCTTTCTCCTGTGTGTGTTCCCGCTAATGTCTGTTTGAAATACTATATATTTCCCAGTGTTTGCAGAGCGCATTTGAAGTGCAGTCTCCTTCTTGGGTCAATAACTTGGTTTGGTGTGTTACCCCTTCATCCTCCTACCTGCTTTTGACTTTCACGATGTTTGGACAGAGTTTCTTTTTCCTCTCCTCGGGGAAATACCTTTGGAAAAATAAAATCCAATATTGCACTTATTGTTGTGTGGGCTTAGTGTGATCCACTGAGCAAACAGAGAAAGAGACTGACAAAAGGGCCAGCAGGGACAAAGGAAAGAAAAAAATAGCACAAGAGCCAATCCATGTTGAAAGAGTTTGCCTCTGAAAACAGGAAGCAGTCATGTGCTGAGTCCTCCTTGTGCCTTTGTCCTGTTTCTTATGCATCTATTTTTGCTGGAGGTGATCTCCAAAATCTGGGTGGCCCAAACAAACTGCTAGTTTCTGCTAGTTTGAGTTCAATCAGGAGGTCAGAAAAACATGTATTGATTATACCAGCTTAGTTAATTATTCTATTTTCATCTGGTAGAGGGTAAATAAACATTTTAGCAAACGTTCATTATGGGCCACAAAACCAGAATAAAAAAGGCACACATCACACATTTGAATTGCAGGGAATTGATAAAAACGAGTAAGTCTTTAATTCGACCCTGCTCCCACACCTGTGCACTCCGTTTGCGATCCTTAACCCCTACCGATTGAGCAGATTATACATGCCATGCATGATCATTTACATCACAACGCATTTGGGTCGCTTTGATGAAAAGCTCAGCAGTGCGCGCCAAATGGCTGCTTGACCAGGTCTGGCGCGCCACATACATCAGCGTGACGGCTCCATATGCCGCCGTGATGGTCGGCGATGTAGGATCATCCATCATCGCTCGTGACGGTGCCACGCTGCCCCCTAGCAAAATCCTCCATCTTCTCCCTGAGACTGCAGAATGAGGCCCAACCAGGTGGAACAAATGGGCCACTGCTGTCTTTTAACTAAGCACTTATGCCCCCAGCATGTTCCAATAGACTCTGACGGCTTGGGCCTTATGTTCAGTTCTGGTCAAAGTGACCTATTTGATATTTCTATGAAATAATTATTGGTTCGGTGCAAAATCGCAGCTCGCAAATCCGGCCCTGGAATACACAAGATGCTGGGCAAGGCTGAACTAACGTGACTTGCCAGAATTCCTTTGTGATTTTTCAATATTTAATTGAATAAATGTTTTTGGGAAGAGATTCACAGTTAAAAGGTATATTGTTTGAGGTTGTGACATGCTTTTTAGCTCTTAACAGTTTCAAAGAGTGGGTATTTGACTCGCTGTGGCCTTGCTGTCAGCTTGATCAACTCTGGCAATTCATCTCTTTCATCAACGAGGTGTTCTTACCCCTCAGAAATGCGACTTACTATGTTATTTACTCGATTTTTTTTTTAACACAATTGGTCTAAATTTAATAATAAAAAAAAAATCCCAGAAGCCAAGCAGTTCCTAAAATACTCAAACGGTCACCAAGATGCTACCAAAATGTTCTCCATTTTTGAAGTTGAACGTGAACATTAGCTTAATCCCTTCCCCTGGATTTTTGTGATTCAATTTATCAATTGCAATTGTGCTTTCAAACTTTAGAATGGCGACCGTCATCGAAAGTGCTTTCTTCTTCTTCTTCTTCTTTCGGCTGCTCCCATTAGGGGTCGCCACAGCGGATCATCCGTCTCCATACCACCCTGTCCTCTACATCTGCCTCTTTCACACCAACTACCTGCATGTCTTCCCTCACCACATCCATGAACCTCCTCCTTGGCCTTCCTCTTTTCCTCCTACCTGGTGGCTCCATCTTCAGCATTTTTCTACCAATATAATTCATGTACCTCCTCTGCACATGTCCAAACCATCTCAATCTCGCCTCCCTCACCTTGTCACCAAAACATCCTACATGTGCTGTCCCTCTAATAAACTCATTTCTAATCTTGTCCATCCTCGTCACTCCCAACGAAAACCTTAACATCTTCAGCTCTGCTAGCTCCAGCTCCACCTCCTGTCTTTTACTCAATGCCACTGTCTCTAATCCATACAACATCGCAGGTCTCACCACAGTCCTATAAACTTTCCCTTTCATTCTTGCAGATACCCTACTATCACAAATCACTCCTGTCACTCTTCTCCACCCACTCCACCCTGCCTGCACTCTTTTCTTTACTTCTCTAACACACTCTCCATTACTTTGCACTGTTGACCCCAGGTACCTAAACTCCTCCACCTTTCCCACCTCTTCTCCCTGCAACCGCATCACTCCACTGCCCTCCCTCTCATTCACACACATGTACTGTCTTACTCCTACTGACTTTCACGTCATCGAAAGTGCTTTAATTTTCCATAAATTCTTACCCTAGAACAAATAACGTTTGTTTAAAACATTAGGTCCGGTATTGCTAATGTTCCTTGTTCGACTGTTCTATTGGCTATTACCTTACAATGCTTTTCATCATCTGGAGGCTGTACCAGAATTTGGTGTTCTATCAAGTAATGCTCTTGACATGGCCACATAAAAAAAGGAACACAATTAGCATTAAAGCTTAGCATTCAATTCTCAGTTAAACACACTTGTCCGCTTGAACATCATTAGCATCCATGCTTAGCATTCACTTCAGATTCAGACGAACAACCTTGATCACTCTCTGTACGTCTTCTGCATTGCCTCCACAATAACTCACTGCTGACATACAGAAAATACGATATAGATGTTTCTCTCAAGGCTTTGCTAAACACGCGTTGCCGCACCTCCCCTGTGAACCGTGGTCATTTGGTTCACCTCGTAGCCACTTTGATTTGTGTGGAGCATGCCGCCGTTGCGATCCGAGGGAGTTCTCGTTGCTAATGAGCGAGGTGAGAGGGCTATTGCTTCCCTCAGCAGAAGTTCGCTTTCATCCATGCGCCTGATTTGACAGCACACTCTTTCTTGCTTTCTGCATCAGTCCCTGTGCAGTCATCATCAATTATTGAGCTTGGAACAACAAAAAAAAAACTGTACTCCTGAGTCCTGTGTCAGCAAGAACAACCACCTTGTGAACTGGTTAGTAGTAGACTAAAGGGGAGTGTTCACATTTGCTAAGGGGTATGCAAGATCATGGTTGGTGCCCCCTCCCCTAAAAAAAAAAGAGGGGTAAATACACAAATAAATACACTACATGCAATAGCGCCCCCTGAATGTGCAGCACACCTATGCACTAGGGATGGTAAGATTCACATAAAGGTTTGCATTTGTGTCATGATGCATTGCAACATATTTGCCTTTGTAAAAAATTATTTATTTCTATATAATGATTATTAGTAGATGTGTTATACTTTTATTATTTTGAAAGAAACCAATCATTTGTGACCAATATTTTATACGTGGATTGATTTCTCCTCACGAAACTCAAACCTCGAGGGCGTTCTCTCAGCACTGCTACGTGAATATGAGGCGTCAACACTACGGAGACCGAGGTGTGTCCTGAGAGTCACACAGATTAACATGGCAGAGGTAGAGCTGTGTCTTCCTGGAGACTGAACAGAAAACGTCTGGTTTTATTTTATTGGTAAATTTTTTTTCCTTGCCTGTTTGTGAAGTGGCCATTTGTAAGAAGTTAGAAGGCAATTAAGTAAATTGATAATTCGTTGTCTGTCTGAACAGACAGCGTATATTAAATGTATCGTTTTGTTGGTTATGCACTGCATATACTGTATACCCCCATTTCTTGCAGGGGACTGGATTTTCACACTCGTTTGATCGTTAAAAGCTAGTTTTGCCGTATCTTTGTTATCAGTTATGCCTCAGCTTGTTAAAATAATTTGATATAGTTTTGTATTGTACCTTTTCTGACCACCTTTGAACCATCAAGCGAGCCAAATGCTTACAGCTAACATTTAAAGACATGAATATTTTGCTTCTCATTACAATTTGCAGGTCCGTCCACTTGTTTTTGTTTTCCTGACTGTGTTTTCACGCTGACTCTGAAGCAGACAGACTTTAATGCCAAAACCCACAGTGGGGGGAAAATCACTGGTGAGCAAAAATCACACATTTTCTTTCCAGAACTCTAAAGCAGATGGCCCAACTTGGCAATTTTTTTCCCTTACGGATTAATGAAGAGTTTCAGCTGGGCTTAAAGAATTGGCGTAAATAAGAGAAAAAAACAAAAGGTCTGAGATCATAGTGACGGGAGCAGGTGTAAACTAGCAGTTATGTTGAGAACATCCTTTTTCAAGTGATTAAAGCTGGTCGTTAATAAAAATATTATATGCAAAATGTTTAGGAGGCTTCTTTCAAGTCGTCACATCAGGAGACTCATCAAAGCTCACTGGGTAAAATGTTGGACTTCTGAGAATGAAGAAAATATATATAAAGGCAAAGTGCTTGATATATTGTGGCTGTGGGTAGGTTGTGTAAGTGGTCAGAAGTGGTGTTCGACTTCTGATCGTAAGTTTGCCCATGCTGGCAAGTCGCTTAACCTCTCAACTGCTCAGTAATAGACAAACTCTTGCAGGTGCAAAAACAGAGTCTAAATACGCATAACTTTTCCCAAATACTGATTATAACTAATCTCTACCTCAATGCTGACTTTTTATTTGGTAACAAAAAGTGAACGTTGGATAAAATTACAGCTTTCAACCTGCCCATTTATATCAGATGTAGAAAAAAAATGATGTGATAACCCCTTAAGAGGGACACCTGGTTCTTACAATCCTACTCTCTCATGGATTTGCGCCTCGGTCTCGCATATTTGTATGGGTGTTGTAGTTTAGGAGAGAGTCGGACCCTGTGGGGGAGCTCCCGAACAGCAGCGTTTCTGATTGCTAGTGCACTTCAATCAGAGCGCACCCTTCTGCCACTGTGCCCTACAAGTGATTGAAGAGCACCCGGCTTGGCAGACATGCTCTGATTGGGGAACGTGGTATAAAGTATATAGGCAGCTGCAGACGGATGCAATTTCAGTTTGTTGGGGGGTAAAGAAAGACAGGAAGAAGAAGAGAAAACAGTTGGTTTTACCTTCACTGTGGAGTTTCTTAAACAAGCTGCTTTTAATGGGATTCCGAGATGCAAGACACAGATACTCAAAGTCCAAAGTCTAATTTTTGCCGGCTGAAGTCAATTCGGGGGGTGAAAAAATGCACATATACGCCGTCTTAATGCCCTACCCCATTGATATAACCGCCATTAAAGTCCTGCGGAGATATTCTTAGAAATAATTTCTATGTATCTCAGCCATTTCTGCCATTATTTCTTGCACAATTACCAGCCAGGGATAAGGTATTATGGTGTAAGCGGTGTTACATAATAGGACAGTTTGAGAAAGCTTGTACTGTACTCCATTATACGTGAGTGTATGTGTTCGAATGAATGTTAACATTGTAGTAAAATGCAATTAAGTCTTCAGTGCATTCCAGAAATAACTTATCTCGCCACCACGACGGTCTTTAAACGACTGCGAACCTGCAGGTTTTTTTTTCTCTTTACTCTGTGTGAAAATGGCACTAATCTCCTGCCGTCACCACTCAGGATCTCAAAGGACTGAAATTAGCCGCACACCTTCAGCCACGTCGAGATTCATGCTGCATGCATGCTCACAGACCATGCCAGGAGTCATTAACTTGTGAGCCAGGCTCTGAAATTGCGCTATAAGCCTTTCATGCCCCGCTAATTACCTCTAATTGTGTGGTAAAGTACCGTGGTGAGCGTTGCTTCTCAAGCCCGAAACAGACGGGTTAAGGTTTCTACTTAATATCGATGCTCTTATTCGGTTCCTCTCTTTGTTTGCTTTGTCCTTTTCTCAGACTATTAAAGGGGAGCAATATACTGAAAGATTGTACATTTTGGGTGGCTGGTTTTCAGTCAATTCTGCATGTCAAATCGTCGGAGAGAACGAGAACTCCGATTGGATATTCAGCTTAGTAGATGAGCACACCAATGCCAGTGCCATTTGCAACTTAGGAAGACATTTTTGGAAAAAGCTACATGAATCCATAATGATCGTGGCTTGCTTTATATATTCACATTTCTAGCTCTTTTGGTGTCCCTGTTTAAATACAAAATACTGCCACCTGCTGGTATGGGAGAGTTATGTTCTCCAACGCAGGCGCTGGTTATCATTTAGCTGTAGTTTGTCCTAGTGCAACTTTTGTTTTCTTTTGTTTAACAGACGCTGGCGATGCGAGACAATGCTACAGTCGGCTTTCCTCAGAGCTAGTTCTTTGGCGTCTTTTAGGTGTGTCTCTTCCTTTTCAGTAAATAAAGCAAATCCAACTACTGGCTAATATTGCTAATGCAATTAACATACCATTACTATTTTCCTCAATTTCCTGGACAGACATGAACCACAGAAATGTATTTAGAAATAAAAACAGCCTTTATCGGTAGGTAGAATTTGAAAAAAAATTATCTTAATTTACTTATAGGGCTTTATTTGCAAGACCTCACAAACATTTGGTAGACACCCTTTAAACAAACATCAATTTTCCCATTTACTCTACACACCTAAGTGGTTGGGAGTTAAGGGTCTTGTTCAATGACCCAATAGTGGCAATTAAGTTATGCTGGGCTTTAAACTCACAACCTTCCAATCAGTAATACAAAATATTTAACACTAAGTTACAACTGCTTGAACAATAATATGGCTGACAGACTCAAGAAACAAGACCTCCAGACTCTTAGTGTCTAGGAAATGGAGACTCTTAATCCCAGAAGCCACCATGTTTTCTAGTGGTATAATTTCAGCGTGACCTTTTGAAAGTTTAAACAGTGTACTACTATTTGAGTGTACAGTTGACTCCGTTCGCGATGTTTTAAAACGATGTCCTATAATGGCGCCAACACGCCGATATTAAATTAGGCAGGTCGTGCATGAAACCAATTTCAAGATGGAAACTGGTGAATTTAGAAAGTCTATAAAAAGGAAGTTCCATATTGGTTCCTTGACCTTTAAAGTGTAATTGGCTTTTTCTTAGTGTTTAAAAGCTTGAAGGTGTGGAAAAAAAATTCCCATAAGGATTTACCACAAGCTTCACTTCGAAAACTCCAATAAACAATGAAGCACAATTTTAATGAAATTTTACTGTATCGCATGCAATACGGAATCCCTGAAGCTCAAACTTGGAGTATCTTTGAGGACACTTGATTACATTTGCTTTTTGAACATCTCAGTCCCCATTTGCTGTTATAATTAATTCCACTCTTCTGGGAAAAATGTTCCACCAGATTTTGGAGTGTGCTTAAGGAGATTTGTAGGTGAGGAGGCCTGGGGTGCAGCATTCCAAAGCATCCCAAAGGTGTTCAATTGGGTTGAGATCAGAGCTACATAGCAGGGCCACTCAAGATCTTCCACATCTTCCAACCCATGTAAAGCATAGTTTCATTAAACTAATTACTCATTTGTTTATTAGTAACCCATTAATACTGGATTATTTTATACAGTGGCGTGAAAAAGTGTGTGCCCCCTTCCTGATTTCTTATTCTTTTGCATGTTTCACACTATTGTTCCAGATCATCAAATTAATTTAAATATTAGTAAAAGAGAACACAAGTCAACACAACATGCAGTTTTTAAATGGTTATTGAGGTAAAACAAAATCCAAAAGTACATGGCCCCGTGTGAAAAAGTATTTGCCCCCTAAACCTAATAACTGGTTGGGCCACCCTTAGCAGCAACAACCGCAATCAAGCGTTTGAGATAACTTGCGATGAGTCTGTTACAGCTCTGTGGAGGAATGTTGGTCCACTCATCTATGCAATTGTTGTAATTTCAGCTACATTGAAGGGTTTTCGAGCATGAACGGCCTTTTTAAGGTCATGCCACAGCATCTGTATGTATGAGGGTCGTTCGTTTCCAGCCATAAAAATCTTATTGATCTTATTTTTAAAATGACTGTAAAACTATTAACTTTTTTTTAAGCTTGAAGTTAATTATTTTACCTGCAAATTGAGCTTAATTACCATCAGACATATTTTGAGGTCAGCCGTATTTTTTACGACTTTATTTTAGCTGTAATAACTGGTTTGATGGTTTGCCCAATAAAAATGCTCAATAATCACACTTAGGACTTGTTCATTAGTATTATTAATTCCAAATGCTTGTATTATGTTGACGCCAATATATTTATTTACAACCTAATAACAAATGAATAGTCTGCACTATTAAGTTTGCAAACTCTTTCCGAACATTATCCAGTATGATTTTTTATTTTAGGAACTTTCTTCTTTATACAAAGTGCTTATGCTTTATTAATACATTGTTTTGTAGTTTGATTTTAGTTTCTCATGTTGAATATCTTTTGCTCAGTGCTGAAACTTATTACAGTAAAACCCCGTCGGACGAGCATCATTCGTTCGTGAAAATTGCTCGTAGGTCCATTTGCTCGTACGTTCGAACAAATTTAACCCTTAAGAATGAATGTAAAAGCGATTTGATCCGTTCCGAGACCTCATTCGATCGCTTATTTCGGCATTTAAAAAGTATTTGTAGCCTATTTTAGCAAACAAATACACCGCAAAATACCGTACGGTAAACATAATTTAACACTGACCCATGTGGTAGTGGTTGATTGCGAGTGCGAGACGCCCACCACGCCCGTACTTTTCCACTATTTCTTTCTTGGTTTCAATGGTAATTCTATTTACTTTCTTTTTCCCAGCGCCATCACTGATTTTCTTGGGAGACATTTTTCAAGATTTCTAGTGAAATAAAAATATGACTAAAAAAGTTAAGTTTTTGCTGCACTGAACAACGAGAGCGACCCGAGATCAACTAAGCGACCGTTGCTACCCTCGGTCGAAAGCGGGGAACTGGCAGCGTGGGTTTGCTTGTATCTTCGTTTGCTCGTACTATTAGTTGCTCGTTGAATAGGGTTTTACTGTACAACATAACACATAGTTGAAAGTATTTTAGGTATCTTGAGAAGTAACGATTTTGCTTTGTTTTTTTGCATTATAACTACTGCGTGATACAAGATGGTCTTCGTTCGAATAAATAATCGTTGACGATATGCACACATGCGTGATCCTGATTTTAATTGATTTTTTTACAAATATATGATGACGATTCTTAAATTAAGAGGAATTTTTCTGTTTAGTAGCTCTGGTTTTAAGATCGAAAATAAAGAAAATGATCAAGCTACTGTAGTTTTAAGTTAAAATTACTAAATCGACTGCTTGGAATAAGTGTTTAAATGCCTATTTTAAGTCCTTTTCTTCTTTTCTAAAGATATGTTTTCCTTTATCAATACTCTAATTATCTTACTGCACTGGCAGATCATTTGACTTGGTTCCAATCTATATCTTCTTAAATCATAAATTTCTTCCTTATAGTCAAATGGGTATTTTTTGCAGTTGATAAACGGTCTCTGGACCGGACTGCGCCACCTATCAGTAATAGGACACACGAGATGCTTAGCACAGCATCCAATTAAATACCTGTAGCATTAAAAACCTAGGTTTGCCTCATTATTTAATTGTTATGACATCTCTTTGACACATTGTTACTGCGAGTTCAATTATGGCATGTTGAACTGAGACTAATTTGACTATGATTAAATAAAAAAGATATTTTTATACTGGACTGTTTCATAATAGAACAATCTAAACAAGAGTTTTACATCAGTGAAGTGAAGCTTTTACAAGAGCTGCTTGCTTAGAAGTTGTAAGAACATTTTCCGAAATTCCCTCAGCTTAAGCATGATCTCTGGCGCTTTCACAAAGTGACTCGCAGCTTTATTGAAGGATTTATCAGGAATTTTTGGTGAGACCATAAAAGAGTTTTGCTGCAGCTAGCATGAAAGTAAGACTTTAGAGAAGGCGGTTTTTTGGGGGTCCCCCCCCATTTATTTTTTTTTGCTCGTCGCACGATTGTCACTTCAAAAGATTCGTTTCTCTCGGTGGAGTTTTCCTGTCTGCTATGGCTCCTGGTGAAGAATGAAGCATATTTATAGAGGAGAAGCCAAACAATTCTAAAAGTCTTCAAAGCAGAGCAAAGAATGTACAACAGTACAACGATGAAACACCTGAGAAAGTGATGACATTGTTTGGGGTGAATGTCAAATCCTTTCAAGCCAAATAGATAGGCAATGTTGGATGTGAGAGGACGAATTCGCTGTCCAGCCAAATGTTTCTTGCATGAAGAACATTGAGGATGAATGTAGACTGTAATTAATATCAATAGTCTACTAAAATGGCTCAAAGTTTGCATGAACAGTTCTGCATTTAATCCCCTAGCACTGAACTGCACACCTCAACAATGACGGAACTGTAATAAATGGACATTTGGTGCTACCCAAATGGGAATGGTTTCCTCCTTCCTAAAGGTTTCTTCCACATGCCAATTAAGGAAGTTTTTCCTTGCCACAGTCAAACTTCTAGGCACTAAAATGATCAATTCTTTTATGCAACGTTATAACCACTTTTTCCCTGTAAAGCTGCAGATTATTGTTAAACTTGCTCTACAAATTACATTTTATTGTACATACTTGGATAACAACCAAAGAAAATACAACAATGAACCAAGAACTTGGACAATGGTTTGGACTATATGTTTACATTAAGAGCCTAACACAGTATAGGTGCACACGTTAAGAAAGTAAACCAGCAAAACACTAAGGTTAGATCAAGTCAATTATATCTCATAAGCTGAGTTCTATGGAAGAGCGGTAATGGAATTTCATTTGGATTTTTGCCAGAAGTCATCATTGTCAATCAACAATCGTTGGTCAATTGAAACATAAATTGAACGAGCCCTACATTTGGTAGAAACTCGCAATTTCCTCAGTGAAGCATGATGGTGGCGGCATAATAAATGTTATTCGTGGCATCTTGATTACTGATTTCCTTTTTTTTTTTTTTTTTTTTTTTTTTTTTTTTTACCTGGTAATATTTAGGAGCTGGGGTTATGTTCAAGCTGTTTTCCCTGAAGTTCGATTCAGAATTTTTTAAATGTATAAATATTCAATTTTCAGTAGGATCAATTTCCTGATCCTGGTGTAGTTTTTCCATTCATATTTAAAAGCCAAACATTCCATTAAGTTAAACGTCCAAAGTTACAAATTTTATTCATCTTCCTCAGTACGCCCAGCGCAAACATCACTGCTGTCAGGCTTGAGGTGGTCATTTGATGTTGTTGCCAAGTGTGACTGGGTACAGACATTAGTAATGGGACATTAAATTGCCCCCTTCTGCTCGCAAAACAAGAAACAGCGCTTCCTTTCTTCTGAGACGCAGAAGAAAGGATATATATGCTGGCTTCGAGGATGCCGGAGATGGGAAGCAAATAAACCAAATTCTAGCTAATTAGATGATCCTCCTGTGCCATGAAGTGCATTGGGTAGCAAGGGCCTGACGGCTTACTTGACTTTGGATCAGAGCGTTTTTGTAGCAATTTTGTTACAGGATCTGTTTGCTCAAGGGCCTAAGAGTGGCAGCCTGGTATGGCTGGGACTCAAACCCACAACCCACAACCCGCTGATCCAAAGTCCAATGCCTTAACCACTAGGCTAAATTTTCAATTCACTGAGCACCAGGTCTACCTGGTTGATCGAATGGTTCAAGTTAATAAGAAGGCCAGGGTAACTGGCCCCCTGGGTACCAACCACTCTTTCAAAGCATCTTAGACCATAAAAATGCATCGTGTTAAATTTTTGTCAAAAAATCTTAGGCTACGACGGTGATCTTCAAAAGCACGTCTTTTTTCACGTTTTTCTATTCACCTTACATGATTAATATTTCACATAAATAATCTTAAAATAGATTTTTTTCATTAATATATATATTTTTGTACACCTGATTTATACGCTAATAATTTACTTTCATTAGATTCTTCATCACATGATTAATGACTTCAATTATTTTCCACAGGTAGGTTTAATTCCCGATGTGGATTTTTTCAGCGAGTTGTACCTGGTTTTATATTGTCAAGTGAATTTTTTTCTCCACCCAATTAAAATGATGTGTTTACACATTTTCTGAAATGATTTTCACAAATTCTACCCCCTTCATATTCACTGTACGGTGTTTATTTGCTCATTTTACGTGATCATTTGTGGCATATGTGTATATATTTTCCAAAAAGCTTCTGACCCTGATTCCATCTTATTCTGATTTGGTTTTGTGCTGGATGTATGATTATCGATCACACTCCGTACTCGAGTCTATATTTTTTTCGCGCCACGATCCAGCCGAGGCCTCCGAATTAGACTGTTTGTTCGATTAAAGAACTCCGCGTGTCACTTTTCCGAGCAGCGCGATGGAAACGAGCGAAGGCCCGCGACACTGAGTTTTGATTAGGAAAAGCTAATTGTATGTTTCATTAGAGGGAAATCAATGGCTCGCTTCACCAGACGTTACACTCCGTTTGGTTTGTTTTTGCGCCTAAAAGATTGCATTTGGGGGAACGTGACTTGTTATAATTAGGAGCTTGATTTTACGCATATTGGAAAGCTGTCAGTTGGAGTCGTACTGTGCCTGATATTCCTTCTTTCATATATAATCAGTAAAAACATACCCTTTTAAAAAAAAATATTGCTTCCTTAATCCTGAATTTACCCAATCGTAGTACGCTAAAAAGTTGAAAAGTATTGGGGACCCGACTTTTTCAGCCAAATGTAGTTCTTTTCCAAACCACCAAGTTGCCAGCTCCATGAAGAAATGATTTGCAAGGTTTGGAATAGAAGATCTACTTCTATACACAGCTCTGACCTCAAAACTATTGAAGACCTTTAGAGTGAACAGCACCCCATGCCTCCTCACCTCACCTACATCAGTACATGACTTTACCAACACCCTTGTGGCTGAATTTTACAAATCGCCATAAATCTATTGGAAAACCTTTTCCAGAAGAGCAGATGATAATCAGATGTCCACAAACGTTTGTCCATCTAGTGTATTTCTAAATAAAATGTTGAGTAACACATTGTAAATCAGGTAATAATCTCTGCAACACCAATGCTTCCACATGAAACCTGCTTCCTTCTTTCTCCTACATTAACAGCAGTAATCTGCTGAGACAGGAAAGCAGGGCTTGTGCAAGGTCATACACCATGTAATTATATTTTAAACCTGCTGGGTAGCTCAAGACATGCTCATATATCAGGAAAAATAAATAAATAAATACAAAAAAAAATAAAAACAACGCCGAATGCAGAAATAGAATTGCATTCTCTATTAGGGCGCCAAATCTAATGTTGCCGTACAAATAATGCAGGATGAGTGTGAGAGCTGGGAAAATTATTTCGGTTGGTGGTGAAATAAGGTGGATGGAAAAAAATAAATAAAAAGAGGCCATGATTGCTCAATCCATCAGTGCCGGTATTCAGGACAATTACGTTGCGATTTGCAGAAGGTTGCTTTTGACAATCGGGCAAAACCTTGTTGTGGGAAATGCTTTGTTTTGTTTTTTACTTTTTAAATATATAACATATTCTTGGGTAGAAAATCTGAAGATGTTGGAATGTAGGTGTATTTTCTACATTGTTACTGTATGGCCAAAGACTATTAACTGTTAACTCTAAATTACTAGGTCCCATTGTTTCTAAGGATCAATCGGATCACCCAATAACTGATCAGCATTGTTCCCACGGATCAGTTTCTCATCACATTTGTGCTTATAATGACCAATCACTGATCATTCAAGCACATTTAACAGTGGACATTGTCCCAATGCAGATTCAACAGGTAAATAGAAGGCGAATACAGATGGTCCATGAGTTACAATGGTTCGACTTGTGGTTTCTTTGATCTTATGATGACTATACAGCGGTCGTCCACGCACCCGCTGCCGCATACATATATATACTGTATAGTTTATACAGTACGGTACTGTTAATTGCTCTGTTTAGCTAAATAAATGTACTGTAATTTGTTAAATGATTAACATTACAGTATACTTCCCCATACGGATCACCATTCTTTGAGAATCCTGGGTAGGCTAGGCCATCTCGACTTTCGATATTTTACAATAGGATCATCGGAACAGAACTGTATACATTTAAGCATCATACACCGGTCCCGATTACTTTATCCCTAATGATCGAGCCAGTAGCAATAGTGGCAAGAAAAAAACTCCCTGATGGCATAAGGCAGAAACCCCGAGAGGAACCAGACTAAAAAGGGTACCCATGTACCCCTTCAAAAAAAGTAACCTCCATCCGAAAGAATCTGGCGAATTAATCTAGCTAAATTTCTTTGCATGCATTAGCCGCTTTCTCCCTCAATGCTACAGTACATTGAGCAACAATGGGTAAAGTTTATATTTATATAATGTCTTCTAATAATTTCCTTTTTTCCAAAATATTTTCCAATCATTTCCAATGAGCAACAATTACTCTGAGAGCAGAAGCTTTCACACTGGGTGCAATGCTCCACACTGGGCACCAGGGGACACTCAGGCTACTGAGATCTCAGAAGGCACCATGGAGAAGGGGTAAAGAGGAGATCAAATGAGAGTAAACATGTATGAAAGAAGAAGAAAAAAAAAAGAAATATGTTACCTAAGACTTATCACATTTTCTCTGATGTAATGTATTTGGAAGTCAGAAATAATCCCAATAAGAACCACAGTGTATCCCAGGTAGATTTTTTTCTAGTTTTCCTGCTGTGAGGGAAATCCTGTGTGAAGATTTTTTAAACGATCCTAAGATGCCTGTAGGCTAATAAACGACCGTGTAGGACGTTCCATTAACTAATGAGCTAACGGCTTTAGAAGCACGCCGTAGTAGTGATTGAGAGTTTGACGGCCGTATTAATTAGACACTGCAAACACCAGCACTAACGTCTGCTCCGGGCCCTGTTTTCTGTCAGCGGCGTCTTGTCCTGACCAGCTGCCCTCAGTCTCCGCTATTTGCAGAGAGGCTAATTATTGTAGCCGTGTCCTTCGTGTCAATGCAAATTGGATCTTTTGACCCCTCCACGCCATGGACCTACACTCGTCAGGATGTGTTTGCACACTGCCTGTAATAGAGGGTGCCAAGGCAAAAGCTTGAAAAAGCCAGTAATTACCTGTAATTGCACGCTCAGAAAGGTCAGATAGGTAAACGACCGGAGGCGAACGTTAAGGAATCTGAATCCATCTGAGGGTAGTTATTGGATGAATCTGTTTTTTTATTCTAGGTAGGCCAAGATTATCTAAACAAGCCAGGGTTTGAATGTTTTCCACACAGTATTTCTCTCTTCTCTTCTATCACCCTTGCCTCAACTAGCATCTTCCTGCTTTAAAAGCATCGGCTGAACTTTTTCCTCGGTGAGAAAATGACCAAACGCGACAGAATCCCTTTGATTTTTTTTTTTCCCTCCAGACCAATTTCTTTGTACAACACCCATAACTTGTCAGACTACAAGTGCATTTAGTGGCCTAACGGGAAAACAGGACACGGCACAAATGTGCTGTACGGCTGAAGTGTCCAGAATACTGTTATCCTAGTGTACTATGTACCTAGAATATCTAGAATATTTACGTCATTCGCAGCGATCATTCCACCCGAGAGTTTTTTTCTTGTGAAATGTAAAATACACCAAGTGGGGAGGTCCGGTTTTATTAACAGCGCCACTTAATACTCAAGCAGAGGAGGAGAAAGTAAGGTCGTATCCCACCGCAAATAATTCATCCGGTGTAACGTGAACACTGCTGTCGTATAATCACGAATATAGAAACTCCTTCGGACAAGGGATGCAAAAATCCACGGAACAGGTTCACGCATAGTTCACTTCCAAACGAAATAACGATTTGCATAATGACTGCACGCCGGCGTAACCGGACGTCCACTTAAATTAATCTTCCCGATTTGTCGGCTCAGGGGTAATTCTTTTGACAAGCTGTGGTGGAACTGACACTTGGAGAACTGCCAGGCGTGTCATATCTGTAGATGCTCTTGCTCCTGGTGTGTTGAACAAACAGAAAGCCCATTGATCTGGTCCACTGGAGACCATAAAGGGAGACTGGCCAAGCCATAGTCCTCTCAGGAACTAAGCCATGTAGTTTCAGGCTGAATTTTTTGGGAACTGGCCAACCAATTAGAGCAATCAGTAAAGCATTCATGCTGATTTTTTTCCGGAACCAGATTAAGCTTGTCATGTGACTTGCTATGGAGGGACAAAAAGGAAACTGGACCATTGCTAGTTTGCCACAGTAAAATATATAGGTGCCTAAAAATTGACATACTGTTGAAGCTTAATTTATCCATAACTGGAAGCCAAGCCAAGCCAAACTATCATATTTAATTCCCTTGAGTTCCAGAGTAACTGGTACACCATAGAATTTTTCCATTTCAGATGTGAGGTGCTAAAATCTACACCATTCTAAACAAACATGAATAAAATACGCGGAAATTAGCACTGAATTCACAGGGGACCATGTGAGATTTTCTTCAGGTGGGAATTACTTTTGTTGACTCAGGCAAAATAGAATCTGTGATACTACATACACAGGGCTGTTGTATGTTATTCCTTTTATTCATTATTTATCCCAAATTTAAAATATAGTGTGTAATCAGGATTGAATTATCAAAACAATTTTAGCAAACATACAGGATGTAAGTACAATGTTAAAAATGAGTACCGCTGATCCTCAAAGGTTCAGTCAAAGGCTGCAAGGGACTAAAACATCCAAATGTCTCTTTTTTTTTGCAACACAAAAAATAATGTTTTAGGCTGGGGTTTTTTTTTGTTTTTAGATGGATTTTGGATGGAAAACCTGGCAACCTTGACAGGTGCAAAGTACCTTTTTTTTAAAAACTACTCAATCCTTGTTGTTTCACTTACCATTTTACATACCATTGGAAGGCATCAAAGACCAACAATGAGATATCTTTGAGACCCATTTAAGAAATGAAAACAGGGCTGGGCACAAATATGAATAAATCATGCCATATCAGAGTTACGTTGATACTTGATTCCTACATTATACGACTAAATATTTTGTGAACACTGACCATAAGATTTATGCAGATAATCTCATTCTACATTTATTCCCCTTTTGCTGTCCTAATAACCGCCACTCTTCTGGGAAGATGTTCCACTACATTTTAGAGTGTGCTAATGGAGATTTTTGTGATTTCATTCAGCCAGAATGAAGTCTGGAACTGCTGTAGAGTGAGAAGCAATGGAGTGACGAGTTAAGGTCAGAGCGCTATAGCAAACCAGTCAAGATCTTTCACACACATTGTATATCTTCATGGAGATGTCTGTGTACGGGGGCAGTGCCATGCTGGAACAGATTTGGGTCTCCTCGTTCAGGTGAGAAGAAACTTCCATTCTAGTGGATCAAAAGACATCCTATACAATTGTGGGCCTTCAACTTGGTGGGAAAAGTCTACATAATGTACATCATAAATCATATTTGAAATTTAAGTCTTGAAGATCCCTCAAATTAAACAAATCGCAAGCACAAGAACCTTTTTTTTCCCCCCGCAAACTCACTCAATTGAGAGTACCAAGGAACAATGGCGATATATCCTCCTATTCACTTTTATGTTTAGCTCGGGCGAAAGCAAACAATACGAGCGAATTGATCATTTAATGGGGAGCGATGGCAAAAAATCCGAAGCAACAAAGCACTTTCGGGGTATTTGTTCGCAGTCAAACAGATAAAGTAAAATCAATATCGCACAATTATCTCACAAGCCAAGCTAATTTGTTTGCTTTTTGCTTCGTCCCTCCCGTTGTTAGATCTGGTCTGAGGCCAGATATCTGAAACAGACCCCCCCCCCAGTCCTTTTTCTCAAGTAGAGCTGTAAAAAAAACCAGACTGTATGCTGTATCTCCACTTAATTTAATGCGGGACTTTTTATTGATGCCGCGTTCTCCAAGCTAACTGGGGTCCCATTATATCATTGTCCTGTTTTAAGGTTGGGATGGACTCGTACTTGTATGCCATTACAACCTATTTTTCAAGTGTTTATTTCATCCTCGCAAACTACACATTCACACGGTGTATTGAGCACCTATAAAGTGTCTAATTTGCACAATACAAGCGATTAATACTTTTTATTTCTAGCAAATAAGTTTATTGTTAGGACAAAAAAACAAGTGTAAAGAGGCTATAATATAATTTTTGCTAGTAAAACAATGCATGGACTTAATTTGCATACCAGACCACGATTGGTTCTCATATCGTGTGATGTAATAACACTAAAATGGCAAGTGCGTCATGGTAATGGCATTTTTTAAGCGTATTTTCTCACAATGCCAGGCGTTCACTGAGGAGGTTATGGCAAATAATATTCTGGCAAAAATATATTTTTTAAGTTTTTAGTAATATATATTGATTTTTTTTTTATGTTCACTTTAGTCACAAATGCAGGAAATAATTAATTATAAACTAATTTCACTTTATTTTTTAAATAAAGTTTTAAACATCTTAAACGGCGCAAGCTGAGTTTTTTTTTATCTTTTGTTGTTTAGCTAGGTGGTGTAGGGAGTAGCAGGTTTAGCACAAACACAACAGAACAAAACACAAAGAAACTAGATGACCAAACAGTTTTGATATACTGGTAACATGGAGTCTTACTGACAAACAGGAGTGTTGTTCGAGGCGAGCCTTTAAACAAGTGCTTAATCACAAGACAATGGGCTTCAGGTGAAAAAAAGGGCGAGACCTAAAATTTGATGGCGCTGTGGTTTGTGGGAAATGTAGTCCTGTGGCATAAACCTGGCACGACCATTAGCACCTGCTAAATCATTCGCTTTCTAGCTACAGAACTAACTTTATACCTTTATCAGAATATTGTAGCATATTGATTTACATCATCGTTTGGCCATTATAATGTATATGCTCCAATATACACTATTTGAAGGATTCTTCAATAACAACATTTTTTTATTTTTTTTTCCAAACATTTCAAAAGTCGCAGCATTGATTGGATCATTCTGGCCAGTTGTAAATAATAAGTGCTACGTGAGCAGCCATCACAAGGCGTTAGGAAGAAAACGATTCCAGCCGCACATGCATCATCGCAAACTTTACGCATCTATAAGCATTTCCCGAGAGACTCCAACTAAATCGATTTACATAAATGAACAAAACTGATGATTACGGCTGGAATGAATCCGAGCTCGAATACATTTAGCCGTGGGGGACACAGCATCGGACCTCTGCCACGGTCATGTTTTCTCGCGTCCTAAAGAGTCTGGTGATCGTTTCTGTATATGCTCAGGATTTCTATCCATCTTCTAAGCAAATGTTATTACTATCAATTGGAACACGGACTCAAAACGTCATCTCATGCCCTTTTCAGAATATTCACGCGGAAAAGAATATTTGCATTCATCTGTTCTAACCCAGTTGCAATGTAGAAACAGAGCAGGAGACGTCCTCGAAAACCATTAGTACAGTCGGTGTAAAAGTTTCCAGAATCGTAAGGAAGTTTTGCTAACTTGTTTTCCAAATTCGTAGCCAGGAAGCTACTGGTTTTCGGTACAAATTTTCATTTATTTCATTTATTCGAGAAGAAACTGAGATGTTATTTGGATTTTTTTTGACCTGATTTTTTTTTTTATTTGTCTCATTGAAAGGTCATGAGTTCAAATCCCATCCCCACCAAGCTGCCACTCTAGCATCCCAGAGCACTTAACCCGTTAGCTGGAAAAAGCAGTTGCTCTTTTCCAGAGCAACTTACAACCATCTTCTTTATACAATTGACAGTTATTAAGGAGGTGCCCAAACTTTTACGGGCCAAAAATCGAACTCGATTGAGGGCCAAATATGAAATATAAAATGTTGCATGGAATTTAGTATTCTCGACCACCATACTTTGAAAAAGCCGAAGACAATTTTGTTTCATAATGATGAAAAATGTATACTTTCGGACAATTTCCTTTGGTCTATTTGCCACTGCCTTAATCTCGGTTTGTTGAGGGTCACAAAACCAGCACCTTGAACATTAAATAAAAACAACACAAAAAAAGCTAATTAATTGATATTTCCTATATTTGATTTTGATTTCCATTTTTGAAAGCTTCAAAATAAAACTTAAATTGTTAAACTTATGATAAATAAACTTCGAAAAGCAGCTTTGATTCTTTTACTTTGGGACAGGATACTGTACATTTATTTGTTAAAGATCTCTTTTTGGAAAATTGCTTTACTACTTTGTCTTTGTTTGCTTGATCTTCGTTGTGTTTTGGCATTTTGAAGAGGATGTTGTGTTGATTGTTAATGCAGTATTGAAGATTATAACCTCACAAAATCAACTGTTTATGGCTTTTTCGCTAACGTGTCTTATATGTAAAGACTCAAATCATATTTGAATTAGTGACTTTATACTTTTAATTAGGTAAGTTCTATAGTAAGGTATTTATGCTTTTACTTAAGTAAGATTTTCAGGTAGTCTTTAGGATGAAAATCATATCTTTATAGTGCTGACTTGAGTCTCCTGGTTCAATTGAAGTGAAAATGTACCAGATCCAAAAACACCCTATACAATTGTGTGCCTTTAGCAATTTAAGGGATAACCACATATGGCTGGAAAAGTCATTTGTTTCAGTACTTATGTCCACCTGACCTGAGAACCTGAATGCCTGAGCTCTTGAGGAAAGCTGCTGTAGTCGGTTTTGCACCTGTTCATTAAATAGATAATCGGAGAAACATAAACCTATACCTTTATCCATGATCATGATGCTACATCATGGTACTGTACCCATTCGTCATTAGAAAGCTTTGGGGAGAGCTTTAGTTTGAGGACATGGAGCTGAGCGAATGACGATGTGGACTCGTTTAGACAGAGTAGTTGGTGACATCGATTACAGGAGCATTAATCAGTTAAGGGGATTAAACGACGAAAATATATAAAAATATAAATATCTATTTTTCCAGTGCTGTCTGCAAGAGCAAGGTTCCTCATTAAAAATTGATCGCCAAGATGCGCCACTAGCCCGGTGAAGAATTTATTACCTCTGCTGTGCACATGGCTGCATCTATTTATTGGTTCTGAGAGGCAAACAAACAAATCTAGAGGGAGTCAAGAGGAAGCAAAGGAGGAGTAAGTCGGAACGCAGGCACGTACCGCTCAGAGGCCTCCACACTTCACGTCAGGTTTGATCACTTACTTGCTGAACAGGTTCTCTTCTCCCTTTCCTTTTCTACTCTTTTTTTTTTTTTTTTTATTGCCGAACGTCACTGGCGAGAGTTGATTAACTAACTGAGTACGTAGAAGAGCTCCGGCATCAGCGGCTTCGGGGGAATCGATAGATCACGATTCCCTGCCCGTCTCCCACACCTCCACAACTCCGACAAAACAATTAAAGGTTATGCCTTAAGCTCATTACCCACACCAGTGAACATGAAAGCCCATTTTTTTCGCTCTGATATCGAGTGTTCTGCGCCTCTGCTTTGGTATTAATTTGGCTTTTCGGTACGCTTGCAGACGTGCGGCCACCCCACGAATCTGGTGGGGTTCAAGCATGGATTTTCTACTGGAAAACATTACATTCGGCCTCTATTGATTTGGCCATGGCTTAGCAGCTGAGGCAATTTGGAGAATCACCCATCCTTAAAAAACTGCCGGGACAAGAGGTCTTAATTAGAGAATGTCGTTGTATTTAAGTGGTACACAATTTTATTTTATTTTTATCCAGGACAGCATTTAAAAAAGAAAATTACATGACTGGGTAATGTAAAAGAATTCCTTCATTTTTATTACCTGCAGCATGTCATGTGACTGGTACAAACCTTGTACCAGTGTACCATCTTGTGCAAAAGTCTTTTGGCTTGCAGAAATGTTTACCACTAAAAATAGTTTTTTTGTTTTTGTTGTGTTGCATGGAGCAACAATGGATAAAAGTGTGAAGCATGGTGGCGGCAGCTTTATGATGCTTTTTAAATTAATGCCCTCACTAATGTTCTTTCAAGGTCACTGAGTTTTAGTGAACAGCCTACATGACTGTCACTATTGTGCCATATTCCTTCCATTAAAAATACAATTCTGCCTACATCAATATTATGATGTGGAGCCATGATACTGTATATAATCTCATTATTATCGCATGATGTTTTAGCTGTTCTCCCAGCCGACAAGCCTTTTTTTGTGATGGGTTTCACATTAAAATTCTCCACAAGACGTTTGTTTTGTCCAAACCTGTCCAAGTTTTTGTTACCTGACTGTGTTCACCTTTACAATGTCATTCCTTGCTTTATTTGTGTACACATGCTCTGAAATGTGCCAACATTTCCTACAAAAGTCTTTGTATTTGTAAGGCCAAGACTATATTTTGAGTTCCTTGTCCATGCATACAGTACAGTTACACAGTATGAGCAGTTTTTCTTCAAATGGAAATACCTTTCATACATTCACTTCTTGAGAGTAGCTTGAGAGATGTTCCAGAGCAGTGCTGTCAAATGTTTTCGGGAAAATGATAGGATTGATTCATTGAGTTAACTCGACATTATATATAGTATATTGGAATCAAACATTATTAAGTGCCACTGGATAGTGAACATCGGTTCCAAAGTATCTGTGCGTCACTGCTTCCATTCTCGAGCTACACGACAAATATTTTTTTAGTGCTGCCCAATGGACAAAGTTTGGAAAGTTCAGGTCAGCGTAAGCTCTCGGAGGATCTGTAGTTATCTTACCTGACGGTAAAGTAACTATCCATTCTTGAGGTTTATCAAATCTTTTAGCTGGGAGCCTCTATAGACGTCTATAGAGTCCTGAGATTAGATGGCTGTTGTAAGTCACGGCGGCGAAAGTATAGCTGGTAAAAGTGCAAAGTCTTTTTAGATGAGCTCATCTAGAAGAAGATAGGTTTCTCACTCGGCAGAGTGCAATTTCCTTTCTCTTGTCCCCCGTCTCTCATTCTGTCCATTGTGAAGCTGGATGATTGCAGCAGGCTCTCTTCACATGTTGTGTGGCTTGTATGGTTCATTCATTCTTTCTTTCTTTCTTTCTTTCTTTCTTTCTTTCTTTCTTTCTTTCTTTCTTTCTTTCTTTCTTTCTTTCTATCCATCTATCCATCTTTTTTTTCCTTCTCATTGCGCACCGCTTTCAATGGGATGAGACAGAGGGAGTCAATGATGTTAACATGACTGAGAACAGAGACATTCCTGATCTTCATCATCATCTCTCTACTTGTGTACTATATGGTGGATGTTCAGCCTGGATACATTCATTAGGTAACAACATTTGAAATTCTTTTGTATTAATATATTATGATGTGAGGTCACTAAAA
Source organism: Silurus aristotelis (assembly GCF_946808225.1). Classification (NCBI taxonomy): domain Eukaryota; kingdom Metazoa; phylum Chordata; class Actinopteri; order Siluriformes; family Siluridae; genus Silurus; species Silurus aristotelis. Next base: position 2,705,656 of record NC_139578.1, read on the forward strand.
CAGGTAATAATAAGGGCTACTTTTTACTCAAGTAAATGTCAAAGCCCAAACTACTTCTCTACTTTAACTTGAGTGAAAAAAGTGTAGATAGTACTTTACATTTTTACCAGAGTTTTTTTTTTTTTTACATAAGTATCTGTACTTCTAGAGTGAAGGATGTGTGTACTTTTACCATCTCTCATATATATATATATATATATATATATATATATATATATATATATATATATATATATATATATATATATATATATTAGTTTTTGTTGCACCGGTTCCTTGACCATCTGTGCGTGAATGATGGATGAACACACATTAAATACTGGCAGGACTTTATTAAATTAAAAGCTAATACAATAGATTAAATTGGCCATTAGCTTGGTGAAGAAAAGAATCATGCAATATGCTCTTTTTATAACACATCTCCAAAAGCTTCATAATTTTACTTCTAAAAGCAAATGTGACCCATTTATTGTTTCATATATTCAAAAAAATATATATATAGATCATTATTTAACAAACAAGAATGTTTGAACTGCTTCCATAAATGTTTAACACTACATTGTTTGAATGCCTACTGTTTACAAAGTGTTTCTTTTTTTGATATTGGTCACCTGACCAACGCAGCCATGCAAAAGTCAGTGCACTCTTAGTGTCGGTCTCAAGCCCGGATAAATGGGTAGGGTTGCGTTAGGAAGGGCATCCAGCGTAAAATGTGCCAAATCAAATATTCGGATCATGAACCAGAATTTCGTACCGGATTGGTCGAGGCCCGGGTTACCAAAGACTGCCACAGGCATCATTAGCCAACAGGGTACCAGTGGAAATTGGGCTACTGTTGGCCAAAGGAGGAGAAGAAGAGGAGGAAGACAGGGTGGAAAGAGGAGTTGTGATATTGTATGAGGAAGTCAGGTGTGGCAGAGAAGTATGTGAGGGTGGTGCAGGACATGTATGAGGACAGTGTGACAGCAGTTAAATGTGCAGTAGGAATGACAGACTGGTTCAAGGTGGAGGTTGAATTGCATCAAGGATCGGCTCTGAGCCCTTTCCTGTTTGTAGTGGTGATGGACAGGTTGACGGACGAGGTCAGACTGGAGTCTCCGTGGAGTATGATGTTTGTGGATGATATTGTGAATTGTGGTGAAAGTAGGGAGCAGGTTGAGAAGAGCCTTAAGAGGTGGAGGTACATGTATTAGACTGTGGTGAGACCTGCGATGTTGTATGGTTTAGAGACAGTGGCATTGAGTAAAAGACAGGAGGTGGAGCTAGAGGTAGCAGAGCTGAAGATGCTGAATTTTGGTAACAGTTTAAGGCAGAATGACAAATGGCTGAAAAAGTCTTGGGCTTATAGTGTATATTAGCACTTCCGGGTTTCTGTTTAGTTGAGTACATTAATTTTGGTCTCATAAACATAGCCAAAGTTTATAGTTATATAAATGTATAAAAAATGCAATATGCCATTGGTTGTGCGTTTAATTTTTTTTTAAACAATTGTGGTAGATTTTGTGTTAAATTGTGGTAAAAAAGGAATAAAACTACTAAATGCAAATCTGACACGTTCCACTCAATTCATTATTGTTGTACAACTTGCTATAAAAAAAAAAGAGAGAGAGGAACCAGAGAAGGGAAGGAAGTGGTTCACAAGAAGTAGCATAAAAAAAAATCAGTTAAGAGGAAAAAAGTCATCTCCTGTTGACAAGCATTTATATATTAGCAAAGCTAATGAAGTAATGTTAACATGACACATCTTTAGGATCTTGACTGGCATGGTGGTGAGTGGGCGATGGCTGATTCATCCTGCTGATTACCAAAACGCCATTAAAGAGGCGCGATCTCCAGCTGTGATGGAGGCCGAGGACAACAAACCGACGTGACCGACCCAAGAAGTGACACGCTGTCTTTCAGCTTATCGGCTCTTTTTTTATTTGCAAAGCTTTTTATTTTGTTATCAGGGTTTTCTAGAGGATACTGTCTTTGCGTTATCTTATCAGGACAAGGCTGGAGGACATGGAATGATACCTGAGCTGCTAGAGAGATAGACACACAAACCCCCACACAAAAATAAAAATCAATGCTAGACACATCTATCTTCTATTGGAATCCACACACCCAGACACTTCTGATAACTTACAAACTTCTGTTGATTTCCATCCCCCCCCCCCCCCCCCCCTCCCTGAATGTGACATCTGTTGGTTTTTGTTTTGGTGGAACTAGAAAATTGAGACAAAATAAACAAGAATAAACGAAAAAAAAACAATCCCCACTTGTGGCTAGCTCGCCCAGCTCAATCATGTGGCCTCGATCTTTCATTTTCCGAAAGCGAGTTTCCCCCCGGTAGCAAACCTGGCCTGCTAAATGACTTTGCTCGATTCATAAAATATGCATGGCTCGAACAGGGAAAAGAGGAAAAAAATTGCTAATAACTTTTTAGAGTTAAATTCGGCCGCAAAAAAAAAAAAATCGGATTGGTTGCTAAGTATTAATGCGTTAAAGAATTTAGCTGGGAAGCTCATAAATAGTTTACTGACCCGGTGAAGATTTATCACATTGCATAAAAAGATAAATTATATTTTCCCACCTTCTCGTCTTTCGTCCGTTCGAGGGGGCTGAATTGAATAAACAATGAGGGGTGGAATACGGAGAGCAGGAGAGAGAGCTAGAGAGAAAGATCCGTGCCGAGACTAACTGCAGCTATTGCTAATGCTGGTGCAATCCAGATCTCTGTTGATGAGCTCCATTTCGCACAGGGCGGAAAAAAGATCCTATCGCTTTGACACGGATGGGAAAGTCTGGATCGTAATAGAAAATTGTTCTGGCACACATGAAGCTTCGAAGGCTCTGTCAGTCATTTGATTTTGAAAAAGAAAAACTAAAGGGAGCACTTAGAATGTTAGCACTGTGATTGCAGGAAAGAAAGGAACAGCGCTGTACGGGTTTGGAAATCTATATCAAATCTGTCCGGAGTGTTGTTGCTGGTTTTCCATGTCTAACCTTTACTAGGTTTCCTTCTTCTTTGATGTGCTATGGATTGTTTTTCTTTTGTTCAAATTAACTTGTCATTGATTAGTTGTCCTATTGTGTTCACCTGTTTTATGTTACTTGCACCTATAGACTGACCGCAGTATTGCAGGTTATTTTTATTGGCTATGACTAAGTTTGGCTGGTCAATAAATTGTCCTCTTTTCCTGCTATTAAAAACTCCATACATACTCCTTTCGACCCCCTTTATTGTCCAGATGTATTAACTCTGTTGATTAAGCTCAATATTAACCTGGTCTGATGCAGGACTTTGGCAATGGCGAAAGCTCTGTGAAATCCGAGATGATTGGTGGCATGCCGTCGGGCCATCAAAGGCAACAGGCACGTTTAAATCATTCTCTATTTGGCTATACATTACTCCAAGTGGCTGCGCCCGGCCAGAGAGCGGGATGTAATATGTGTCCAAGACTAATGGCCAAACAGTGCACAAGGCCGAGCGCTTCTGTTAATGCGTTTAGGTTGATGTATGGGCTCTAAAACTATACACTGGTGTCCGGCCTCTAGTTTCAATTTAATTGGTTTTATTTCAAGTGCTCACTTCAGCCGTCTCCGGAGTTTTATGTGTTTTGATTGTTGCAATCATTGCGATGAAAAAAATAAAAAATGAAGGGTGTGCAATGCATTGCCAGGGTATGAGCGTATTTCCTCTAAATCACCGAGCGAGCATTTGTGGCTGGCACTTGGTTCGGCTTGGGGAGGCTCTGCGCATAAAGCCCGAATTTCTAATCAAGAAATTAATCATTGCTGAAATGATTTTGCCCCCTTTTTTTTGTTGGACATCCCTTGACATCTCTTTAGAACTCTCATGTCTCAGCTGTATTACAGGGCTAGTTTTCTTCACCCAGCTGATAATGAACGAAAGCCAGGATTATTAGTATTCTGGCTTGTTCTCACTGCCTTAAAGTATTCCATCAACATCCATCCAGAAGATTGGTCTCCTCTCTACATGCCGAGTGCACGATATGATGTTTACCCAGCTTAGCGTTTATTAGACGTTCCTCCACACTCCACATTGTTTACTCGTGCGGCTGCAATCTCAAAGCTTACACCCTGAAATATTTCTACCACAGTTGTTTTTTTGTTTTTTTTGTTTGCACTCACAAACCCCCTGTTCCTGTTTTGTTTCAGTGGATCATGACCACCATTTATGACTTTAACATATGACAAGGACACACTGCCTGGGTTTCCTGCCTGCTAAATCTTCTCCATCCACTTTTCCATCACCTCTAGCTCTCCAGATTTCCATTAAGGAAGCAATTCAGAATCCCTGCCCATATCCTTTATCGGCTGAATCTATTAAAGATAGACTAGTGCCTCGAGCTGCGTTAACCAGAGGCCTCGCTGCAGATAAGTATGAACTACACTCCCTCCCCTCCCATCCCCCAAGTTGACACGTCTTTGCTGAAAGGGCTGAATTGATAGCTCATCAGGTGTCTGAATACCAAGCAGAGAACCTTCTTCCTCTATCCAGGCTTGGCAGCTCCGAGCTCTCCTGCTGCATCCTAATAGATCTGATGCTGCTGTTGCTGCTGCAGTGGAGATTGAAATTCTGGACCACGTTTGCTCAACTGCTTTGCTTTTGTGCTGTACCTGAGCAAGAGGCTGCAGGCTACAGAAAGGTTGTAGGTGGAACTCTGGAGAGGTTGTTAAGCCAACTTTTCGGGTATATTCCGAAAGCACAGGCATAATGTTTAAAGAATGGTGGTGGGGTACTTGTCTACAGAATTCAAGCTTTGGGTGACCTTTTGGTTTGCCAGCAAGAAATGGTTTCAGCTGAAAAGGCAAAATATACACAGTGTAGCTTGGGGGATTGATACAAAAATATTGGCCTGTATTCTGCAAAAGTTCTGCATTATAGTGGTGTATAAAACGTTGGTGCTAATGTAGAGGCAAAGTAAAAAGTTGTTACACAATACTGGCTTTTTGAATATCCTGTTTTACATTTAGTCATCGATTGATGATGAAATAACATTCACTCTTTTAGGAAGATTTTCCTCTAGATTTTGGAGTGTGATTATGGAGATTTGTGCTTCTGATGTAGGTAAGGCGAGGAAGCCTAGTGTTGCAGTCAGTATTCCAATTCCCAAAGGTGATCGATGGGGTTGAGGTCAGAGCTCCTTAGCAGGAAATCTTCCACTCCAACCCATGTTAAGCATTTCTGTGGCATAAACCTGACACATACACTATATGGAGAAAAGTATTTGGGACACCTGACCTTCCCTGCCATATGTGGTTCTCCTACCGGTTACCACAAAGCTGGAGGCGGTATAATACAACTTTGAGTTCCCTTGAACTTGGACGCCCCAAACCTGTACCATGGCAAGCCTGTGTACAAAGCCAGGTCCATGAAGATGTGACGTACATGGCTTGTAACTGCAGATCTTGAGTGGTCTGCAATAGAGCTCTGATCTCAACCCTACTGAACACTTTTGGGACAAATAGAAATTGTTGACTGCACCCCAGGCCTCCTCACCTTACCTACATCAGTACCTGACTTTGCTAACACCCTTGTGGTTGATGAACAAAAACCTCCATAAGCGCTCTCGGAAATCTAGTATAGTGGAGGGAATATAAGAGCAAATTGGGGCTGAATGTGAAATGCGATGCTCAAAAATGCACTCAAGCCTTCTTTCATTTGGTACTTCACTTCCACTTTTAATCATATTCTATTTTTGATATTTTCTCCACACAAGGTAAGAAAAATCTCCTTAAATATTTGCAGAACTGGGAAAGAAACATACTCTGTCTGAGCTGATATCGATTTTCCCTTGTTCGCCACATAACATCTATAATGCTTTAAAGAGGGACAGTCAATTTCCTGCTATTTAGGAACAAATCTGAGCCTGGGATGTGTTATCTTTTTTTAAAAAAAAATCAATTTGGTTTTCCTAATAAAAGAATCGTAAAAGCACGGCTTATTTTAGGAGCTTGGAAATGCCATTACACCTTCAGGAAACACAGTATGACACAGTTTACCTACAAAATCCAGGATTATTGTTTATGATGCATTTTTCTTTTCTTTTTTTTTTACTTTTCTTTTAATTTCTCAACTTTCCAGCACCCGTTTAGTAACTACAAACTTGCACGTGTTTGTGACTACATAACGACATGGAAAAAGTCATTTCCTAACACATTATATTTTTGTATTAAGTAGTTCATGGACTGTACAGACATTTCCTATGGTTATATAATTTTTTTATCATGCTAAAAGATTAAACATTTCCGGGGGTTATGCTGGTTAATGGTGCCATGTTTATGTTCTAGAAATGACTTCATGAGGGACTTTATTTTTTTTTCTAAGCCTTCAGGAGCTCCATCTATACCAGTGGTGGCTTTTAAAAGCCAAATATCTTTAGTAGTTTTTGACTTTCAGCTAAATTTTAATAACAACACTATGCAATATACAGTATTTGAAAAGAAATTGTGGGGCACAACTTTTTCAGCTATGTGTAATTCTTGTGCAAACTTTTACTGCAATGTCTATGGAAACTATGAGACCCAAATCTGTTCCAGCATGACAATGTGCCTGTGCACAAAGTGAGCTTCAAGAAGAAATAGTTTGTATGGGTCGGACGTCAACCTTTATTGTACACCTTTGGGATGAATTGGAACTGCGCCCCAGACCTCCTCCCCTCAAATACATCAGCGCCTTTACTTCACCATCACCCTTGTGGCTGAATGAAATCCCAGAAATCTCCACTTCAAAATCTAGTGGAACGTCTTCTCAAAAGGGTGAAGGTTATTATGGGGACTCCAATGGGAAAAAATTAATTTAATGGTCAAGTGTCCTCAAACCTTTTGTCCATATTGTCTATTTGTTTCTCATACAAGTGAGGTGTTAGTAAGAGCGTTAGTAAAGTGGGTACTGATGTAGGTGAGGTAAGAAGGCCTGAGGTGATTCAGCATTAACAGTTGGTGGAAGATCCATATATAGTTGGGAAACTCAGGTGTCCCAATACTTTTGTCAATATAGTGTAACAATGTCTTCTATCCATTCGTTAATAACATATGTCATTTGAACCAAGCAAATACTTCAGCTGAAAGTCTAGCAGAGGTAAGAACTATTTTATGCGAAGTGTTTATTCATTTGGAGAAAAAAAAAAGAGACAGAATGAGAGAGAGAGAGAGAGAGAGAGAGAGAGAGAGAGAGAGAGAGAGAGAGAGCGAGAGAGGTTAAAGCGATCTACAATCAGGCCGCTTTTGTTGAAAATTTCAATAAAGGTGCGGATTAATAATACATCGTGTAGCCTGCACTGCTTGCACTTATTTCCTAATGTTCGGATCTGAAACGTGTCATAAGCGCTTTGTGTCTTTCAGCTATATCACACTGCGGGAATGCATAATTGATACGGCGCACTCAAAGTCAACATTGGTATGCAGAATGTGGGGCGAGAGCACGCGCAAGTGCAATAAACATGTCAGGGCATGTAAAACTCAGTTATAATTCATAGAGCGTTTCATTTCGGTGGGAGAACGGACGAAAAAAAAATAAATAAATCAGCCGCAAATTGTGCTACTCAACACACTGCATTACTTTTCTATCAGTGTTAAATAATTCACAGGCTTTTTAGCGACCAAGTCGATAACTCTCGATCTACATTCGAAGAGAAAGTACGCGCAAGGGTGCCTACGCTTGTGGTAAATGGTTAAAAATGGCGCTGGCTTTGACCTTACGCTCACCCTGGGTTCAGTCCGAGTTCAATGCTTTTCAGTGCCATTGTCTTTAGTTATGCCCCGTAGGGAGGAAACATCTCCGTAGGGCAGGTCTTTGCAATATTGCATATCGCTACCTCAGCCCGTACTGGCATTAGGGCACCTGCTTTAATTAACTACAAACATGCATGCTGGGCAAAGTTATTACCTGAATCACGTGCCAGGGTGTTCAGAATATCAAGATTGTTTCGACTCAGAAAGGCGGATGAGATCAGGGCTAAAAGCCGATCGTAAATAGCCCTTTATGCTACATGCAATATTATACTGGCCAGTAGGATTCCCTTTATGATGTCATACTTCTTTCCAGGTTTTAATTGAAATTTCTTTCCCATCCAGTCTTCCATGGGAAATCGTAGACCAGTGGTTAAGACTATAGATTACTGATTGGAAGGTCAGGGTTTCAAACCACAGTATCACCTTGCTGGGCTGAGTGGTTGAGGGTTAAGTGCCCTGCTGAAGTGGTGCTGGGATTTAAACTCGCACCCTTCTGATATGCCATGGTACCAGTGTATACTGGTTAACTCATTTTATCTGCAATTGTGGTCTTTAAAAACAGGTTAACTTGCCAAATGTAACGTTAGGAAGCTGGGGTTATCAATGATACAGTACCCCTGCAGCATTGAGGGTTAAGGGCCTTGTTCAGGGGCCCAAAAGTGGCAGTTTGGTGATACTGGGGCTTGAAACCCCAACCTTCAGTTCAGTAACCCAGAGCCTTAACCACTTCCTGAACTCACTTGAGTGTGACCAAGTGTCTATTTGTTTCTTCATGCTTCAAAGGACGCCCACTATCCTATATGCTTAGTTCATGATTCCATCAAAGAAAGGCCCATCACCCAGTGCCTCTTGAACAGACACTTGAAGCAGAAGGTGGCACATACGTGCAATCTCATTTTTATCAATAAAATGCAACAGTCTCCCATGCCCCATTGAAGTACTGCCTCAGGGATCTTGGTGCCCATTAAGTCGCCCATCATTGGAATTATCCCTTCAAGGGTCGCAAGCAAATGCACCATTGTGTCACTAAAACACTTTGCAAACCAGCGTGTCAGCTCTTTTATATTCAGGGTATAGGTTTTATGTAATATATTCGCATTTGCCTGCAATGCATCTTCTGCTTGTACCACTAGCGAGGCCATTGATTTCAGCCCTATGGTTTTCACATTCACCATTGCTGGCCATTAGATGTGCTCTTATACCAGGGTCCCAATTTCCCTGCACTCTTGAACACAGCTCCTTTATGAAACTAGTACACTGTGAAATAGCCTGGCTACTCATTTCGGGGCTGATACGCCACAAAATGGGTCAGGCATTCGATCTGATATATTAGGCGGAAGATAAAACTTGATGCCGAAGTAGAACCACTTTATCCCGGTCAAGGTCGCGACTGATTCCTTGTCATCGAATATAATACACACCGAACGCTGGAAAAATGTATTTTGTGGATTTTACACATAGTTTATGTCACGCAAAAGAGAAAGGGAGAGAAAGAAAAGAACCCTGACTGCCTGGTTTATAGTTGTTCAGGGCTTTCATGTAATCATGCTATTACAAAGCTAATATAAATAACATTTATTTATACTTGGAAAAGAAAATACATTACAGTAATGAAATGATTCATCAATATGTGTCTGTTTACCCCCCCCCCCAATTTCGCACAAACAAATCAGCAGCCACCATCCATCAATCAATAGACAGTTATTCAATATACATATTTGTCGTTTATAGGCTTGTACAGTATGTAATTTTCTCAATGTAAGCAAATCATCATTTTTATAAAAACAAATTAAAATACGTCATGAGCTATTTTTATTGATCCAAAGTTTGATGTAATACTTGAATTACGTTTTTATTAATACTGCTAGCAAATTGCCCCAACACTATATATCACTTCTGGGACTTGACATGCATTTTCTAAGACTTTTTTAATCAATATATTCTATTATATATATATAGACTAATGTATAATTATATGTATTTGGTTTTGCCATAGTAGCATGGTCCTTTGCCTACGTACCACGGCAGACCTAATTATAATCTCGCACAAATCTCCTTGTAGACAGTTTGCTCCTATATATATATATATATATATATATATATATATATATATATATATATATATATATATATATATATATATATATATATATGAACCTTGTACCCAGCCATAGTGCGAACACAGATGGCTCGTTGAGCTGCGGAAGGGTGATATATTTAGTTTTTAGCAGATGGAGGGTGATAGAAGTGTTTAATGCTGGGCTTTCAGTGTAGTTTCCAGTAGACACTGTGCCCTGGTCAGCTGGTGAGTCACTGTCATATACCATCATGCATAGGTCTTTAAGACTAAGCCATCATTAGTTCTCAAATAAACAGGGCTAGAATGAGCCAGTTTCTGTGTTTTATGTCAGCCCTAATCCTTTTCGGAATTGAGAAGGAGAGCACGAGAGAGTCTCTGTACTCTCCAGAGATTCCTTGGCAAGAAGTACCAGGGGTCCCTTGGCTGGTTGTTTAACAGCAGGTACAGGACTTGAAATGATCTTTGCCAGGTGCACAACTACTCCAAAATCCTGTGATCTTAAAAGAAGACAGACTGGAAAAAGTAGTACCCTTGGTCTTTAGTAACTTCTTTATCAGTTGATTGGATCCAAAACCAGTCCTCGTAGCACTAGGTACAGGTTCACACAGGATGGAGGCAAACAAATCCCAAAGCTCATTTACCTTTACAGCATTTTGGCAGGTGCCCTTATCCAGAGCAACTTACATTTATCTCATTCGTACAACTGAGCAGCTATGGGCCTTGCTCAGAGGCCCTGAGTTGGCAGCTTGGTATGGTTGGGATTTGAACTTACAACCTTCAGAATCAAAAGTACAATGCCTTAACCACTAAGCTACAACCTCCCCTCGAAATTGAACAACGAACCTTAGAGATACCTTTTGTAGCCTTGCTCTATTCTACAGATACATAAAAACCTCTTGCATACAGAGGTCCTTGCAAATGGTGACTATTAATGATATGGCTATAAATAAGTCAGTTTTGCAGGGTTTGGGTTTCATAATGGCACTTCCTATTACTGTTTTTGAAGCTTCAATTTCTGACCTAATGTCTCTAGCTGTGTAGCTAGTCATGGTCCGATGAGTTGCCTTTAGCTGGAAATATGTATCCTAAGAGATGGGCCTCAACAGAAGTTCGGCTACAGAAGCAAAGTTGTTTATTTTTTTGCAAATTAAATGGTGAGTGATAACTGAAATGTCAGCTACCACCTGATGACCCTGACTTAGATGTTGGCTTAGCCCAGGATCACAATCTGACCCCCCCGCCGTCTATTTCCTCTGACATAAGATTATATTCACATTACTAATTTGTGCGGGGAGGAAAAGAATGCATGAGATTATGCATGAGTTATCTCAGTAGGATCCCTTTTTTGGTAGGTTTTGCCCAGATATATATGCATAACTAAGGGTGAGGTATAAACCAAATTAGCATTGGAAAAGTGTAGACGTGATAATGCTAAAGTTGAAGTTGCTCAAATTAAACTGTGCATGCAAATTGTCAGGATTATTCCATAATTTAAGTTTGGGTCATTGGAAAACTATATAGAGTGCAGAATGTAGTGTGATACAAGTCTTATTTTGAAGGGTTAAAGTCATTCTAATTTTTTTGGGAGATTCAGATTTGACACAAAATTAAAGGTCCCATTTCATCCTTAGGTAGAACTCCTGGTGTGAATGTCTGCCGATGAGTGACAGTGACAAAGCTGCAGCGGATACACACCACTGCGGCAGGTCTGCCCAGGTACAGCTCAAGCGATCCATCTTCCTCTGGAACAGGAAGCAGGAAAAAATAAAGGGGAGCAAGACAGCGATTTGTCCTTGTGTGTCACCGCAGCGGTCAGATCGAGGAGTGTGTGTGTGTGTGTGTGTGGGTAGGAAAAAAGCGAGAAAGTGAAAAAGTGGGAGCGATAATCCCAACTATAGATCACTGCCATTGGCCCTCATTACAGTGCATGAGTGCATGCAGGCGCACATTAGCATGCATAAGCTTTGTACGTGGGTGAGATTGTTCTACTTAAGAGCCATCTTTCACACTGACAAGCCATTTAAAAGAAAAAAGCAGGATGCCATTTTAATTTCCACTGCGGCTACCTTTGTAGCATGGCTCAGCATGCAACGGTGTTGTGGCAAGTCTTGTTTTCCGGGGCATATTGTTTATTTCTGGACTTGCAGTAGAGCCATTGGCTGGTGAGGGTTTCATATGTTTGATAGAGTGTAAAAAAGAAGTTGCAAACCTGAAAGCAGATGTGAGAATTGACCCGTGGTCCTTTTGTTAATGGTCGTCTGGCAACTTTGCTCAAGTCAAGTTATTTCTACCTGTTTTAAATTTATTGCAGTCAGCAGAGATGATGTCCAGTCATGTCAGGCTTGAAGCACTGTCATTTTCTCACCTTTTTGGTGTAGGAAGTGGTATCAACATGTTTCAAAACGAATTGTACAAACTGAAGCTATTTGGATCACGTCCATTACCACGTCTACACATGGACAGCAAGTTAGAACAAAGAGCAAACGTGAAATTCTGTGTGAGACTGGCCAAATCTGCCACAAAGCCGTTTGACACGACATACGTTTGACATTTTCGGCATGTTGTGACGCTTCTGGAGCGTCAAAAAAAAAATCACTGGGAGACAACGAGAGATCAGGAAGACCTTGAACGAGCTCAACCCCCCAAAAATAGCGTTACCATTTGGCAACTTGTGCATGATGATTGTCAGAGAACAATCCATATGATCTCCCTTCTGCACCCACCCTACTCGCCAAATTTGGCTCCTGCGGACTACGCCCTCTTCCCGAAGGTGAGCATCCAGTTCAAAAGGTCACCACTGTGGAGATCCAGTGCAGCTAAGGAAGCTAAGACTGATTGATTAAGAATTTGTCCAGTTGCAGTAAGTGATTCTATCAAATAATACCACTCTATTTTAAAGGCCTAACAAATGCTTTGACCACAGGTTTGTCAAATTATTTGTAATTGTGTTTGCTAGCTGAAATCTTGTTGCATATCTACTCCTGGTTTATACACCGTATGATGCTTAGCTGGGTTTACTTAAGACCCATAAGAACATAAGAGTAATCATTCCTTGGGACAAGCCATCTAATGGGACATAGGAATGGCATTCTGTGAAGGGAAATTAGAATTCCCATTCTGTGAACCACAAATTCAGACATCATAAACTCAACTACACCACTTAATTAGGATATGTATTGAACAATGGATAGGACCCTCTGCCTTTGGCTCTTAGAAAATCCTCAGTTCTATGTGATCCTCTAAACATTATTTTGAGATTCTCGTCCATGCAGCACATAATTGTTGCACATTTGTCAGCTTCCTGCTGTGCTCGACTCTGCACTCGTGTACCACATCTCAGTGGTATATATAGTGCTATAATGGATGGAGGTCTGGTGCCTGGCAAGGCATGTACATGTCATATTTATGGAAGCAGTTTGAGAAAACAAGGTGTATTATTATGCTGAAGGTAGCTTTTAGAAGATGGATAAATTGTGGCCATATAATGCAACTGCAGTACAGTTTCACTCGGCTCCTTTTTATGTTCTGCCATGACAAAGTCAGGTCCACATTAATTGATTAGGCATGGCTAATTTTCCAAGGACCTCCTAATTTAGAATAAGGTGACCAATCGAATTTGAAATTGAAAACCATCTTGGAAGACTGTTTACTTGCAGAACTTCCAATTGTCTCCCCCCCCACCAGTCATTTGCAGCAGACAAGAGCTCTGGTTTGGTTTATATAGTTTTGCAAAACTTCACACTTCATTATGACCCTTAGTTTTTCTTTCCAAATGTCAAAAATGTCCCCGCTTCGAAAAACTTTGGGGACGTGATTTTTATGCGTGCCTGTGTTCCCTCCCAGAACGAAGCGCTGAGTGCTAGGCTCCCTAATGCACTCGTCGTTAAGTCTAGAATGCTAAGAAATACACACGCGCTGACCTTTTTGCTAAATTTCTTCATTTGGATTCATGGTCCCGAACGGTCCTGCTCAATTCACTGAGAGACTGCAGATGTTCATGCTCCTTGTAACAAGTTGATTGGTGGAATAAAATTCGCCTCGTGATTATGATTCATGGCCGGTTACTCGTTCAGGGGGAGGTACCCTGGGAGGAATGAAAATGCAAATAAATAACGTCTCGAGCTGCGAACGATCACGAGGCTTTTGCTCCATTTCTACACACACACCTACAGTACTCTTTGTATAATTTATGCAAAGTGTGCATCAGAGTGCACTGTAACTTCCTTAGCATATGTTTAAGGCTATTGTGGCAAATGGTAAACTGAATTAATATGGTATAGTGAATTAATCAACGAATGCTACAGACCTGTTTATAGCAGGGGTTTTTGTTTTTCAGTTCAAGGACCCCTTAAGCGATAGAGACATCCGGCAGAGATCCCCTGATACAAAATGTGTCAAACATAGCTACTGATTTTAATAGAAACGAATCATATTACGCCATTTATATTAAAACAATAAGAACTGTGTTGTACATGCATCATTGTATATTTTCAAATCTTTCAAAAAGATTTATGCATCATAACAACCCTATATTTTGTATCCAATTAATAATTTTCATTCAATATTTTATTTATGTTTTTACCCATAAATTGCGTACCACCTGCACTACCACCGCAGACCCCAGGTAGAAGACCCATGGTCTATAGCAACTGCAGAATCTTTTGAAGAACATAATGTTCTGGTTTTCCAGTTTCCTTTAATTATCCTTAGTTCTGCCTGTGTTCTTGTTTTGAACTTTATCCCTGCAAGTACATTTATAATTCATGAATGTTTTTTGGGTTATTTTGCAAATATATGCCATGTTTGCCAGTTTGCCATATTGCTATGTTTTCCTCAACCTAATATCACTGTTTGTAATGGTTCATGTTGAGAAGAAGGCTTTAGGACCAAGGAAACCTTTCTTGCAACTTACAACATTCAACAGATTTTCTAATTTCAGATTTTGCGCTTTCTACTTGTGCACTTCTTGACAAATGACAAATCATCCATCCATGGACCCCATATGCAACCCATTTATGGCCATTGAATTCTTTCATCCATTTATAGCAACATTAACTATTAACACCTGCCCAAGCACGTGCATGCAGAATGGCAGAAATACTGCTTTCTTGTGTGTGTTTTGTCGCCCCCTGGTGTTGCCCCATCAGAAAGACTTTTGGTAACTTTGCAACTTTATTCGACTTTTCTGTACCATTGCAGTGTAGGTAAAAAAAACAAAACGAAAGGTGGCCGAATCATTTACAAATATTGATTAATCAGCATTAAAGGTGTCAAAACCTATAACCTATATTTTTTCAAACTCTGTTTGAATTGATTCCAACAAACCTGGATTTCTTTCATCCAAGCCCCTTTTTCTTTATGGCAACCTAGTTCAGTTCCTGTGGTCATCCGGGCTGCTGCACATAATTACAACGATATCTTTAGTTTTGTGCAGTGGTCTAATGGCTCTGTATTCCCCCCGGTGTTGTTCTCTATTCACCCGAGCGTTGGCCTGCCTGGCTGCCTCTAATTGTCATGTACATGAGCTAGCACTTCAGATTTAGTGCAGCACTGCCTTTAATTTAATTGGAAAACACAGAAGGGAAATGGGAACAAAAGACAAAAAAAAGAAAAGAAATAGAAGCAATCTTTCTTCAAGAGGCAATAAAAAAAAGCCATGAATAATGCATGCTGGTGATAGATAGGGTTGCAAATAGAAGCATGATGGCGGTAGCTCAGTTCAGTTCTCTGCCGCAAAACATTCCTCCAAAGCTGCTGGCATGAGGAAGACTGATAAAGTTACTGTTGTCTGGAAACCAGGTACGAACAAGGAAATGTTTTATAGCTATTTTAATATACGGTGTACTGTAGTCATGCAGTGAGTAAAGGTTGCATATGAAAACGTAGTCGTAAAACTTTGTGTATGAACTGTCCCAGGGTTGGATGAAGTCATATTACTTTGTTCGACATTAATGGGCTATTTATTATAATACTACAGCGCTAATTCATTCAGAATCTCAAATACGCCCAATGAAACCTGTTTATCAGCTGCATTGTGTTGTAATAAATCTCAATAATGAACTTCATTAATTCCACTGGCAGCTTATCATATCCAGTTATGTCATCATTTTTTTTCTATTAGGTTGTGTGTGCTAAAGGTAAAGAGTGTGTCATTCAATCAAGCGCTGCTTAGCATCCAAATAAACAGATTATATAAGGGCATAGACAAAGACAGGAACCTAAAAAAAATTATGACTCGTATGTACATTGGCATGAATGGCATGGATCAGAACTTTGGCTAGTTATCAAATATCAGAAACAGTACCAACTGGAGCATTTCTGGTAGTATGGAAAATGATGGAAAAGTACTGAAAGCCAATTTTCATTATCAAACAAGGAATCTGGATAGAAGACAGAGCATTCGAACCAGAGTGGGGCCAAGGGCATGTTGAACACGGAGGCTGAGACAATACATTATATTATTATTATATATAATAATCATCATTGGACGATACACTGTGGCAACCCCTAATGGAAGTAGCCGAAAGAAGAAGAAGAAATATAATAATAATATATTATTGAAATATATATATATAAAATGGTTGACATATATGACTGACATTTTTGCTATAATCATTGATTTTTAGATTTAATAATAAAAAAAAAAAATGTTACCAAAATTGGGTTTTAATATACTGAGACATATGTACCCTCTTACTAACACCCCCAAATCGAAAGTGTGTGGATTTGTTTAAACACACATTCAAATGAGTCATGAACTAGTTTCCAGCAAGAAACTTTTGTATTTTTAAGCTCTTGCCAAAACCTTTTTGTTTTGCTTGTGGCAGATCCAAATTGCTTCGGCTCAACTCAAAACCTGCATGAACCTCAGTGTAATTTCTCCGTCACGGCACATCCAGGTCCGCCTTATTGCTCGAATGGATTTGCAAGAGCAACACATTAATTAGTCGACTTGGTGGTGATTAAATGGAGTAAACAGAGGCACACAAGCTTCCTCTCGTTGGAATTTTTGTCGAGGAGTCCAGGTGAAGTTACGGCTCATGGATTTTTTTTTTTTTTTTTTCCCATGTAAGCAATGGTTTATTATCCTGAAAAACGTTGTTTGTCCACGTCCCAATTTTATACGACTTTCAGTTGTGCTGCTTAGACGGACAATTAAAAATAAGCCCTCAATTAACAAAGTTACGATCCAAGGAATACGAGGGACACCCCTGCTCGCAATCACTGGGCAAATTAATTAACGCAGATGCACTAATTAGAACAAGAGGGACATGTAGTAGCATGCAAGCTCATACACGGCTGAACAAGAAGGCAAAAGAAGTTGCTCGGTGGTAAAGATGTTGGACTTGTGATCAGGAGGGTTTGAGCCCTACTAAATGCATGCTCGGTACTTGGTCCCCTCCTTTTCTCCCTCTATACCCACTCCATTGGTGAAGTCATATCCTCACATGGGTTTTCTTGCCACTGCTATGCAGATGACACTCAACTCATCTTTTCTTTTCCTCCCTCAGATACCACAGCTTCTGCTCGGATCTCGGCATGCTTGACAGACATATCTTCATGGATGAATGCTCATCAACTAAAACTCAATCCCAGCAAAACAGAACTGCTGGTCATCCTCGGTAATTAATCTGCAGATCAAGATCTTCAAATAACTCTTCATGACTCTCTACTCTCCCCTTCAGCCACTGCTCGTAACCTTGGGGTAACTATGGACAAACAACTGTCCTTCTCCTCACATGTCGCTAATGTGGCTCTTTTCTGTCAATTTCTTCTCTACAACATCTGAAGGATTTGACCATTTCTGTCCACACAGGCTGCCCAGGTGCTTGTTTAGTCTCTTGTCATTTCAAAACAGGACTACTGCAACTCTCTGCTGGCAGGTCTACCTCTGAATGCTATTTGTCCACTGCAAATGATCCAAAACGCAGCTGCACGACTTGCCCAAGTTCTTCCACACCACCCCACTGCTACGCTCGCTTCACTGACTTCCAGTATCAGATTCAAAACACTGATTCTTGCCTACAAGGCCAAAAATAGACCAGCGCCATCTTACCTCCTAGACCTCATCACATCTCGCACTGCACTACGCTGTCTGAGATCCTCCAGCACTGTTTGACTGGTACCACCTTCTCTCAGAATGAGAGGTAAGTATACTTTAAGGCTCTTCTCTGTTTTGACACCGAGGTGGTGGAATGAACTTCCCCTAGATGTCCGTACAGCGGAGTCCCTGGCTATCTTTAAGCGACGGTTGAAGACCTACCTCTTCCTGAAACACTTAAATTAGCACTTTCCAAGTTTGCTTTGTAGAAATCAAGAGTTATATTTATATTTAGTTTGTAATCAAGCGTACCAGTGTAGAATTATTTATTGCTAGAGACTCAAAGCACTTTTGTACGTCGCTCTGGACAAGGGCGTCTGCTAAATGCCGCAAATGTAAATGTAAATCTTCTACTGCTGGGCAAGACCCTTAATCCTCAACTGCTCAGGTAATTATAAGTCGCTATACACAAGAGCGTTTGCAAAATGCTGTAAATCGAAAATCCCAGTGGGGTCATTATTGTGAGCCAACTAACTGCTTTGCATCTCCAGATGACCAGGTTGGGAAAGATGCAGTGCAAGAGACGAGCTACCAAAACTTGGAACACTCCGATGTTCTTCATGTTTTCTGATGTAACCATGACTGAAGCCTCATCTGCTAGTCCATATCTGAAGATTTCAATTCAAATTGAGATGTTCTAGATGTAGCCCTGAAAAAAGGCCCACCTGCAATACAAGCCATATTCAGTCAATATCTGGACTTACTTCCCTGCACTCTATCTTTGTTGCACAAATGCAAGTGTGCCAACAATCTTTTCTTTAAATTTTTCCTCCATTTTTCAACTTGTCACCAATTTTTCTGGAAGAACTCTTTGGATCAACTACAGCTTTGGGATGATTGGAACTCCGCCGAAGTACCTTGTTCATCTCCCGTATATACATATTTTTTTGTTTGTCACGTTTGTAAATGTGTATGTTTTTTTTTTCTCGCTTTAATTCCACTCTGTCTTGGGCCGTGGTTGAAAAATTATTTTTAGACATGGGTTGCACCCTGTGACTGTGGCTGGCATTTATTATTGATACCTCAAATGTGCTGCACGTCCCATTTTTCTGCAGCCTGCCCTACTTGCCCGAATCCTCAAGGGCAGCGGTGAGATTTGGAGTTGGGGAGACTGACTATTTATAGCGAGGAGCTTCATTTGTCCTGAAGGATCGCTGGGAAAATGTAGAATTTCGACGTGGGCCCGAGCTACCGGGGGTTCTGCTGTTGGTTAGGAGTAAACGTTTATGCATGGCACTTTAAAACAAAAAAAACATTTTGCCATCTTGGTATTAGTTGTGCCTCGATTTTAAACTAGATAATTAGCCGATTTAAAGCAAATGTTACTATATGTAATATAATATCCTTATTTAAAGCTGTAAATCTCGATGCAGTCATTGATACGATGCATTAAAGATACAAAGTAGCTACTGGTGCGATACGATACGATTCACCCCTATTCATACTATCATGCTATTCAATGTTAGCAAATCATAAATGTACTTATTGGTCACTTGGCGCATCTACTAATAAATAAATATATATAGCGCTTGGATATATACGCTAGCTTTACTGTTCATACCCAGTGCAGGTTCGGACGCCTCAAAGTATTTCTCCACCTGAAAGGTATCCAGGGAGCTCCTTTTTATGCAGTTAAGATCCATTAACTATCTCGCAAAAACCTCTTGAAGAAACACTAAAAGGTTCTTTATTTGTTAAAGTGCGGGTCATAAAAAGGGGAACAAGTATTCGAACTTTGGTTGAAAAGCCAAAGTCTTTATTCCAATAAAAGCAGCGATAAAGCACTTTGAATTCAGCTGCAGACTGAAGCACACAAAAAGTGAATTATGCAAGTTTTTGTGAACATTTAGTGCACTTTTATTTTTTGTCTGCATTTTTTGTGCTTTTCTTCACATTTTAATTTTGCACAACTTTTAACATAAGTCTATATGATATGTTATAAATGGGCCATTGGCTGTAGTGCATGTCTTTTTTTTTTTTAACTGTTTATGGTAAAGGAATGTAATATGTTCATGGGCCAAGACTGTAGAATATATTAAATATATGTATAAAGACTACACATACAACCCTTCTGTGAGATCTGCAAGAAAACAGCCTGTAATACCTTCGAGCTCCAGGGAAAGCAAGGGCAGTTCAGTGGTCAAATCATACACCAGGTGCTTATAATGGATTTTTTATTGCTTGGTTTCGTTCAACATTCACGAATTGGATTGAATACGAATGAATAAAAATAAATGCGAAAAAATAAAAGCTCCGTCTAATGCATTTATTTGCTGTTTTGTACTCTTCTGGATTGTCAGGTATGCTTTACCATGGTGCTTTTTAGAGTTTCTGTACTGTACACTATCTATTACCACATTTAGTCCCCATTTGTTCCACTACATTTTTGCTATGGTTGTGGTCAGAGCTCTACAACCCATGTAAAATCATATCTTCATGGAGCTGGCTTTGTTGTGTTCTACCTCATGAGGATGTGGACTTTTAAACTGTATATATACAAATGTATAAAAAGGGAACTAAGAGCATATTGCACGTTATGATGGTGTAATGTTGCACATAGTATTATATAAACGTACATTGTAATTATTGTAATAAATATGAATATATACAGTACAGACCAAAAGTTTGGACACACCTTCTCATTCAAAGAGTTTTCTTTATTTTCATGAATATGAAAATTGTAGATTCACACTGAAGGCATCAAAAACTATGAATGAACACATGTGGAATTATATATGGAATTATATACATAACAAAAAAGTGTGAAACAACTGAAAAATGTCATATTGTAGGTTCTTCAAAGTAGCCACCTTTTGCTTTGATTACTGCTTTGCACACTCTTGGCATTCTCTTGATGAGCTTCAAGAGGTAGTCACCTGAAATGGTCTTCCAACAGTCTTGAAGGAGTTCCCCGAGAGATGCTTGGCACTTGTTGGACCTTTTGCCTTCACTCTGCGGTCCAGCTCACCCCTAAACCATCTCGATTGGGTTCAGGTCCGGTGACTGTGGAGGCCAGGTCATCTGGCGCAGCACCCCATAACTCTTCTTCTTGGTCAAATAGCCCTTGATGCCTTCAGTGTGACTCTACAATTTACATAGTCATGAAAATAAAGAAAACTCTTTCAATGAGAAGGTGTGTCCAAACTTTTGGTCTGTATTGTATATGAAGGTATGCGTTATATGGGTTGGAATGAAAGATATTGAGCAGCCTGATAAAGTGATTTGCTACAGTCAAATGTCCAAATAAAAAGAGAAAGAAAATATATATCAAATATAATGGAAGTCAAGTCAATTCATAATATATAATTATAATGTAGTCAAATTTAACCAAAAAAAATTGCAATGTACAAATGGAAATGGAATATATATAATTATAATAAAAATTATATATATATATATTTTTTACAAAAACCAGCATTTATATCCTGGTATGCTTTTTTGAGTTTTTAAACTGAAAGATTTTTGAGGTGACTTTAGAAATGATCAGGACTATTTATTATTATTATTTTTTTTTGCAAAACAACAACAAATATGATCTATGGTTTAAAGACAGTGGCATTGAGTAAAAGACAGGAGGTGGAGCTGGAGGTAGCAGAGCTGAAGATGTTGAGGTTTTCGTTGGGAGTGACGACGATTTAATTAGAAATGAGTTTATTAAAGGGACAGCGCATGTAGGATGTTTTGGAGACATGGTGAGGGAGGCAAGATTGAGATGGTTTGGACATGTGCAGAGGAGGGACATGGGGTATATCAGTAGGAGAATGCTGAGGATGGAGACACCAGGAAGGAGCAAAAGAAGAAGACCAAGGAGGAGGTTCATGGATGTGGTGAGGGAAGACATGCAGGTAGTTGGGTTGAAAGAGGCAGATGTAGAGGACAGGGGGGTATGGAGACGGATGATCCGCTGTGGCGCCCCCTAATGGGAGAAGTCGAACAACAAATATGATCATTAATAGATAACATTTGCCATTTTATTAAATTCCATTTTTATTGCATACAAATAAAGTGAGTGCAAAGGGAAAAAAGAGAGTTTGCATATTTTTGATCATATGAAGCCTGTGTGGACAGGTGTCTATGAAGCAAAAACGAGAGCGAGATGATGGATGAAAGAGGACGGCGCGCAGCTGCATGCGAGATGGGGTTTGTACAGGGATCATCACACTGTTAGCTGCCTGTCTACTGTTCATTACACCTCTGACACACAAACATGCGCACATCCATATTCATTCAGTTGCAGTGTATCTTAATATAATGCAAAGCAAAGACAGAAAAAAAAAAAAGAAAAAAGGAAAAACGGTTTCGGTCCGATTCAAAACACAGACGCCAACCCCCCCCCCCCCCCCACACACACACAGAAAATCATGAAGAAATAATAAGGCCATGTATTCATCATAGAAACCATCTGTCTTTCATTTCCTGTCCATTTTATCCTTTTTTTTTTTGGTCTGTGGACCCGAGCAGGGACGGTGCGAGATGTAACCCACATTCAAAATGTAGTCTATTAATTCTGGTGTTGGATTTCGCACAAGAAACCTGACAGGTGGCCAATTTTTTAGCTGGTTCTATACATGTACATACTGTACACCTGACCAGGGGGAAAAAATCAAGTTGTTAAAACCAAAAAAGAATGTCAATCATTATAAACAGTGACTTACACACCGAAATTGAATTACAGATTATAAATAGCGAGTGATGATGTGTAATAGAAAAGCTTCAAGTGATAATTGCGCTCACAAGACAAAATACAAAAGGATTTTGTAAAGAAGAAACCATAAACAAGACACAACAGAAAAATATATTGTCTCTAATTATGTCTGGTTACAATTTTCCCCTATTACTATCAATTATTAATAATTACTACTAGTTAAAAACCCATTACATGCCAAACAGTGGCCTTTGGACCATTAGGGCTGATGTTGCAGAGCTCCACCGTCTGTTTCACAAATGTTTATTTTCATAATATCTTAAGTGACGACTGTATGCATTCAATCCCATTGCAATAATAATTAATTATTTTGGTTGCTTGCTAGATTGGTTGTATTTCCTTTTTTCAACCACTAGGGGTAATACAAATTTGGTATCCTCTGGTTTTCTCCAATTTCCTTACCCAGTCCAATGTGTGTTGTTGACTGGCATTCCCAGATTGTGTGGTTGTTCAAAAGAACACAGAGTTTAGAACCTTGTCCAGAGGGTCCCTACTGGGGTAAGCTCCAGGCTCCTGCTGTTGATGTGGTTGCTTTCCAGATTTGTTGCATTTCCTAGTTTGACCACTAGGTATAATAACTATGCTTCATTTAGTGTCCATAGGCATTTCACCTAGTGGTCAAAAAAGGCAAATACACAAAATCGTTATAGATGTTCCTTGCACAGGAAAGGGGGAACAAAACCCATCATACGTTTATTTATTTTTTTTTTAGGGTAAATTGGCCTGGAAAAAAATGTTATGCAGGAGTTGAAGAATTTTAATCCATTGAACTGCCCTAGGAAATTGGAGTATGTGTACTTTAGGGGTACTATCGTTTCCTTGGTTTCCTCCAGTATCCTCACATGTACCAGTGATGTGTGTTGTAGGCTGACTAGCATTTCCATATTGAGTGAGTGTTCCTGCAATTGTGCCCTGTCCCATGTGTGCCCCACTCTATACCATGAATTCCATGGGTACAGCACCTGCCTCCCCCAACCCTGTATAGGAAAAGTGGTCTAGAAAATGGATGAGTATTTCAAAAATCAATGGCTGAGAGTAGGCATAGGTCTATGATGTACAGAACCATTTCTAGTAGGAGAACAATTCAGGAGTTACATAGTGGATAATTGTTGGTACATCATAAATGCATGTGCACCACAGTGACCCAAAGGCTCATGCAGTAGGAAAAAAAAGTGTCTCTATTTTTCCAATGGTTAAATTTGTGTGCTCATTCCTGATTTTGGAGCAATGAAAGATGTTATTTGGATAGTTCCAAGACAGCCCAGTCAAAACAACTAAATTAAAAGGCAGCAATCAACTAAATATTCGGTTCCTCAGAAACAAAGTAAAATAATACAAACCCCCAAACAATTCTAAAACCTGAAACATCTTCCCAAGCCAGACAACTGTGAAATGTAAAAAGTTAGTGAGAACCTATTTGTCTCTGCAAATTCCATACTATTTATAAACAAGCATATGCCTGATTTGGAGGATGATATCCTTGTAGCTGGGTGTAGCACCAAAAAACGTGTTTCATTTTTTGATGTTTCGCATTTATTTCGCTGATAAAAGTGAGAAGGATATCATGCCTTGATCAACTGCAGAACTCCATGATCTCCTGCAATGACTGAGGAGATTAAGTTGAACCAACAAACACCGGATACTGCAATTATAAATCCTAACAGTGCATTAATCAAAAATTACAAATATCCTATTTCTGGTTAAATAATTATAATCTCCTACAAGGAATCATTATTGAAAATTCTGAAGGCATGAATTAAACCCCATTTCCTTTGTTCTTTTGTACAGCCGAAACAGCATGAGAACGCCTCAACTCCTGTATTTTAATAAGTGACACAACATGATTTTGGAGCGTGTCCAGTAGCCCCAGCACAGGAGGTCACTTTAAACTCAGCTTCATGGCTTGCAGCCAGCATTTCTTGAGTCAGCACCAAAGTCATTCTTTTCAAGCACATGTTCCACTTGGGAAAAATGTCAAGAAACGTCCATGCTTATGTTCGCATGGTCAATCAAAACAGGCAGGCAGGCAGTCATTTCTCTTCTCTTGCTGTTAAAGTGTCTAAAACTTGCAGGGGTTGTTGACTTCCCAAGGTCATCATGGCTTGAAGGACCAGTAAATAAGGTAAATAAAAGAGGTGGTAGCTCAGTAGTTAAGGCATTGGACTCTGGATCAGAAGTTCAAATCCCAGCACCACGACGATGCCACTGGGTGCCTGGATACCCAAGGGACTTAACCCACAACCGCTCATTTATAAGGCACTTTATTCCTTTGGTCTATCTGAATCTTCCCAAGCTAAATTTTCCTGAGCAGTTCCAGAGATTCAGATAGACCAAAGGAATAAAGTGCTGCTGCATCACATTTACAAAAAGATGAAAGAAGCACTATTATCAGGTGGTCAAATCACATTTTGGTCAATCAACAGATGGTTAAACTGAATTATGGGAAACCGTCAAAGCGACGGTCATATAGGTGAGATTGTTCGAAGTGTTGGTTAATAGTAAAATGTTGTAATCAAACTTCGTGACTGGGAATGTAAAAGTTTTCCTGGAAAATTTAAGACATGCCTATGATCTTTTTTTAAAATTTCAGAATGTAATAAAATTCTACCAAGCAAAAAAAAAAAAAAAAAAAAAAAAAAAAGACTGAAAAGTAGCTTTATTTGTTATTTCTTTCAGGTTGTTGTTTCCTTTCTTTCATGCCCCAGGATGCCTTTAATTGGTGCAATACTTATTTTAAAGGTTGACATGCATTAAAAAAAAGTAGCCCGATGTCCTCTCCGCAGGGGGACGAGTGGTGATTTGGAGCGTAGGTGAGTGTTATGTAATTAAAATGTACCGAAGACCTCTGATCTTCCAACAGGAGGAGAAGAAAGTCATTAAAAAGTGTCCCTCTGTTCAAATGCGCCTAAGGGTAGACTACTGGAGAGCAGACACTTTTCTATACAATTTTTTTTTCTAAATCTGGTGAGGTACGACGGGCGGCAAACACTGAACACGCTGCTGTGTGATGGAGGCAAATGGAAGAAATAGCTAATCTTTACAACAACAACAACAACAACAAAGACAACACATTCTCACTCATTTCGAATAATTGCCTAGAACAACGGGGCTTGGATAGAAGTTTGACATTTAGGGAGATAGTTAAGATGTCAGACTTCTGAACGGAAGATAAAGTCTGATTCCTGGCGTCAACACACTTCCATTGCTGGGCCCTTAAACATAGTTTTTAACCCTCAACTGCTCAGATAATTGAACATCATGTTGGATAATGGCGTCTGCCAAATGCCTAAAATAGAAAATGTAAGAAATTCTGATGTTTACTTCAGCCATTGTACCAAGCCTCTTGTTTGTTTTCGCACCCTTTTCAGGTTTACAAATGTGTCTCAATAGTCGTCTTTCATGCACATCATCATTGTTGTTCACGTCCACACTAAATTTAATGCAGCCCTGGCACTGCCAAGCTGCCACTCTTAGATCCTTGAGCAAGACCTTTTAAACCTCTCAGCTCCATGCTGTACCATGGGTGCCCTTGCGCTCTGACCTTAACACATATGGTATTTTAAGGTTTGACGGAGGTTTGGGAGTCTCCAGTGCAACTTCAATCTTTCCCACAATAACGGAAGGCTTGGTGAAGCTTTAGAAACCCGTGACTCCTTTCTGTCTGTCGATTACTTGAGTATATTTATACAGTCTTCAGTCGAAGAAGAGGGCAAACCTATTATATTAAGTCCTCCACAAGTCTGCTCCGTTGTAATGGTTTCCACTCGCTAACGGACCTGAAGACCTTACAGTAACCTCCATTCCCTAAAAAAAGAAACACAGCAGACATGAAAAAGACACGAGTCTGAATCCAGAATCAATTGCAGCGTCTGAACCAAGGAAGAGACACAACTTCTACTGACGCCACAGGGGCCAGAGCTTTCAGGAAACCTCTCAGTGTGTGAAGAAAAATGGACAAAGAGTACCAGAGGCTCTACAAAACAAACAAACAAAAAAAAAAGTTACATTTACTTCATTGATATTTAGAATTATGCTTTATTTTCCTTTGACAGTAGTTCTGGCAGGAGAGGATTATATCATTACCCTTGTTCTATTACTTTAGCAAAAGCACATGCAAGAATTTCTGATCTTATATCTCTGCACGGGTGGTCCATGGTATACGCTTCAACAACGAGAGGCAATCTCAAATATTTCTTACTTCTAGCCTTTTTTTTTTTTTTAGCAGACGGTATCAAGGTTCCTCGTGCAGTTGGCTTGCTGACACCATTCGCTGATAAACATCTTGTACTCACATTTGTAATCTTTCTCCCTTTTGTGCAGGATTAAGCTATCTCGACATCTGCCGTTTTCACTGTAGTGCGAGGGGATCATGTTATCACAGAGGAGTGTCACAAAGAGATAAGGGATTTTTCTCAACTCGATCTCGTGCAAGATGTTGCTCACGAGGGGTGGATCCTATGATCTTGACTTCTCCTTAACCTTATTTAGCTAACTTAGGAATTAGTTTGCTAGAATTCACCATCTATATAGATATGTTTGTCCTGACCATAAGATTGAAATTGGACACCCCTTTCAACATTTAGCCATGTTATAATAACCACCACTCTTCTAGGAAGATGTTCCATTACATTTTGGGGTGCCCTTGTAGAGGTTTGTGCTTATTTTTTAGTAAAAGGCAGGTACTAATGACGATGAGGTGGAGGAGGCCTGGGTTGCACTCAGCATTCTATTTAATCCCAAAGGTGTTCAGTAAGGTTGAGGTGAGACCTTTATAGCAAGCCACTCAAGAGCTTCCACTCCAACCCATGGAAAACATATTCATCGAGCTCACCTTGTGGAACAGGTTTGCGTCTCCTATTTCAAGTGAATGGAAAATTTAATTTACCACATCCAGAGATGTTCTACACAATTGTGGATGGCTGGAACAGTTACGAGTACCAGTACTTTTTTTCTACAATGATCTAATAAGAATCCTGCCATGGTATTTGGCGCAAACTGCGATATCAGAGTGGATCTTGTACCCCTCAATAGGTGGCATTTATATAAACTTTCTTTCAGCTTCTCCCATCAGGGGTCACCACAGCGGACCATCCGCATGTTTGATTTAGCACGTTTTCACGCTGGATGCCCTTCCTAACGCAACCCTCCCCATTTATCCGAGCTTGGGACCGGCACTAAGAGGGGCTGGGGTTGGTTCCCTGACCGGGGTTTGAAACCGGGCCGCAGCGGTGAGAGCGCCGCATCCTAACCACTAGACCACCAGGGGACATTAATATCTGACCTGTAATAAGAATTTGATCGTGTTCGAGACATTCGCACTAATTAACATGGCGAGAAAATCGCGAACGTTTTGTCGGGTATATGTTTCCGTCTAATTGCTTTCCTTATTGCCTTTCGGGCTGCTTCTCTGTACATGAAATATTACCAGGGATGTAATGAATCTTTGTCTAATTTCGATTTATGAAAATTCCACAGGCTAGGCAAGAGGTCGCTTAAAATACAGATATGAAATAAGGAGATGACCTTATAATACAGTTGTCTCGGCTCAACCCTAAGCGCCGCGAGCGTTAGTGCTCTGATATTTGCATTAGGAGAACTAATTAGACCTGCATAATGGCTTAATTTGTCTTGATTTCAGGAGCGTAAGTAACGGCGGCGGAGAATGCAAATGGCGCATGCAGTGTCTCATTTTTATCAAATTAATGCTTCCTTCTATGCACTGGAATCATATGCATAGCTCACATGCAGAGACTTTCTTATACAAACAGTGGTGCGTGGACAGATCCGCTCAGGATGTAAGTACAATGCGAGTGTAAAAAAAAAGATAAATGGTAATGAAATATTAATGGTCAAATTGTATTTGCCTGCCCAGTGATTACATCAGCGCGTGCTCAAATGAATTATTGAAATAATGCACTAGGTATATTAAACTGTACTGCCGTTATCAAGCGGTGCGTTTATTAAAAGGTGTACTCAGAGGTGGCGAAAGTTAAAAGCCATGTCAAAATGTATGCACTTCTCACTTTTCAAATGAGACTTTAACACCAGAATCGTATTTAACTAAAACATGCCTTGAACAGGGTGGAGCAGGAAAACGGGAAATTTTGACTTGGCAAAGACTTGGCCGACCCTGGGGCATCTGCAATTGTATGGAGCTGGTGCAAGCTCATTTCGAACCCCTTTCCATTAGTTATAATGGAGCAATGGAGTGGTGCGCAATAAGCGTTCGTTCTTTATAAGAAAGGTGTTAGTATGAGTGGTAAGTGAACTTTGGTGTCATTACCAGGACGTCATGATCGTGTCCAGTCTGCTTATGCGATTGCAAGATTTCGAATAAGCAGCTTGACGACGAGGGCTCCTTACGATGGCAACTCAAAAAGCCTCTTGTGCCGGCCCTCATGGCTCTCAGTTTCTGAGAACAAAATCTCTCACAGGAAGCATTTTCTTTTATCCACTCTATAAAACCAAACAGGTGTTTGTTCATATTTACATTTACAGCATTTGGCAGAGGTTTTTGTCCACAATTATCTCACTCATACAACTGAGCAGCTTATGTGTTAAGGGCCTTGTTTACGGGCCTAGAAGTGGCAGCTTGGTGTGGCTGGAATTTGAACTCTTGACCTTTAGATCCAATGCCTTAACTACTAAGCCACCACCTCCCCACTCCACTGCTCCATTATAACTAATGGCAAGCTGTTCTAAACAAGGTTACATGGTTCCAGGGTGCCAGGGTTGCCAATTCCTAGTGGCAAGTTTCCCCTGTGCCACATTGTAACTAACAGCCTTATCAAACTATAACAATGAACAAAGCTAATATTTATTTGACTCAGGTTCAAATTGTAAGATATTTGTGTAGTTCATTAGCTTTCAGTCCTCTGAATTATGCTTAATTGGTTCCAGTTTACCATACAGACATCCTCTTTTTTCCAGTGAGAAGTGAAATGTTGGACGCAACCACATTCCCAAAGAGTGCAAAATCAGCAGCATTCGTTCTCGGTTCACGTCCAAGCTATTACAATCATATTTTATTATATAACGCCAAAAATCGCCCCCCCCAAAAAAAAAAGTGCGTGTTCAGCAGTTATCGGATACTTCGAGAAGATTCGGTATTCAATATCTACTCATTCCCAAAGGCTCCAATGTCGATCTCTGCACTAGTGGGGCTGATTTGCGTAGTCAACACCGATATCTGCAAAAGCCATCTGACTCTGGGTGTCTCAAAGCACCTTTTGTAGGTAATTGAAAGGTCTCAGAGGGTTGCCATGGAAATGTTCTTGCAAGACATACACATTTTCAATCAATACACTGTGGATATACCTTACTTTCTGAAGGGCAGGAACCTTGAGGACAAAGGTACTTCTATTCTAAATGATGTAAAGTCCCTATATAGTAATTCATAACCATATAATTAGGTTCTAAGGAATTTTAATGCTGAATAAACAGCCAATAAACAGCTGTTTTTAATTATTTATTTATTTTTACTTCATGTTTTGCAAGATATTTAAGCATAAAGATATGCAAGTGCTCCCCAAAGGTTTTTCGGGGTTTTCCAAAAAGGGTTCTAGGCTCTCTTGGAAACTTTTTAGAATGATTTATACAGTAGATGTCCAGCTGGAGAGGAGAATTCTTCAGAAAATCGAACTTCGGATTCAGGAAGAACAATTAAATGGAAACGTAGACCTTGGACAGCTTTGTGGGGGAGTCAAGGGAGTATACAAATCCAGTCTTTATAAGGGCTATGATTACTAATTAGGCCTACTTTCATGATTAGCATGTTGGGGTATCTTCAAGAGCATTCCCTGTCTTTGTTTCTGTCTGTTTTTCATGAACACAATTGTCTTGCTGCCAAGGTTGGAGACAATCAACAATCAACAAGAACTTGAATATTTCAATGCTGAATATGAAGTGGCTGTAAAAAAATCAGACTCCATGTCTGAGTCTATGGTTCTACAAACCCCTTCCATTTAAAAACATACAAACGTCAGTGCTCTGTTCAGCTACGGGAAGTGAATTAGTATGAGTTTGGTTGGCTTTTGGGACCCTATTAGAATGACATGTAAAAGATGTGGTGGGACTGATAAGTCATTGACATTGATTGGTTTAGCAAAGTACAATCACAGTACTGGTCTGTAGGGGTCTGTAGGAGGCATCTAGGCTTACCAGCTAATCGTGACCTTCACCAGAAAAAGGTGAATAAAATAAATAAACAAACAAACTTATTTGCTGAAGCAAGGTTCTTTATAGGTAGCTTACTTGTCTTGTTGAGGGCTTTTATCCTCTTAAAATAAAACCCCTTTTTTAAAAGGGTCAAGATGCAATTCAGAAATCTGGTTTATACCTCGTTACTGTTTTGCAGTGTACAAAAAGGGGGGTTATATGTAAATGGATTACCAGCCTTAAGGCTCACACCACTTATTTAGGATGTATTTAATTGTTTACCCAGGAATGTGACAAGTATTTTTTTTTCCTCCACGATTTCTAGAGCATTATTGCCAATATAATTCTTTAATCTGACGGCAAAAACCTGGCATCGGGCTGCTGAATCACCATAATGAGGAGCTGAAAAGTGCTGATGTGGAACAAGATAAGGGAGAGAAGGACGAGTGTAGCCTCTCATCACCATGAGTGTGAAATGAGGTATGTTTTAATGATGGAATTGTATTTTATGGGTTTATGTTCCTCCAGTCCCAAACAAAAGCAATGCGGTTGAAACAAACCGGTTCCGCGTTGCCTTGAATTGCTTTTCCTTTTCTCTGGAATCTTCTGCACTTCCACACTTTTTCAGCAAAACAGATACATTTCAAATTTGATTTATTGTGTACATTTCTAGTATATTGCGCCATAACACAGTACTGTACCACTCTATTCAACCATAATAAACAGCAGACGGCGATCACAAAAGCACGCACCTAGGAACGACACGAGTGTTTTCTAATAAAAGTAAACCCACCATTCGCTGCTTTCTGAGAATAGTGCTCTAGATCGCTCGTGGCTGGCCAGGATGAAAAATCAGCTCTGTTGACACGGCTTTTAATCGACACTGAAATCCGAAACTTAAAAGCTTGCCGTAGGGGGTTCATACCAGCCTGAGGAGTGTTGCAAAATTCTCTCATTGGCAGCAATCCAGTCCTGTCAGAGTCTAATGACATGCTGTGAGCTTTGATTTTATTCCCCTTTTTTTTGTTATCCTTTTAAAGGAGACTGCTCACCTGGTGCATTTTCTAATAGAGTCGGCACGAGTGTTCACCTTAAGCTTTATTCCTTAAAAAAAAAGAAAAAAAAAAAAAGAAAAAAAAAAAAACAATCGCCCACATTTTTTTTTAGGCTGTGCATTTTCAGCAATCCTGTTACTGCCACTTGTGCTGGCCCTCACGGCTCTCGGTTCATGAGAACAAAAACAAATCAGCTCTCACAGGAAGAGGCATCAAATATCACATTTTCTTCCATCCACGCTTTGTTTATATTTATATTTACGGCAGTTGAGAAGCTGACAAGTTAAGGTCCTTGTTCAGGTTCCCAGGAGTGGCAGCTTGGTGTGGCTGGGTTTTTAACACCTCAACATCCAATGCCATAACCACTAAGCTCCCACCTCTCTAACACACTGGAGATGTATTTATTAATGCAAAAATTGCCCTACGAGTGTCCAAATAGTGATTTAAAAAAGCTGTATTGTCCTAGACAAAGATTCTCATTCTGTCAATTGCTTGTTATCCTATGGTGTGCACCTGTTTTGTATTAGTTTTTGATTGGTGCACAAATTCATTCTTATTCCTTTACTCTTTGGATCCATTTCTAAACCCTTTTCTGTAATGTTTTTGTGTTTCCAAATTTTGACTAAGTTTCGCTCTACCAGAGATTTATCTGATCTATACAACAGAGCAGTGGAGGGTTAAAGACCTTCCTTACTCAAGGGCCCAACAGAAGCTGCTTGGTGCTGTTGGGATTTGAACTCACAACCTTTTGATCACAAAGTCTGATATCTTAGCTCCTTTTTTAGTTCCTTTCTCACCCCTGTGTCTTGCCTTAACAAGCTATATATTACCCAGTTTTGTTAGCAAACACAAATTGTCCTATTTTTCAGTCCAACTTTTCACAAGACGACCGGAATCGATAATATATTAAATCTCAGATAATACAAAGAATGATATCAAGAGCATATAAATTTTTTCAGGTAATGTCACCTAGAATTTGTCCAAAGGTGTCCAATTAGTGTGGTCCTTAATAAAATCAGGGTTCAATTCCTGTCTGTGCCAGTAGTATCAGGATGGGTGATTATTTCACTATAAAAAGGAACCAAAAGAGTTCTGGTTGAGGAGGGGGGTGGGGGGTTGGATTGTGTTTATGCATTTCTATTTCTAAAGCAGACTCCAGGGGGCTATTCATTTTCTATGCGAAATAATCATTTGTTCTATTCCATCACGCCGCAACATATTGGTTTTGTATTAACGCGGGTAAATGCAATGTGTGGGTAGGAAATGACTTTATTCCGTTTTCACTTTTTCAAATCCCTTTTACTACATTTACAGCCTTCTGATATAAGAATCAGAGACATGAAAAAAAAAAAAAAAAAAACGATTGGATGGTAATTAGAGATATAAAATGATGGATAATGATCAAGTCTACTATTACAACCGAATCAAGAATTTTACACAAAGAATTGCCACATAAAGTTCTAATGATGATCATTTGTACAGCTATATTTAGCTTTTTGTGGTTTTCCTGCTATAATGCGGAATAGAATAGGACATTGTCGACAGATTGTTTCTCTCTCATTACAGTTATTTTATCTTGGCGTTAAATGGGTTAAATAATCCTGTACTCATAGGCGATATCTTGGAAAATAGAAACGAGGATGAAGACGGTACACGTGCACAGGTTTTACGTTTTAATTACTACTTTGAGGATGGATTCGGACTCTAGTTAATGTCAACAGTCTGCTACACTGACTCTGGGCTACAGTTTGAATTTGATCATCACCATCACTGCACCCAAACATCGTTTATCTGTTATAAATGGACATTCGGTGCAACCCAGATGAGGATGGGTTTCCCTAGGAGTCTGGTTCCTCTCAAGGTTTCTTCCTTATGCCATCTCAGGTAGTTTTTACTTGTCGCCACCGACTTTCAAATCAGGGACAAACTTACAGTTATAAGGATCTTATTCACTTTTATCACCACATTATCTGCGTAAAGCTGCTTTGAGACAACGTTCATTGTTAAAAGCGCAATATAAATAAACCTGAATTGAATTTGAACGCATTATCAATACGTCTATAAGTACAAGTTAACAGCACATACTCCGAAAGTATATTGTGGTCAATACTATCAAAAGCTGAGGTTAAATACAGTGGTACCTTGACCTACGAGTTTAATTCGTTCCATGGTCGAGCTCGTAGCTCAATTTGCTCGCACATCAAATAGATTTTTCCTCATTGAAAATACTTAAAATGCCCTTAATCCGTTCCAACCCTCAAAATGCTACCACGTTTTTTTAGGTTTCATGTTATTAAATTTGAAAAAATACATTTCTAAATAACAGATATTGTATAAAAACATAATAGAAAGAGTATGTAAAGTTATAATAAGGTTTTATACAGTGTACTTACCTTGGAGATGAGACGACTTGAGCTACCAAAGACGCTGGCGGAGGTGGAGGGTAGAGGAGATAGCAAAAAACGTGTTTTCCATCCTCCTCCACCTTTCATTATTGTACACTACGTATCCCTAAACTTTTAATTTTTGTACTTTTTCCTCTTTGCTTATCTTAATTTTCGCCATTGTCTTCACTTTCTGGCTTCGCCTCGCCATCTAGCAGCGCCATCTCGAGCTCCTACCTCAATTTATTTGCTTGCGTAACAAAGCAAAAAAGTGACGACTCAACTCGTACCTCGGACAACTCGTACGTTAATTCACTCATAGGTCAAGATACCACTGTACACGGAAAAAGACACAAAGTAGCTCATTTACCACTTTAACCAGCACCGTTTCTGTTCTGCATCTATTTTTCTTAACCGGCACTGGTTAAAGTGGTACTCGAATGCTGCTGTTGCTGTTTTGCACAACATTTTGTGTACATGTTTACAAGTACACTCTTGGTTTACAGTTCTTGGTTTGCACATTGTACCGCATAACATATACGGAAGTTATACTGGTCGGGCGCAGTTTTGTGGATTTTGTGTATCTATGTTTTTGTATTGTCTGTTTGTACTGTATGCACTAGTTTGACATTGTATGTGGCTGGGACTACTTACTTTTAATCCTTAGCTCTATGTTGTGTGATGTAGCGCTATGTTGCTCTATATTTGGCGGAAATGTGAAACATTCACAGCAGGTCATTTCAAGTCAAGTCAAGAAGCTTTTGTTATGGTACCGATCCAGCGCTGGTTAAAGCGGAATACGACCTCAGTCTTAAACTCTGAAATATTTTACAAACGCATGAATTTTATAGAAGCTCTGATGCCCTAACCTTTCCCAGGATTCTGAAGCAGGAAAGGTTTGATATTAGATTTACTATTGACAGCTAAAAAGGGCAAAAGGTCAATTCACTGGTACATGTTTTGAACCCTTAGTTGATACAGGAGACCAACCCAGCCATTAGGGTTGCACAAGCCAGTGCACTTTTAGTGCCAGTCCCAAGCCCGGATAAATGAGGAGGGTTGCGTTAGGAAGGGCATCCAGCATAAAAACATGTGCCAAATCGAGTGGCGACCCCTAATGGAAAAAGCCGAAAGAAAGAAAGTTAATACAGGAGACCGAAACTTTCTAAAATTTTCCTCTAGGTTTATTCTTATGACTCATTTCGAGCCACAGATTTCGTTCAACTTTCGGCTTCAATCTTGGACAGCGAAACGGAATTTTACAACTCCCGTCGTAGCACGGCTCCGTTTCACATACTCGCCATCAAGCTCAAGCTTCCATGACAGTACAGAGAAAACAAACCATATTTTTCGATCCGCCACCAGACTTATTGAGCAAAAGTCACGAAGTATAGTGGGACATGTTCGGCTCCCTCCGTCAGGTTTTCTCTCCTTTCTACTGGATCGGTGCGACAGGGATGCTGTCATAAACATCCTAATTGGGTAGTCTGAAGCTTGCAGTATAGCGGAGCCTCTCAGCTTATTGCTTTCACATCAGCTACATAAAACAGGGGACAGGGAGGGGGGGGGGTAGATCATAAAAGCATCTTGAAAATAAACACCCGGCACAATAAATCTTTCCATGTGTGCATTGCCTAAGGTAGTCACCCTGAAAGCAATTACTATTGAATGGTGGTTATGGATAAAAGCAAATTATTGTGGTGGAGAAAGTAAGTCAGTGGAAAATCAGGTTCTATTGTTGCAAAAAAAAAAGAAAAAAAAAAGTTATCACTCTATACTGACTTCTTTCAAATCGTTACAAAGCCTCTGGTGGAATCACTGGATACAACACCGTTTCATGAAAACGCAACCGATCCGTTCGGGAACAACAAATACAAATGGCACTACTCTAATTCGATTTGCCATACCTTATAGTCGTCTAATGGCCAAAACAACACAATGTTGTCTGGTCAATACAAATCGTCTCATGACCTTTTCCATCACAGTAATGCTTCTGCTCGAAAGAGAAAAAAAAACGTACGAAGGTTTATAATGGAGGCATTGTTGGCGTCTGCTGGAGTGCCAGACACCTGCTAAGACCTCGTGGATCGACAGCTTGGCTCAGTTTCAATACGGGATCCATACCGGCCTGTCAAATCTCTAAGAACCTTATTGACGCTGTGATGAGCTCTTCCTAAAAGGGCTTGATTCAGTCTAGACGGCATTTTATTTATTCATTTATGCATTAATCGCGACGCAAAGTCGAAGGCAACGTAACTTCTGACTTTGCGGCAAACGCTGTTTTTTGAATCATGCTTTAAAAACTTTCATGCGCTGTAGAATTTGGATCTTAACTCAGTGGGTAAGATGTTGGACTTTTGTTTAGAAGATAATTGCACCACTAAGCGGCCTCTCACAAAAGCGAGTCCACCCCTCAAATTTCTACCATTTTATTACCTT
This sequence comes from Silurus aristotelis, assembly GCF_946808225.1. Lineage (NCBI taxonomy): Eukaryota > Metazoa > Chordata > Actinopteri > Siluriformes > Siluridae > Silurus > Silurus aristotelis. The sequence goes on from NC_139578.1 coordinate 2,742,320, forward strand.
TTCTCAAGGGTCAATACTATAGAAATGAAACTTGGATATATTTAAGGGTAGTCAATGTGCAGCTTGTAAAGCAGTAGGGATTTACTGTCCTCTGAAAAACAACTCGGCCATTATTGTCTAAATAGCTGGCAACAAATGTGAGGACCCTCTCAGTGAACATGTCAAAACGGTGTCCAAATTTGTCAGTATTTTGTGTTAATTTTGGATATCCATATACACAATATACCGCTGCGGCCCGGGTTCAATCCCCGGTCAAGGAACCAACCCCAGCCATTAGGGTTGCACAAGCCTTAGTGCTGGTCCCAAGCCCGGATAAATGGGGAGGGTTGCGTTAGGAAGGGCATCCAGCGTCAAACATGTGGATGGTCCGCTGTGGCGACCCCTAATGGGAGAAGCCGAAAGAAAGTTTATATACAATATACTTATATAGAAATGTACCGCATATTATATTTGACCTCAGTAGTTGAACAATACTTGTGATTTTCTTTCGATTTCCTGCTTGCAAGCAGTTTCCTTCCATAGAAAATTGAACATACCGATGCATGGACAAGTTTGTAGACGCCTCACCATAAGATTGTGCTTATTTGCTGTTCTAATGACCGCCACTCTTCCGGCGAAGGAGGCCTGGGGTTCAGTCAGCGTTCATGTTCATCCCAAAGGTGTTCAATAGCTTTAAGTTTATAGCTCTGTAGAGGGAGATCTTCCAGTCCAACCCATGTAAAAGCACCTTCTCATGGAGATTCTGGATTTGTGCACAGTATCATCGTTATGGCAAAGGTGGTTTGGGTGTCCTAGTTGGAATAAGGGGGAAATTTCCCAATAACGCATCCCAATACGTCCTATATAATTGTGTGCCTCCAACTTTGTGGTATATTTGTTTAGAAGAACTGCATGTGGCTGAAAAATGTTAGGTGTCCCAATATTTTTTTTATCCATACGACATCAAAACACATGACTGGAGTTTAGGGATCCGAATCGTTTTTCACGACAAATCAGTGACGTTTATGAGAACAAATCGTGGCGTCAATTATCAATTACCCGACATGGAAACTCATCCTCCGAATTATTATTTACCAAAACCAATCCGATTTCAACCCCTTCGAATTCCCTGAAATAAAGGATGATGCCTGGAATCCTGATGCTCAGCTTTCCGCAAAGAAATCAATCCTGACTGCAATCTTCGGCAGCCTTGATTGATGTCATCTAGACGGGGTTTGGGGGTAATGTAATGAATAAAATGCTGCGCTATCAGATTCGTAAGAAGCGCTCACAAGGTAATTTGCAGCAGATTGATGGAATAGATTTGGATAGGGTCGTGTTGGCTTGCTGAGGTCTCTTGTGTGGGTTTTTTTTTTTTTTTGCGTACCTACTTCAATTATTTACTTTATTTGGCAGGAAGATCACGGACAACTGATATTTACATATTGTATACACAATTTTGGAACTATGCGGGCACAGCAGTATCAGCGCCAACTGGCTGTCGATATCGGAGATACCGCCCGTAATCTGGGATTCTCCGAGTCATGGATTTATAGTTAATGAATTCCTGGGCCTTTCAACGTCAATAAAGGCGTGTTTGAGGTTACCATGGTGGAGAGATGTGATTTAGAGTGTGAATGCTCATCTGTTCCAGCCTCCTGATGGCTTGGACCGAGGCTGGCCTGCCGGGAAACTGCCTGTCAGATCTGATTATGTGGCTTGGCAGTGGGAGGTTGCTTTTGACCTCTTGGACCGCTCATTTTTTAAACGGGTGAGTACAGTGGACAGCCCTCGCTGAGTAATCGGCATCCGACGAACCGTTGATGAATGTGTTTGACTCTCTCGCAGTTGCCAAGGAGCCAAACCCCCAAAATGGCCGAAACTCTGAGCAATAACGCTGCATGACCCCTCAAAGTAAAGGAGAAGACATAATACGTCCTGAAGGTATAATATACATACACATTGTTTTCAGAGTTATTTAACTCTCCTCTGTATAATACAGCAACTTCCCTGACATTTTCTCTACAAACATACAAAATAGCTTTATTTTATGCCAGATGTTTTTCTAATTTTATACCACGATTATACACAAGAAGCACAAAAAACACCACGGAAATGATTTTACATAAAGGAAGCGTATTAAAACAGAAATGGTGAAATAGCTCAAATTTGAATAGGAAGCTGCAGAAATTAACAGCTTTATAGAGATATATAGGTTTAAAGAAATGCATTTTACACAGGAAGCACAATAAATTTTTAAGAAATCCCTCGATTTTATATAAGGCACCAAGGAAATTTCTAGTTTATACAGAAAGCCAAGGAATTGTCAGGAAAATTGCTCTCTTTTGTATTGGAAGCCCAAGAGATTTCATGGATCCACCAGAAACAATAGACTTTAATTTAAAACAAAAAGCACCTTTTCTTTTTTTTATAGGACGCACTAATGATTTCCAGGAAATTGCTGCATTTTGTAGCATTTCTAGTTTACAAAAGAAAGGAATTTTCATGGAAATGGAGCAATTTTATACAGGAAGCACTAGAAGTGTAACACATATACCAGTAATGTATCCTAATTGAATAAGACCACTTTCGTCCGATTCATTGGATAACCAGCATGTTGGAGTTGGGGATTATTCAATTGAAATGACCGCTAATTAAAGTGAAATTGAATTCCATTTTAAATGAGATAAAAAGTGACAATTGTGTTCAATTTCATCAGTCCAACGATCTAAAAGAACGATCTACCAAAAAAAATGCAAAAAAAATTTTTTTTATTGTTCACAGTAATAAATAGCACATAATGACTCTGCTGCCGAGAAGGAAAAAGCGACCGAGAAGGCTGTGTGTGTGTGTGTGTGTGTGGTGTGTGTGTTTGTGTGTACGTGAGACGGGTATAATGAAGAGCAGACAGCCAGCTAACAACTTGATGATCCCTGATCAAACCCCCATCTCACATGTGGCTGCACACTGTCCACCTTCATCCATCATCTCTCTTGCAGCTGCAGTCGGCCATCACACCTCCTCGTCACCCCGCATGCACCTACGGCGCTGTACGTCTCTGTAAACTCGGCAACCCGTTTTAACACTTTTGCTAGGAGGACATTTTCCCTTCACTTGAACCAGAAATCACAAACCTGTTCCAGCATGACAATACCTCTATGCACAAAGACGAGTGGCCTGGGTTCAATGCTTAAGATCCCACCACCACTATGATGCAACTGCTGGGGCGCTTTTGATCAAGGCCCCCAAATGCTCAGTTGTATGTATCATCTTTTTTAGCTGCTTCGTTAGGTGGCGCCACAGCGGATTATCCATCTCCACACTACTCTGTCCTCTACATCTGCCTCTTCCAAATGAACTACTTGCATGTCTTCCTTCACAACACCCATAAACCTCCTCCTTGGTCTTGCTCTTTTAATCCTTCCTGGTGGCTCCATCCTTAGCATTCCTACCGATATACCCCATGTCCCTCCTCTACACATGTCCAAACCATCTCAATCTTGCCTCCCTTACCTTGTCTCCAAAACATCCTACATGCGCCGTCCCTCTAATAAACTCGTTTCTAATCCTGTCCATCGTCGTAAATGTTCTGCTAAATGTTCTGCTTGCTGTTGAAGTGACGCTGAACTGTATGTTGGCGATCAGTAGATCCACCAAGTGCCAATCAAAAGAAGTTGTGTGCTCGGCCCTGATTGGAGGCTCGCTGAGTGTTACGTTTTTATCCGCTCATAAATAAAAAAGAAAGACCGATTGTGCTAAATGTCGAGTTAAAAAAATATGATATTTGACATTTTTGATCTTCATCACCGTCCACCACTGGAAAATGCTGCAGAGCTCAAAACCTACTGAACAACTTTTGGGTTGAATTTATTATGTTGACTGGGCCTCCTCACCTACATCTCTACCCAACTTTCCAACGGTTATGACTGCAAATGTAAACCGAATGTGGAATGTCCAAAAAGTACAATCTTATGATGAGGCGTCCACATTCGTCCATTCGGTGAACTTTTAAAAATGGCAAAAATATCCTTGTTATAATGAAAATGTGGGGAAAAACAAGTATTGCTCACCATTGATGTAAACATAAAATACATTTCTATGTAGCTATTTACAGTATCATTTAACTAAAACCCTCCACAACCACATTCCTCTGAGGCTGAAAAAGTGGGACGTTTCGTGCATATTGATTCAAACCCTGAAAGTCTTGACTGTGGAGGCCTTTTCAAGCTATTGTTTTCCCTCACATGTAAGGGAAGGTAGAAAAAAACGAAAAAAGAGCCAAATCGTACATTTGTACGTCTTTGTTTCCGATCGAGACGCCCATCGCCGACTCCATTAAGCGAACACCCGTAGAATGATGTATTTATCTCCGAGCGAGGGTGAGGAAAAACGCACCGTTCGTGAGCGCAGTCGTCTTAATGAAGATTAACGCGGGCGTGCGAGTCCAAGGTGATATTTTATTTGGTATTAGACTATCAATTTGCTAATGTACAACTTTGGAGAGCCGGCTCCAAATAACAACGTGACAGGCGCTGGAAATGGATATTGATTATAAAAGGCTGATGGTGGATATTTTTTTTCTGTTCCTCTCTCTTTCTCTCTCTCTCTGCCTTTTTTTTAAAATATATTTCTTTCCTCTCTCTTGGTCACGCCATAACGTCTCATGCCCGGGCAAAGCATGATGGATAGGCGAAGCCGATTTCAAGGCCTGAGCATCAAGAAGCACACGCTCAAAAGCCACCTGATCGAATTTCGCTTCTTTTTTTTTTCTTCTTTTTTCCACGCAATCTCTCGAATATCCCTATTGATTTCCGGCCCCTGGGGCAAGTTGTGAAAATGGACATGGACACGAATAATTGAATAAATATGGACTCAGCCTTTAAATATTTCTCTTTGTGCCGGAGAAAGGCCTCGGAATAGAAAAAGAAACCGTCTTTTTGAGAATAATTCAGTTGGATTGAAAGCGAAATGACTCGGCTTACGTCACATAATTTGACATCTAAGAGTACAGCACTGGACCAGGCAAAGCTAATTGCTTGAATAGTTGATCTTGTTTGGACAATACAGCGTCGGACGAATTTATGAAACCGACACGTGGCATTACGTGGTGTACTGTGAAGGAATGACCTCGGATCTTCAGCTACACCATTTGGACGAGTACGATTACATGAGTGTCTCAGTAATTCGCTGCGATTGATCATTGATCATTCAAAGCGTTTGACCTCTTGCCATTACTAAGTGTGCTTATAGAACGGCGCTGTTGAATTCTCGATTCTGATTGGCTGTTATAACAGCAGCTCTGGTAATAGAACAGTCATCGAAATCTTGGGTTTATATGAAAAGGATTGTTTGTTAATGGTTGAAAGTTATCGCAGTTATACATAGCTCCTCGCTTATTAAGGGCCCAGCAGTGGCAGCTTGGTGGTGCTGGGATTTCAACCCATGAACTTCCGATCAGCAGAACACTGAGCTACCACTTCCCTATGTTTCCATACAGGTAGTCCCCGAGTTACGATGGTTCGACTTACACTTATGATAACGATATGAAAAACTGTAAAACTATTGACGTGCGCCATTTAAATTTCCGTACGGTACATTGTGACGCTGCAAAGATGTGCATATCCCACTTTGTGAGATGCTTTATTCTTGTCTGCATTCAGTTAAGTTGTTCCTGTGTCCAGCTCCACCCTCCACTCGTGAACCGGCACTCGTCCATTGCCATATATATATTATATATAAGGAGGAAAATTGGAAGACCGAAGAGGAGGTTTATGGATGTGGTGAGGAAAGACATGCAGGTGGTTGGGGTGACTTTGCATTTGAAATCCCCGGGCTGTGAGTAACTCGCGAAAAATCTGATGGTTGGCGAGAAGCCGTGAATGTCTCGAAAGTTCAACTTCAAAACAGACTTTGTACTAACAAATGACATCAAAATGTTAAAAAAACAACTGAATTATTGTATTATTCATTTAAAGTAGTAAATAAAACGTATGACAAGTAATTCACAATTCTTGTTGAGTTTACACTACAGTACAATTTCCCTTGAAAAAGGAACCATCAAAAGGAGAGTTGAAACCTCACGCGAGGGGTCATAAAACCTAAACCCCCACGACTATCGAGGTTACACTGTATTACATATAATTATACACTGTAAAGTACATTACAGTAGTGTAAATTGCTCTGTTTTGCTAAATTATGTACTTTAACTTCAATGATTAACAAATGACAGTAAACTACCTCATACAGATTGTACCATTACCATACTATTGATACCATTGAACAATGGTTTAAGACTAGGCCATGTCTTTACTTACAACATTGAGCCACAAGGGGATTAGTAAAGCCAAGTACTGAGGTAGGGTGAGGAAGCCTGTGGTGTAATAGGGTTGAGGTCAGGGCTCTAACTCTAAGAAGCTCTTGAGATCTTCCACTTCAACTCATGTCTTCATGGATGTTGACTTTGTGAAAAGGAACATTGTCCTGCTGGAAAACGTTTTGTGTCTTCTAGTTCAAAGGGTAAATCGAATGCTTTCACATTGTGTGCCTCCAAGTTTGTGGAAACAGTTTAGTGATTAACGATATCTGACTGGAAAAGTCGAGCGTTCATATGGTGCATCTCCTACAATGTAGGATTAGTGGAGAAAACATTGCATGTATCTTGATCACTGATTGATACCCGATAATAAATAAATATACGATTTTATAAACGAAGGGTTTAAGGGTTGAGAACATGTTTCTTCCGCCTCCATTAAAGCTGCTCGTTCTTATATCATAACCCCATCGCACCCATTTACTCCATTCTAATAATTACCTCGATTTATTTAGCAATGCCTAAATACCACATGCTAACTAGAGTAGACGTTTTGTCCTTGACATTTTCCCTGCATCCTTTTTTTTTCCGTTCATTCCAAATACCTGAATTCTGAACCAAAAAGAAATAAATCACGCCTGAGGGGAGCAAAAAAAACACCACATTATATCGATATATCAAAAATACGTTTCATGTGGCAGGTGTAATAGGCGTCTTGTCACTTTTCCTGATAGGACACTTACAGTGACAGATCGGGGACATAAAGTGATTTCTACATTTCATTCATGGTCGTGTGGAGAAATCAGGAATAAACCATTATGGGATGTGCTGTTCCAAGGAAATAATCAATGACTGGTGTGATACTCGATTCCTCTCAGACCACATCAGTTGGTTTTTTTTTTTGTTTTGTTTTTTTTAACGTTTCTGAAAGCCAGGAGTTTCTTTTCTCTCATCTCTTAAAATGAATAAATATGAAATGTTATGTATTATGGTACTGGGGAATTTTAAAGGGGCAGATTTACCTCAGATTTATTTTAGGATGATACAAAGAGCTTAAAATGGAGACTCCAAAAATGCAAAACAATTACAACTTGATGTGAGCAGCTCCGACTGAATGGATTTAAAATCTGTTTGAACAGGGTTTGGTGTAGACCTGGAAACCTGAATTTTCCAACCATGTGGTTCTTCCTTAAACCTTTACACATTGAGGCACTCCCTTCACTTGAATTAGAAGATTCAAACCTGTTCCAGCATGATGATGACCTTGGGATAAATCGGAACGCTGACTGCACCCCAGGCCTCCTCACCTCACCTACATCAATACCACTTTACCATCAAGCACAATCCAACATCTGGTGGAACATCTTCCCAGAAGAGTGCAGGCTACTATAAGAGCAAAAACGGTATTTGCAGTAACACGAAAATATTTGAAGCGCATCAGTGGTACATTTGAAGTCAACCATTGGATAAAAATCCATTCAGATAAACAAAAATGGCTGAATTCGAACGTAACTACTGACTATAGAGGGGACGTACGGTGGGCTGAATCTTCACAGAGCCAGATGGGCTACAGTCAGGCGATTTTTTTTTGTGCATCTGTAAGGTGGATCGCAGCTAATAAAGAGTAACAGAGTAGCTGTAATAATCTTGTAACGAGGGATATCATTTGACTGTGCAGCCAAGTGTGGTTGAAAATTAGGGCCTTAATTCACTTCAATCTGTGTTTCCTGTCTCGCCCACACCAACGCTTATGTTCTGATCTGCATAGTAATTAACAGCGAAAGGCTGATTAGGAGGAAACGGAGGAAGAGGATTTCACTTAACTATTATGCCAGGCTTGGGCAAATCAGCAGCAGGATGCCCAAGATTAAAACATACAAGGATTTTATATATATATATATATATATATATATATATATATTTTTTTTTTTTTTTTTTTTTACTTGCTATAAAGGTACAGCAAATATGGTATTTCAAAAAGCACATGCCATATGGTTGGGTGTCCATAAACTTTTGCCATATAGTGCATGTCTGATGATGCTATTTAAAATCCATTTTTTTAATTTAGACTCATATCCAATGCAGTGGTGGACAGTAAGGAAGTAAATGAAATGTGTTTGTGTACTTAAATAGCTTTATTACTTCTCTATTTTTTAAGTTTTCAAAGTGGAAGTCCAACATTTTGTAAAATCAGTCGAGTCACCAATCAAGCTCGGTTTTAAACTTGTTCTGATTGGCGCTTGGTGTATCTACTGATCACCGACATACAGTTCAGCATCAGTTCAACATCAAGCAGAACATTTAGAGAGGAATAAATGATGAAGGAACTGTAGACTCGAAGTCGACGCAACACCCGTGGCATTATGTACACGATTTTTTTTTAATTAGCTGAGAAGGTTTTGGGCTTGTGATCATTTCAATCAGTATTTGACTCATTAATATCATTCTATTAATAGATCAGTGTGCTGGGAGTCACATTAGAGTTTTTTCACATAAACTGAGTTGATTAAGAGTCTGGTGACAAAAATGATAAAAGGAAGTTATAGCCATAATAAATCTTAGTACTTTGGATACTTTACATTTGAAGCAAAAAACTTTTGTACTTTTAATGGAGTCACATTTGACCTACTTTAACTCAAATACATGGTTTGAGTACTTTGTCCACCACTGATCTCATGTCTCATTGTGACATAAACCATTAGGCAATTTTTTCTGAACTTTAGTGCATTACTGACTCCTGTGCCTCAAATCTGATGCCAATCCAGTGGCATATTTGACTACAATTTGTAAATGAAATACAAGTCTGAGAATTGCTAATATCTGTACCTGAAAGTTTGATCATACTCGATCCACCAGTCAACGAAGATTTTTCGAGTAGTGAGAAAGCAGGGGTTCGGCTGTCTTGTTGACGGCATAGTCATATTCCCATACGGTCGTAAAAAATTTCCAAAATCTTGATTACAACCCAGTTCTTTGTAGTAACTTAACATCCTGTATTCTCAGTCAGACAAATTGTTTTCTATTGGGGAAAATTGGATTTTTGACCTCCGTACAGGTTAGGCTTTTTTGGCGTCTCTAATAGGCAGGAGGATCTTTATGAAAATCGCATGCGTCGAAGCAAGCCTCGGGTAAAGTTCGAACAAGTTGACAAGAGTCGAGGCAGCATGGGCTATAGCGCAGCTGAGGTTCTGCCAGGTATGAATAATGGAGGGCAGAATTGAGCAAGGACTTTTACCTCTTTGGGCAAGGTTGGAAACAGTAGTGGTATGGGGATGATGGATGGACCACAATGCCCTCAGTATGTAGAATGCTAATTTTGGTCATAATAAAAGCCAATAAAGGAATACATCTGTGGAGATAAATGTATATTTGGGATTATAAGATTCCCAAATTTACATCAGTGCATTGGAATAAAAGTTAACAATGTGATGTATCGATTAAAGAAAATTGTGAATCCGAAAAAAGTTGACATTTGTATTGTTTGACATATTTGCATCAGTAAAAATATTTTTTCTTTATATACAATTTGTGCTATACTTTTATTATTCACAAAAATGCCCAAAGATCTGCGAGTCATATATTAAAAGCACGTGATTTGCAGCCAAGTGGATTTTATATAATAAGTAACACCAGTTTTTTTTTTGCCATTTTGATCCCGCATAGGTTTAACACGCTTCAAACTGTCATAATTACATACAACATATACACATACATATTTGAAAAGAATCAACTATCAAAATCGTATAAAAATCTTTGCAATGTTTCACAACCAAAAAGGTTCATATGCAAACGTATACCATCATTTAAATCTCAATAACATTTGTAGAAGATTCTGTACAGTCATAAAATATCTTAAGCTCATAAGAAAGCTTAAAATTATGGCATATTGTTGAAACTAAAGAAAAAAAAAACTGTTTTTCCATTGTATTGTATTGCATTGAATCTCATTGTGTTGAATCTATTTGAAATCGGATTACACTGCACACGGCAGAACTTGCACTGGATTCATGTGTTTGAGGAGAAAGTAGAGAAAGACCTCGAAGTGTCACAATTAAACCCATGTTGGAGTGCCAATTTTTACTTCCTCCAACACTTCGGGAACTCCATAATACCTGGTGGTGCAGGGAAACGGGAAATTTTGGAACTAGGAGTTGACGATTTTGCTGCGTCGGAAATTGTTTGGAACTGGTGCAAACCTGTTTAGAGCCCCTTGCCATTAGTTATAATGGAGCAGTGTGGGGCACTGGTTCCAAACAATTCTCGATGGCCCCAAGTCGCCAACTCCTAGATCCAAAATTTCCCGTTTCCCTGCATCGCCCTCTATATACTGTATCACCCATTACTTACGTGTGAATGGATTCAATCTCAGAACTTGCATGTTCGCCACAAATTCTAAGTTAAATTTTACATTACTATGGCACCAAAGAAGCTTTTCTTGGAAATAATGATTAAACCATCACCAATCATTAGCACCAGAATCCTCGAGCATGTTACAAATAACTCGAAGACAAGCTGTCTCGATTTCATGCCTTCGTTCCTGTGTGTTTTTCTTTGTTTTAACAGCCACATGGTATGTAGATTTGCATTCTAATGATGTATGCTAACAAAGCAGGAGACCTTCATACTTGATGATGTCATTGTTAGTATATCTGTCAGCAGTCGTGTCGGAAGTGCATGTTTAATCCTCCGCACAGACTCATGAAATCATGTATTAATATTGTAGAAAGCTCCTGGGCTGAAGACAAATTTGACAACTCGGCTAATTTCCTTGCTCTTAGTTAAAAAAAGGAAAGAGAAGCAGAACGAGTTATACATGGAGGAAAAAAACGTGGCTTGAATGGCACAAAAAAACGTTTAAGGTACTTGTACTGGATCATTGCACCCTGTAAACCACAGTATTATTTTTCTTTCCATACACCAGTGGCTTTAACACAATGTTGGAGACATATGGAAGGGTGAAGGCAAATGGTCCATCAGCAGCATAGTTGAGTTTCCAATGATTTTTGCCAAAGAGAATCTGCTTTTTTATTTATGTTTTTAGGGGTGAAACCATTCTTCCAAGCACATACCAAGCACAAGCACTTGGAGCACAGATTTTTTTAACTTGCCTCGAATTTTAACTAAGACGTTCTGAATTCTATGCAAATTAGGTCAACTCAAGTGTATGGCTGGAACGATTCCTTATTGCACACGTGGTCCAATGGAGGAATATCTAATATCCATGGACCCAAATAAATGTGTAGAAACACGAGGAAGCAAAATCAAAGCTGGGAAGGAAGTAACGATTGTTGGCATCTCTGATGAAGGTCCACAGCAAGTACAGTACAGAGAGCTTGGCTTGCTAATCCTGCCTACAAAAGCAATGTAAACAGTGTATAGCGCATAGACTGGACTTTAGATTAAGGTTTAAGCAACAAACAAACGTCTCGCTTTACCTAAACAAAGCCAACCATGCTTGCAGTTTAGTGGAAATTCCTCGGAGGCATCCGAATGCTTGTAATTAAAGCCAGAGTGTGGAACGTTTCCAAAGGGACAACTCAGACGTTTCACTTCGAGCCTTTTCTCTTGAATCTGATCCCATGCAGCTTTTTCGTTTCTCCAATGACTCTTCGGTGATTGGATGAATAGCGCACTGGGCGCCTCGAATGTAACACGCCATTTAAATGCCTGATGGATGTTTCCTTACCGACAGGCTGGACGTAGTGCTCTAAGGTTACAGCACGTTTGGGGGAAAGAAACGAACACAAGAACACAAACCTGTTATTTATTTGGCGTCCCTCATTCCTGACTAGCATCAGTCGTGCTCGTTGATTGACTGCCAAGGTCGATTACCTAGTTGGCTGGAGATCACTTCAATCCCTGAGTAGGCGTGACTGAAAGACATTGATCAGCCCTTCAAGCGTCCCCTCTTATCGGCTTGGTCTGACAAGACGGAAATTGTGGACGGGTCAAAGATTGGATCTTCGGAATGCCTCTAATCTGTGACCGTGAAACTGGAATTGACCCAATTGATTACAAAAACGGATTCGGAGTTGATGAGAAGGCGTGGGGAAGAAAAAAACATCTACAGTATCTATCTGTTTGGAAAGCAGTACGTCAAAGGCTGCAGTTCAAAGCATTTCGGTGTATAAATTGATTGCGTTAGGATCTATTTAGTGTATACATAAAGAAAACAAATATATTCAATTCACAGATTTGCCTCCAGCATTATAACCAGCTGGCACAGCAAGCTCTGCACACAGGAGGTGAATGGAAATGACCTTCACAGTAGCTTCAGTGGAATCCTCAGAGGGGGAAAAAAGTGAATTTTTCCTAATAAATGGATCATTCAAAAATCTGGCAGTCATGTAGAAGGACTCAATGCTAAAAGGCAAGTTTTAGCATCCATGCCAATGGTGCAAGGACTTTCAAGGTTAATTTGTATGCTTAAAGTGACCTATTCAAAAAGAATGCCATTTTTTTAATTGTCAGGCGTTTGGGCGCTGTTTAAAACTTTTCAAATCACATGACTTGTGGAATATTCCAAACGGTTATACAGGGGTGTATAAACTACAATGTACTTTGATTGATGTTTTTTATAACTGAACAATGAACGAAGAAAGAATACAAATCAATCATATTTCGAGGTATGAGACCGTTTCAGGGTCGTTTTAGCGCTTTCGATACGCCTTATCTAGTCCGAGGCGAATTTGCTCGGTGTAACAAGCTACAGTTCGAAAGTGGCGCGTCCTCATTCGTACGTGATGATACGATGAGAAATCGCGCGCCCTTGTCCCGTGGCGAGATTGCTTTTATAGCAGTCATCTTTCCTCTGCTTTCCTTTCATCTCCGCCTGCTTGGAAACCAACCTCACTGACGGTCCTGACAGAGTTATAAACTCGGATCAAGTTTTCCGCAAGAGCGGCGTTTCGGGTTTCTTTGCCACAAACGACCCGTTTTTACACACAGACACACACGTGTGTGTATATAACACACATATTTAAATCTAAAAAAGGCAGTGTACATTTAGTATGGAATTGCATTTGTGTCTAAAACTAAAATATACAATGGGGGAAATCAAGAAAAGCACTTTGAAACTGAAAACAATGAACTCCGGGGCCTCAAATCTTATGAGGGCTTTAACCTGCATTCTTCATGAAACCTGTGTACTTTTTCACCTACCGAGTTTTCTTTTACTCCTTGTTGGAACAGACATGCTCCTGAGCTACTAGTGATCCTGTCCCTTTCTTCTTTTCCGGACCTGCCCGACTCATCCCGACCTCTAGATGGAGTTCTCTTCAATTCGAGACACTGTGGAGGGTTGAATTCAAGAACCTGTGAAGATTACCAAGAGATTTTAGACTCTCGTGAACACTTGAGTGTCCATCAGAGAACAGCTGATGACTTTAACAAATGTGTAACTTATCAATAGAGACTTGCTGTTGAGGATCAGCAGGGGTTCTGGAACAGTGGTTCTGGCTCTACACGACACAAAAATCTACACATCCATCTACCTATTCAAAAAGTCCACCCACCCACCCATCCACCCATCCATCCATCCATCCATCAAATCCCAATCTCACGGTCGAAATGGGGGCCCGAAAGCTACCAATAATATAAAAAAAATTATCCAAAGCAGAACCGTCAGTGATTCAAAGTTTCCCAATTTTCTGTCTCACAAGCTCACTCATCACTCATAATATATGAAAATATATAAAAAAAAAACATCTCCATTTGTTATTTATTACTCAATGCCAAATTCTCTCAACGTTTGTCTCAACGCTCCTCCACGGCGACATAAGACGACTCTTTTTAAGATCGTTCGCCAGCTGCTGAGAACATCTGTTAAGGCTTACCGAAGAGCGAGACCTCCAAAAAAAAAAAAAAAAAATCTCCAACCAGAGGAAAATCTCTCGCTCTCGCTTGCCGTTCTTGGTAATGTAAGACATCCTTAGCAATCGAGAAAAAAAAAAAAGATTTATTTAAAATGGGGTGAAGCCAATGGAGCGTAATATACCGCATGTGGAGGCCTCGGTAGCAGGCGGCTTTTTTTCTGTACACACAGTACAGCGAACTGGAAAACTAACCGCAAGGACATGAACGTGTGTTTCTCACTTTTTAGGTGCTTTCTCATGCGTATAATTTCAATCCAAGTATATCTTTATATGTTGTAGAGATTTCCGTATGTATGGAATAATCGATACGGAAATTTTCCAGTTTTCAATCTGCAGTAAAACAGATTAGAAAATTTTAATGCCCCTTGACCACTACTTTAGAAGACCAACCTAACCTGACAAATGGACCTAAATATCTCTAAATGCTTCCCAACACTGGTATTATCCATCATACTATTCTGCCTTCTTTAATTTTCTTTGTCAAGTTGTTGTGATCCCTGAGACTATCAGCATCTATTACTAGAAGACAAACCTGTTCCAGCATGACAATACGCAAAGCCAGCTCCATGAAGATATGCTTTACATGGGTTAGAGTGGAAGATCTCCTGCTATAGAGAACTGACCTCAACCCTATTGCACATTCATACCTGACTGGACAAAAACCTTGTTGCTGAATGAGCACAAATCTCCACAAGCTCACTTAAAAAAATTTGTGGAACATCTAAATGCGGACTAAATGTTGAATTGGATGTTCAAAAACCACCTACAAATCTTACGGTCTGGTAAATACAAACTTTGGTTTATAAGAGTGTTTATACACCAGACTGCACTTCGGTTCTTGACATCTCAAATGAGTCCCACTTACAGAGAAAACCTCTGAGAAAAGACACTTTTTATTGACTTATCCTGCCATGGCCACACATTGCATTGCATTTTATTGATTGCATTGGTCATTATTCCTGAAAGTAGGAGCAAGAACTAAGTTATGTTAATATATTAATAATGTGATAGTGAAGAATGGTGGTGGATGCATCATGGTCAGAAATATTCTTTAACCACTTGATTCGCTTCTCTGCTGGATAGACTTTTGAAATGTTGCGATTGTTCTTTATTCTTTAGATTTTATTATTAATTTCTTGAATAAAAGATTCAATATCAATCTAGGGAATATTCGACATTTGATTCTTTTTATACTAAATCTTGATTTTTACATTTCTGGAACATTTTGTTCTGTATACGTTTTGAGTCTGGTTTTTATTCATATTTATACAATTCGAACTAATACAATTGGTTGATCACAGTCAAGCTAATTATACGGTTGCACCAACAACCAAATGTACTGTGTTTACAGCAAAAAATAGGCAAATCCTTATGCAGATACGCAAATTTTATGATATTTTGAATACATTTCTGACAATGTTAGGTAACACTAAAAAATGTGAAAAGGGTGGGTGAATACTTGTGCAAGTGACTTTTTATTTTTAGGCCTGCACTGTGCATTCTTCCTTGCATGGGTTGGTGTTTTGAATCAGCTTTGGTGTGTAAGCAAAGAAAATGCAACAAGGCTCGAAATTTACTGCACACACTTGATATATAGAAAGAAAATTGCTTTGAAGAAAAAGAGGAAGAAGAAGAAGAAGAAGAAAAAAAAGCAAGACTTGGCTGTTCTCCCAGGAAACGATATACGGCAATACTGACACTATGGCTGGCTGGTCAGAGGCTGTTTTATGGTGCTGAAAATTGATTGATCAATGCATATATTTGATCAACGTGAGCCAAAAATCGAACTAATTTATTGTCAGTGTGTGCTGTGTACACCTTTTATACTACCAAAGGCTTACACGCTAGATTATGTATAGGATTGTTAATAATGCTGGCTTGGTTCACATTGATTTTTTTATTGACAAATACAATTGTTTTGTGATAATGAAAAGATAGGAGAACATAGAGCAAACAAACCTGAGCATGAGCAGACATGACCCAATAGCCAGCTTGGAATAACAAGGTGAGGCAATGAGTGCTGTGTAGGGTGGCGCGATTCAAAATGATAAGGAACAGGTGTGAGTGATTAGAGCCATGTTACATGTTGGTGCAGTGGCTGAAGGGAATCGTAGTCCAAGGCCATTATTATAAAAAAAAAAACAAAGTGCCCAAGTTCTACGAATTTGAAAGAACTTAGTCAATTGATATAAATGTTGCTAGTTTGCACCTATAAAATGTGCTCCACGCATAATTCACAATGTTGTAGTTGTCAGCAGATGTGCCTCAACCAAAGTGGATTAGAGCAACTGCTAGCTTAATGAAATAAAATGTAAAAAAGCCTGTGATGGGCTTAAGTTTGTTCTCGACTCATTACGAAGTCAGCATGCAGCAGAGAGAAACAGCATAAATACTGAAGAAAATACTTTGAATTGCCCAGAGTTTGTGGCCGATGAGCCAAAAGTTTCCTTTATTAGCAAAATAAAATACCTGATAATGAACCCACTGTCACCTCAGAGTCCAATTCTTGGCCTATACAGGAAGACGCTACTGCTGCGAGCCAGCCGCATGCATATATTTTGCATTCTGAGACGCTATTCTGACCACGCCCGCGATTTCATCACGGACAAAGAGCAAAAGTGAAATTCTGCGTTAAAACTGGGCAACTCTGACACAGAGAGGTTTGACATGACATAGGCCGATGCTACAACAAGTTGTTCGAGGTGTTTCGAGTGGCAGGCACACTTCAAGAGAGGAAGAATGTCATTGGTAGATGACGAGAGATCGGGAAGACCTTCGGAGAACGGTTCACCTGATCTCACTTTCGCACCCATTCTACTCACCAGATTTGGCTCCTGAGGACTTTGCAGGTCAGAAATTGTTGTTTTGACCACATTGCGGAGATCCAGACACATGCCAGATGTGGCAGGAATGCTGCGAGCGATGTATTGCTGTGCCAGGGGACTATTTTGAAGCTGATAGTGTGTAAACATAGATAAATAAAATAGTTTCTGTGCGTCTCAAAACTTTTTAATACCACCTCATACATTGTTCAGCCCAGTTTCTGACGTAATCTGACACACACAATCATGCCATGGTCACTTTTTTGACATTTCTGGCGTTTGGTGTAAAGGCCTTGACATGTGTCTGCAGCCACCACATGATTGGCCAATTAGACCACTGCAATAATATATAACTGTATAGCAGCTGCCTTCAAAATTAAAAGAAGAACATTTGCTTAACCTGGGTAAAAACACAGGAATTATGACAAGGAGACACAAAAAATTATATTTATCAGAACTGCAATAATCAACGAACATACTGAGTTTTAATTGTCACCATGGTGCTTATTTGCCGTCGCTCGGTTTGGAATTCGTCGAAAATCTCCAGCAGAGCGTGACCTTTCGCTGTGTTTGCACATCGATAACGTTTTGTCTTGACCTGAATGGGATGAGAATGTCACTCATTCAAATCCCACTCAAATTGACTTCATATTTGCTTTCCTATTTACAAGGCTTGGCTACATCAAAATACGTAAAATACTGGCATAATATTGGCCTGCGAGATAAACTTGGATTCAATAATAAGTGCATCTCGTTATGATCTCTGGATTTTCAGAGCATGTATGCATAGGATTTAGACAATTACGGTTCAAGCAGGGGCAACACAGCAGGTAGTGTTGCTGTCTCACATTTCTGGGGTCCTAGGTCAACCCTGAGCTGTGTTGAGATTAGCATGTACATCCGTTTACTCACAAATGGACTGACAACACTAAAATGTCCCTAGGTGTGAATCTTGTAAGACCTGCGATTGGAACAGCTGACCAAACGAGTTAAATAAACCTTGTTGACTTTGCTTTAAAATAAATTCTGCCTTTTGCACCAGCCAAGTCAGAACAAATCGGCTTCTCATGTTTCCGTGTTCCTAATCCTGGAGGAACGCGATCCCTTCGAGACCCCACTTGAAAAAAAATTTTAATCCAATGCCAGTTGTGCTTTAAGACTAAAGGGCAAGTCATCCGACCCAAATTCAATCCTCCTCAGTCCCCCTCTGTCATGTTGTCTCTAATAAGCAATCATATGACACCCTGGATGCTGGAGAGTAAGACGGAACCAAATGGCCAGCTGTCACTTAGGAGGAAAAGATGGATCGCCTCACGATAATACGCCATTTTATCATCTCCAAAATTGGACGCATGCGACGGATCCCGCCGGTTGCGCACCGTACACTACTGTACATGCCATTGATCGCTTTTAAAATGCATATCGACATCATTGGAAAAGGTTATGTGGTTCAGTGGCTGCGACCCAAAGGGTTGCGCGTGATTGATGGGCCGAAAAAGGGTATGTGTATGATGCTGGAAAGTGCTCACACTCCCATGCGGTAGCCAGGTCTCGAGGGTGTGCGGGCTAATTACCCCTTTCACTCATGCTGTCAAGCAGTGGTTTGGGTGTCTCTTAATGTGAGTGCAGGAGGCATTAAAGTAACACAGGAGCCCAGTTTCTATAGATCGCTTCTGACCTCCAGAAGCCCCTGGACAGGAACTCGACCCCTGACCTGTTGACTTGCACTAAAACGGTGCCTCTTGATGCTGACCAAGCTTCCAGAAGCTCTAAACTATGCAGAGCTTAAGGTGTAATGACTTGTTTAGGGGAACAAAGCAAAACAAAGGGAGAACTCTTACTTTTTTCACTGTGTTTAACATTTGATGTGGTCCTTTGAACATTTTAATTGAACACCACTTTGTTTTGAAGAGCTTGAACCTTAATACCCCTTAATAGTACATCTTCTGCACCTTTAATGTGAATCTTTCAACTGGAAATATGGTGACGCATAGTGAAATATGCCTTCATGCATCGGATTTGAGCACTAATGATTCATGACCTAGAAAACCGTGTTGCTCTCTCACAGTTCTTGGGTTCTTGGGTCAACCCTGGGCTGTGTAGAGGTTACTTTTGTTCTCTCCCACATGATTTTCAATGGACTGAAAATGCCCCAAAGTATGTATATTGACCTTGGGTCTTGAAGATGACTAGCTGACAAGTAACAATAAGAGTGTTAACCAAACCTTGCCCCGGGGTTACAACAATAAAAAGAAAACTGTACCAACTAAATCAGAGCTGCCAATACATTTGGGATAAGAATCTTCATGGGCATCTGTGAGCTCATATGTGTAAGAAAGAGACAGAGCTTTACTGCGAGTGTGTTACCTTGCCAATTGAAGCAGCATGAGCAACAGTTTGTAAGGATCTCTTCGCTGGCAGCTGGCTAGCGATTTTTAATTGGGACATGACCAATTTCGGCGAGAAAGTTGGGAAAACTAAAAACAAGCAAAGATTTATGGGGTATAAATATTTTTTTAGGTACCAGGAATGCTATATTCTCTTACAACAACAATAAATCAGCCTAAGAGCTTTTATTATTTGGCATTATCAGTTGTATTTTGTTATATTCCCCCTTAGCCAATATTATCTAATTGAACTTGATCCCTGCACTGCATTTCCTATCCTGTGTCGTCTTGTG
Source organism: Silurus aristotelis (assembly GCF_946808225.1). NCBI lineage: Eukaryota > Metazoa > Chordata > Actinopteri > Siluriformes > Siluridae > Silurus > Silurus aristotelis. Next base: position 2,761,985 of record NC_139578.1, read on the forward strand.
ATTCTATTATCAGAGGCTACCAGCTAGAAGACGAATCCATCTCAGCTGTCCAGCTAACGATGGGTGAAAAATGGCCCTGCATCCTGCACAGGGACTCTGTGGGTGTCTGTGTATGTGTGTGTCTGGGAGGTAAGACAGAGGAGAGAAATACAGGGTGGGGATTGGGGATAATGGATCTAACATTGAGTGACAGCGAAGGCAGTAGTGCTTTATGTGGCTTAGGAAGAGCACAGAGGTGGCTGACCCCTCCGTCATTCCCTGGAGAGAAGCCTGGCTATCACCGGGGGATATACCATTACACTCCTCATAGGTCAACAGGCATGTCTGGTTAAAAATTATGGTGGGGTTCAGTTCTGCTTCCACAAGACCTTCAGAAAACAAAATCCCTGTCTATATTTTTACAGTTTTGCAAATGCACCTGCACGATTATCTGGGGTTCAGATTCGACAAAACAGTTCTGCACTAATATTAAAGCTTGGATATCACCCAATAACTGTGACTGTGGCAAGAACCCGGGCGGTAAACAGAATACAATGCTTGTGTTGAGAAATAAAAATTATCAGCATGTTTATTACAGCAACATGAAAAGTGTACACTCTTTTGCAGTGGGCTGAATAGAAACCTGCAGTGGCCAAAATACATTGGGCAAGGCTTCAATAGATGGACCTGTCAAAAATAACCAGCAAGAAGGAGTCGAAGAAATGCACACATCCTGCATTGTCAATTAATGGACAATTCTGGAAAAAAAAACAAAAAAACATCATCATTACCCTTGCTACCTTACAAATACCTTTTTTTATTGTATCTTTTCATCTTGCAACAAATACGCAATCATTTAAGACCCTTTGTCCGTTAGTTGTCAACTACTGATTTTAGCTACTGTACACTGTAGAATTCTTGTCTTCTCGACTGTTTTATGACACACAAACATGCTTTTTTTCCGCATAAAACTCCGCCCACTTTTAGCTAATTCCGTAGCTACTTTGCAATTTAAAGACACCCATGCCCCTCCCCTCTCCCCCACATACTCTTCACATATTTGGACACAAACCACTGACTAAATATAATCAAAGTTAGTTTTTATGTTTTTTTGCTAAAATCTGTTTATGGGGAAAAAACTACCTTGTGGTTTGTTTGTTTTTTTATCAACCACAAATGATCGATAGGGGCATGGCCTGTCTAGTTTTATTGTTTAACATCAGTCACCAAACTGTATAAACTCCAAATAAAATAATGTACAGACTGTCGTGAAATTTGGTTGATTTACATGTTACATGCTAAGCTTGCTGATCAGCAAAGCAAGAAATCCGTACTAGCTATGTACAATGGCGTCACCAGTGGCATCGGCAGTATCCTCTACTTCCTTTCTTCCAAGTGTTTTTCTTTGTAATGCTTCAGTGCATGTTTATTGTGAGATTGTAGATTATGTAGAATAAATTGCAGGTTGTAATGGGGGGGAACTGAAGAAACCTCGAACCACACACGGCACAGGATTGGTCCAAAGTGTCATTTAAATAAACTTTCTTTCGGCTTCTCCCATTAGGGGTCGCCACAGCGGACCATCCGCATGTTTTTGATTTGGCACGTTTTTACGCTGCATGCCCTTCCTAACACAACCCTCCCCATTTATCCGGGCTTGGGACCAGGACTAAGGCTTGTGCAACCCTAATGTCTGGGGATGGTTCCCTGACCGGGGATCGAACCCAGGCCACAGCGGTGAGAGCGCCGCATCCTAACCACTAGACCACCTGGGAACCCCAAAGTGTCTTTTAAGTGAATGCTTTAAATCACAATTTTGGAAATGTTCCATTTACATCTTTAAATTGTGGTCCTTCCATTGCACTGTTTTTAAATTTCAAAATAAAAATATAGACCAATGAGAGAAATCGTCTTTTTAAATGAATATTGCTATTGATATATATAATGGTAAAATCTAAAAAAAAGAAAAGAAAGTACAAGGATTGCCCTAAGCAAACGTCAAAATTTGGAATCACAGAGTCGACACATGCGTTTCTATGCTGCAAACTATGTACGGATTTACTTTGTCCAAACAAATCTGTAAATGTTCAAATGTTCAACTATATTTCCATTGAAAAATCCTCCCTTAGAACGAATAACATCAACATTTAGCTGAAACACTTTGCCATGCCTCTTGCAAAACTTGCCAATGGTGCTCTTCAATAGTTGGAGATTTCTTTTTATGTTCAGAGACTGGGTGGGCCATTCCATGACAGATAACACTCCAGCCGACGTTCCAAATAACGTTTACAGAACTTGGACATGTGCTTCATATTGTTGTATGGGGAAGTCGGGTCCAATTAGACACAGTCCAGATGGAATTGCATGGTGTTGGAAGTATGAAATGGTAGCCATGTTGCTTTCACCATGTGTATAAGGAGTAAGCATGTTCTACGAATAGAAATAGAACCTTGCGAACTAAAATGTACCATAGCTACATGTATTTCATCCAAAACGTAATGCCCAAGGTGACAAGTTAAAATGAAAATTTAAATTCCCCTGCATAGAAACTAAATTATCATATATGTGTCTCGCAAAAACCATAAAAGACTAGGTGTAACCCAGGGGAGGTTAGAACACTACACTTATTTTACCTATGGAGCTTTTTTTTAAAATGAATTATAAACTTTTAATGTAAAATCCTCCTCCAAAATTCCACGCTTTAATAACAGTTTGACTTAAAACATGGAATTGTTTTTGAATAAATTGCACATTGTGAAACAGATTATATTTAAGTTATGTATGGGCGAAATGGTTTTATATTGAATTACGATACACCAAATAAAAGGAATAATTACACCATTAGCAGCAAATGAAATGTCAGTGGGGTAATTTTTGTACTGTGAGGAGCCTCGCTGGTGACATTCCTACTTAATTAAAAAAAACCATGCGTGGCCATGACTTACTAATTCAAGGGAACGAGATTGTTCAGCTGTAGCCACCTATTAGTGAGGCATGATTGTGTAAATATGAAATATGAAATGTACTGAAATTCAAATTTGGGGACAGACCTTGTTTGTAATGTTTGTAAAGTATAGAACGAGATCGTGACCGTTCCCCAACCTTGTTCCTGACTTCATTATCTCATATTGTCACATTGCTACATTAGGAAAGTGGTAGCTTAGCAGGTAAGATGTTACTCTCCTTATTAGAATGTGGTGTGTTCAAATCTCAGCACTGTGGAGTTGCCACTGTTTGGACCTTGTCCAAGGTCCTTAACTGCTCAGTTGTATAAACCATAGGTATACTAGAAATTCTTTTATGAATTATTTACCTCATTCATTTAAGGTACTAGATCCTGGCAATTCCCATTAAATTCATCATTACTACCTAATTATCTCATGTTCATGTTACTAAATAGTTAACATTACTCAATATTCTTATTTCTATGCATTACTAAATAGGGGCCATGCCTTACCCAGCTCATTCCCTTGCATTATAAATGATCTTGGTGTTTTATTATTGTTTATTACTTACTTAACGCGTTCCTTTGTAATACCACACCGAGGCCGCAAAGTATTTTTCCCGATTCCTTGCTTTGACTAAAACATGAGCATAACTTAATTATCTAATTTCCTCAAGTTGTGGTCATCATTATCGTATTCCCTCGATTTACTAAAGCACTAACATGCTTAGATTATGCTGAACTTGGGGATCAGTAATTTACAGAACCAAGAAAATGATAATCAAAACAAGACAATCATTATCTGGGTTCTGTAAATGACTGAAGTGGTGGCCATGATTCAATTAGCACATATTTTCGAGTTACTTAACGTGACTTTATTATCATGTTCCCTAGCATTAAGTCATGATCTTAACTAAACTACCTTGGTTCCTCAGATTGCTAAATTGTAGTAATGACTTGATTATGTTATTTCCTTGAATCACTAAGCCATGGCCAAAACTTAATTATCTTGCTCCCTCAGGTTGCTAAATTTCGGCTATGACTGGATTATCTAAATTTTTTGTATTATTGAGTAATGATCATAACTAAACTCTTAATTCCCTAAGTATCTCATTTCTTTGCAATATTATATCATGACCATAACTAAACTGTCTCTGTTCCTCAAGTTTTTCGGTTGTGACTTGATTATCTCTGTTCTTTGTATTAATTAGTCATGACCATAATTAAACTATCTGGGTTGCTTAAGTTGTGGCCATTATCTTACAGATTATCTCATTTCCTTGAATTTGCTAAGTGATAACAAAAATAAAACTGTATGTTCCTTAAGTTGCAGGGACTTGCTCATCTTCGAACCTACTCGTTTCCACATATTCATACATGGTGGCCAGTATTGTATTTAATAAGTAGGGATGTCATCAGTGGGGTTCCAAAGTACTAAAGAGAACGCATATGGTTTAAACCCTGGGGGATTGCTAGCAACCTTTTCTGAAGAATCTAAAAAGAACTTTTGACGCTTGATCGCATAAATGAACTGGATACTTTACAAAGTAGACTAGTACAAAAATAGTAGTGCTGTAAATGCAGCAAAATGAAAGGATAATTGGTTTGTGATCCTTCTTTCCCCAAAGCTACATGCACCAACACAAACTTAAATACTGTGAATGAAAGAAAGTTGAACCTCTGAAAGGTGAATTGATACAAACGTGTCGCTCCGACATTCGCTAGAGTTTTCAGTGGCCTTGTTTATGATATATATTATGTACATTATATTTCATCATGATACTGCCCTCTACCAGGAAGAAGAGAAAGAAACAGCACAGTTAGTAAGGCATCTAACGTCAAGCAGCTAAAGTCACCACTGGAGTGAAACAAGAACCGCAGTCACTGTCACTAGCTTAAAAAGGACAAAGCTTTAGCATCCATGCTACATTCCAAAGTTCTGATATATCCCATGGCGGTCGGTACGTCTTGCGTCTTCTTTATCTTCTTCAGGAAAATGAAATAAAGTACATTACAAACATTCTACAGCTTTTTGTTCATTCGTTTGAATCCGACATTGTACACTTTTATACACTATTTTACAAAAGGGTAAGTTTCCAGTTCTGCTGTAAACAAACATATAGTGAAGGTTTAAATGTTAATGATTAGCGCTCAGACAGGTAGCAAACTGACTTTGGCGGCCATTGCCCAGTGTTGGGTTGCTAAATATATTGGGTTGGCATTGTGCAACCAGGGTCAACAGATTGGGTTGTCTTTAAATCCACCTTGCCAATGTTGACCCAATATAATTTTTTCCACTGGCTAACATTGGGGCATCAGGACCATTTTTTTTATTTTCTGTTATTTGGTCCAATATAATTTTATCCATTGAGCTAATATTGGGCTACTCAGGACAACTTCTCTCTATGTCTAAATCCACCTTGCCAATATTGCCCCAACAAAATGTTGTGTATGGAAAGCCAAACTAGCCGCCAAACCATCAGGTTGCTACCTGGGAAGAGACTGCCAAACATTGTTCGCATGCATTGTTGCACAATGTGTAACATCTTGCCGTACTCAGGATTTTGTTAAGTACACTATTTCATTTGCTTTTAAACTTTAAAAGAATGCTCAGCTTCCGTTTTTTTTTTCCCACTGGTACTGTTATATAATACCTGATGTTTTTCCTAGAGAATTCCTTTAAAGTTCTTAAAGACATTGTGTATACCACATGTATCATGGTGATCCACATACAGAAGGAAATGTCCTGCTTTTTCTGCAGTCATGGAATGATAACCAACCTAACATAAGTTAGTTTACAGGTCCACAAACATTCTCATCAATTTTTTTTTTTAATTTAGGACTGGTATGTTGAAGTAGGCCCATCCATAGTTAATATCTATGACTAGCATTTCCTATCTCACAGTGTGACTAATACTGTTCTGAAAAGAAGACAAAACCTTTGGCGTTTTTCCCAGATATTACAGTATGGGACTCTTATCTCAGTGATATTTTGTGACGTTTTCTCATACCATAATGCCGTAATCGGAACTGCCAAGACTGGGATTGCATTACATTTCCAGAAGACTGCTAGCCCTACTTCCGCTGGTGAAACATAATCTTCTATTGCTGATAGTTAGGCAATCCAACCAGTGCCTCATATAATTATTACTGTAGACCATTAAAAATGGCCAGTCTGAAAAAAAAAAAAAAAAAAATTATCTTGCAAATTACACTTCCTCTCTGCTATCATGTCCAGAGCACAACACTACACAGCCAACACTGTGGCTCCAAACACAGTATTGTTAAGAGTAGGTCCAAATCCACCCAGGCACCATTTTTGTTAAATCAAAACCTTGAAAAATAAAGCAAATGACAGGAAAAGACAATGCAAATGACTGTACACATCTCGCAATACTGTTCAGAAATCGTCAGAGTTTGTGTTTGACCATCATCCATCTGGTCTGAATTTTCCATTGTTAATCAGTCTCTGGTTCCGCTGCACAAATGGTGAGCTCTTGGGCTGTAGCCAAACGTCCGGGAATGGGGGTTGGCATGGTGAAGCGCTGTTCTAGGTTCCACACTTCTGCACTGTCTCTCCTCTATCTGTCTATCAGTGTCCAGACCTGTTATACTTGCACGTGGCTCCCTTGGGCATGCAGACTCTGGACGCTAGCAAGGATCTTCTTCTGGTGCCCGACTAGGGTCACACCCATCTTACTCAACTCACTGAAAAAGAAGGTGGTGAGGAAAATACTCAAGTGTTAAAGATAGCATAATTTTTTTTTTAGAGTCTTGGCTGATTCTTAAATATGGATTTATGGGTCCTACGTACCTTACACTGATGTAGATTATTGAATCTAATGTGACATAGCCAGCAGAGGTGAAGTTGTCCTTGTACTGGCCCATCTTTATAGCATCCAGCCACTCATCCACACTGTTGGCGCTGAACTCTGGAGTGATCGGGTCTTCCCTGCAAAAGACACAAATGAGCAATTCGGCAAATAAAAAAAAAAAGCAGACCTAGTGCCTCATCAAAACTATGATCTGAACAAGTGTCAAAGAGACAGACACTGCTAAGTCTAGCATGGGGTATATAATTATTTGTAATGAACGACAGCTTAATTGCAATCTCTGGGAGCGCCGTCAAAGGTAACTCTTCTTGATCAAGTCACATATAATGAACAGATCAACCCCCTTAGTAGAAGCAGAGTGGTTTCCCTGCATAATGAAGTCATTCCCCTATTAATCATCCAGTGAGTCCCAGTCGGAAGACAGCTCACATGGTAAAGGCACTGTTTTTAGGCAATATAATGACTTTCCCATCTGGAAGGCACCTGCCCACTGAGATCCCTTATTTTGAGCAAATTTAAAGGAAGTACTGCATGCATCCTCCTTAGTCCAGGCAAGCCCACAATTCTGTTCACCAGACCAAAACTTTGTGATAGTTTCAGCAGACATGGATGGCTAAAACAAGCTGACAAAAAGCTATCTAACCTTTTGTTTATAGGTCATTTGAATTTTCAAATTCAATGGTTTTAAAAATTTTATGGTGTATGATACTAATGAAGCATCCCAAATTTGAGGACATACATGGTAATTGTACTTTACAAGTTTCCCAGGACAGGTAGCCCATGATTCCTTTGAAAGATTTGGCTACAAAGATACCATGTGAAGAATATCTTGGCCACAGATACCACCCAAAAGTGGCCTAGGAGGAAGTATCCTGTTTCGAGAGCAAAGGATATTCTTCCAGTCTATACTATAATTCAGCATAGCCAGGGTATCTACTATCTCCTTTACACAAAGATTAAACTGAGCTTCATACTGTAACAGTAGGGTGGCAGAACTACCCACCATACTACCGTATCCTCTGTAGGAACTGTAGTGGCTCAATAGTTAAAGGCTCTGGGTTACTTTAGCACTTACATACACACTCATGCACATTCACTGGTCAAGTTCTTAAATAGCCAAATTATAATTATGAATTAAAACCCTTCAATGTAATTTTCTCCCCTGGAAAAATACATCCCCTGGGTTTATTAAATTAGGCAGTGCAAATGGAATATTCTCACATTTTGAGTGACTGAAGCATTTATAAGAATAAGAATGCCAGTAGGTTGTACCACGTTCATCAAATCTTTATAGGCATGTCATTTATTTATAATCCTGTGTAAAGCTCCAGCTTACACTATAAGAACGGTGCAAATGGCATGAGGTAAAAGGCAACATGACAGAAAAGGTCAGATTTCTCATTTTCTCATGATTTCCCTGACCAATTTTACAATGATTTGACAGGGAATTAAGGCAATGGCAATTTACCAGATGGAACTGTTGGCCAGCTCTTTCAGGGCATTGGGATTTCGGATCAGCTTGTCTAACATGTTGACAATCTGGCTGAACTTGGGTCTCTCAGCTCGCTCTTTCTGCCAGCAATCAAGCATCAGCTGGTGAAGAGACACCGGACAATCCATTGGTGGGGGAAGGCGGTATCCCTCTTCGATCGCTTTAATCACCTGAGAAAGAGAAATTGAGTGAGCAAATATAGGCTTCCAGTCTTTAACTAGGCATGTCGAAATTTTAAAACTTGGCAACGGATGTTCCACTGATGCAATGTTTGTCTTTGAGTTAAAAGCTCTGTCTATGACCCCTTGGTGTACAATTATTCCAAAAAGACTTGATAAATAGACACTCACGTCTTGATTGGACATCTCCCAATATGGACGCTCGCCATACGACATGACCTCCCACATTACAATCCCGTAGCTCCACACGTCGCTCGCTGAAGTGAACTTCCGGTATGCGATGGCCTCGGGGGCTGTCCATCGGATGGGGATTTTTCCACCCTAAACCAAAACCCAGGAAACATGAACTAGACACCAAATCCTTCTCATGATAATTGTTTTAATGCTCTACATATTCTGCTTTGGCACTCTTTGTTTTGTATTCAGGACAAAAAAAAGGTGTAGGCAGCGTAGGGGATTGTTAAAACTTTAAAACAGTCCTTGACAGTTAATTTGCACGTCAAAGTCAAACAAAAGGCAAATCGACTTCACTTTATACAGGCAAACGTGAGCGGAGAGCCAAGGACCGTCTTTTGAAAAGGAAATCTTTTATTTATTTATATTCACTTATTTTATTATATCCCATATCAAAGCTTGGCTCCGGTGTTTTCTTGGGAGTTGTTCGGCTTAAAGTGAGGGGGGAACTGGGGAGTTGGTCGTGGTAATCGCTTAACACATGCATGCAAAAGACAAACACAAACCACCCTGCTAAGTCTAATTAGCTCTTGTGCTGGTTCGGTGCCGTGCATGACATCTTGTAGTCTGTGTTTTTGGTGTCTTTGTTCTCTCGCAGGCCTACTGGAACTTTAGTTAATGATGGCGCAAGGGGAGGAGGACTGTAGGACGGCATGTCGGGAACACATCAGGGAAAGAGGTAGAGCATAGGGGCAAGGAGGGGCCGACTTCTCCTCACACAAACATATAATTGACCCCTGAATCCTGAGACTCTTGGGCTCCCCAAGCCTCCCTTTTTTCCTCGATTCCCTTTTTCTTTCCTTTCGACACCCTGTGCCACTGCAGGCTTCTGCTTCTTTTCTCTGGTCTCCAACAAACTCCACTTAACCATTTGTGGTATTACAACATTTTACCACACGTGGTATTCTACAGAGCACAATACAGTATTGCCTAATTAGACAAGGTACAATGTAGAACCCCTTTAAAAGGCCAAGAACTTGGGGTCTTTGAGTACCCTGAGGACAGCTAAAAAATTTTTTTCAAATTTGAATATGTTAACTACCTCACTTGAGCTCAATTCTCATTGGTCAGAAACTGCAAAAAGAGGACAACATTACAAGGAAAACAAAACAACATTATTCGGCTGTCGGTGAACAACATGTCAAACCAGCGATCGAAGACTCCAGATTTTAGTGTTAAGTTGTGGGAACCTTTTAGGATTTTCTAAATTTGGCTCAAACGGCCAAAGAAATAGCACAAATCTTGCAGTGTTCTGCTTTCTTAAGTTGAGGAACAGACCAGCCCTACCCGTGTGGTATAAGCGGCTTCAGGGTCATCTTCTAAAACTCGGGACAAGCCAAAGTCAGACACTTTGCACACAAGGTTGCTGTTGACCAGGATGTTCCGAGCTGCCAGGTCACGGTGGACGTAGTTCATGTCCGATAAGTACTTCATCCCTGATGCGATTCCACGCAGCATTCCAACCAGCTGGATGATGGTGAACTGACCGTCATGTTTCTGGAAGAATGGGGGGAAAGCAAACATTTTTAAACCTTTCAACAGCTCTGATCTAACAGGAAAATAATAATAAGAAGGAGCATTTACACAAAAAATTATTTTGAGGTACAGGTTCGTATCAAGTGGATATTTCCAACAACGTCCTTTCGATTAAATAATTAATTCAAATCTGATTAGCAGAATTGTATAGGCAATGTATTATAATATATATTTTTTTCCTTAATCACAACTTGTGATCTCGACATAACGAGTCGTTTTTGTGTGATCAGGACTTCAATTACTTGTGATCTTGATCTTGATCAGCGCTCAATTTTGCTTTGTACTCGGTATGAGAACGTGTTATAGAGGCAGCATCACCGCAGCATCGTGGATGATTGCATTCACTTTTAGTTTGTTTAGGGACACATACGTGTCCGACACTGAGAAGGACGGATTTCACTGACTCTTACGCCTTACGCTGATCGCGAGAAAACAACTTTTGTTATGTCAAGATCGATAGAAAGTAGGAAAAATATATTATAATGCATGGCATCTTTGAAATTCCATAGAATTGGGGTGTTTTTTTGGTGGTGAATTTATTCATAGCCTGAAGTCATTTCCAATGTCTTCGTAATGAGGTTACATTTCTCCTGTTTCACTGTAACGGCAACTTTTTACACAACTTTGAGTGTCAGAACATCTGTTTTTTTTTTTTTTTTTTAGCACGTCGTTGAGAAGAACTCTGTTTTTAGCCCTGAAACAATCTCGAGCTCGGGAGCAATTAGCCTGATGTTTTCATTTGCATATTGGACCTGAGAAGTAATCCGGTTAAAACGCTTCTATTGTCTCGCCGAGCAATATCAATCCCAGAACGCCGAGTATTTCACGAGCGGCGGGTTAATTATGCCTCGCCTTATAAACCCGCTTCGTTGTTGATTGATTGCTCGGCCTCGTCAGCCATCGCACTTATTGTTACAATCTGACTGCGGCGGTTGCTGTAAGAACGGCTTCACGAGGACGAACGTGCACATACTCGCGCTGTGCTGTTAAAAGTATTCGGACACCCGACTTTACCAGTCAGAAGTGGGTTTAGTATGACAAGTGGACCAATTGCGTTGTGCTTAGGAAGCACGTGTAGCCGGGTCACACAGGCTATGCTGTTTGATTATTAGCGATAAAAAATACCCATATTTAAGTTTTTTTTTTTTTTTTACCTCAGCTCAAGTATTTATTGCACTGCGGAAGGATCGAACATTTCAGACGCAGATTTCTTTTTCCCCCAGGCCCCAAATTTCTTTTTCATTTGCTTAAAGTGTGGGAAATTCAAGAAAAGACTGCTTCAAAGGGGAGGGGTGGTGGGGGAAAAAAAACATCCATAATAAAATTACCAGGCCGGTCCTTTCAGAGGTGACAAAAGTGGTGATAAATGTGAGGCGTTTTGTAGGAGGGGATGGTGGGATGTATTTGTGGACGGGGGCATTCGGTCATATTATACATCTACTGAATCATTAATTTCCTCTATATGTTAATACACATTCACCTGACTAGCTACAAGTGGGCCGACTCATTGAGTGTATATATATATATATATTAAAAAAAAAAAAAAGCATCAAACCTTTAAAAAAGTATCCAAAGATCCGTTTTCCATGAACTCGGTTATGATCATCACCGGCTTGCCTGCAAGCATAAAAAGAGACGGAAATAAAACATCCACCGCTACAACATACTCCACGAATAAAGAAAAGAAAAAAAAAAAAACACTCCTCCGCCAAGCCATAGAGATATAAATCACTATAATGGCATCATTAATCCTAGAGCAGAGGGATAGTAAAGAAAGGACGGATGGAGAAAGAGAAAGCGAGAGAGTGAAAGACTGGTGTAAAGCTTCTTCCACTTGGAAACTCTATTATTCACTGTGAAGGATCCCTGTCAGAGACCTTGACCACGGGCAACAGTGCTTAATGAGGTTCTCGTTCTGTTAGCAACGGGTCGCAGAAAAAACATTCGAAATTTTGACAGTTGCAGCGTTTCAACATCTCAAAGGTCTCCAATAGGACTGAGGGCAAAGCTCTATAGCAGGACACCCAAGATCTTTCTCTTTGTCATCCCGGAACAGGTTTAGGTCTTCCAGTACAACCGAAGGAAAAATTTCATACTAACCATCAGATACAACTGTGTGCCTCCAACAGTGAGCTAACAGTTTGGGTCAGAACGCCATACGGCTGGAAAAATCTGATATTCCAACACTTTTGTCCATATAGTGTGGTTACACTTCATGTTGTGGATTACGGAGTGTTAGAATACTTGTACTGTGGTAAAAAAAAAAAAAAAAAAAGCTTGAACTTGACTCCTCGAATTGGCATTTCTACTTGAGTAAAAGTACCAAAAGTTCTCGCTCTTGAGCATAATGAAGTACGTGATGCAATGGTGAACATCAACAGTGAACATCAGACTAATGGAAAAAATGGTTGATAACAGGTCAGTGCTTCATTCTCCTGCACATCAGACCTTTTCAAAAAGAGCGTTTTATATATATATGTACAAACCGAACGCTGAGAGAAACCGTACTCCATACAAATTATCAGCAGAACCATGCATGGGGTCACATTACTAGTGATTGGCAGATATTTAGGGTGACATATTGTGTCTCATCATACAACTGAGAAGGGAGAGTGGCTAAGAGCCTTGCTCAGGGGCCCGGAAGTGGGAGGTTGGTGAGGGTGGGATTTGACCGCATGACTTTCTGGTCCAAATTCCAATGTCTTAACCACCAAGCTACCACTCACTGGTTCTAAAGTTAAGCTTGAACCCTTGATACAGAAACTTGAAAAATATCCTAAAATACAGATCCAACATAAAAATTATTGTCTGCCATTGGATACAAAGCACCCAACACTGAAGCCCACCCTTGGGCCCCTGAGCAAGGTGCTTAAAACCCCCCCATGGGTGCCTCGTCTTTGAGAATGGGGATGGTACAGCCCCAAGGCCAGCTGTAAAAGGACCAGGGTGGGCGAGCAACCCGATTGCGTAACAAAAATGCTTTATAAACGACAAGTATGCCACCAGGCCCTTGCAGCCGAATGCACCTCATGGTGCGGGAGGACAAAAAAACAATATATAGATGTGTTCCTTCGAAAGACTGATACTACAGAAACCATATGCAGTTGTAGGAATTGTGAAAAATCCAATTTGAGAAATCAACACTGCAAAATCTTGCATTGGTTAAAAAAAAGCTACCATCTTAAAGCCCATGGTTCTAAGGTAAAGGCGAATTTCAATTGACAGGTAGCCTAGTCACAAAGGCATAGCACATCAAATGAGAATTCTTGCGTAATACTACTACTATTGCTCCAAGGATGGGGGAAATAAATCAGTCATGCCTATCATACAAAGCATGGGGAACAGTACGTTTATTAGTACACATATTGCCCAGAACCTCTGCAGTGTTTAAGTATTCATGTGCAAATTTTTTTTTGTGTGTGTGTGTGTGTGTGTGTGTGTGTGTGTGTGTGTGTGTGTGGATGTGTGTGTGTGTCAGACATGTGAGCGATTGTCCCCACCACCTAATACAATTCCGTGTTACACCTGATAAAAAATATAAATCTCTCCACAATAGTATGCGGTGCAAATAGAGGTCAGGTTTGTCCGTATGTGTATGTGTGAATTTGTGTGTGTGTTGCGGGGGAGGTCGAATGCTGTCTCGGAGCATCTTCTCGTTGTACATCAGCCCAAATTAAATCACTATCTCACTGTGATAAATGTCTCTCCAGACACCTAAAGCAAAAAAGAAGCTTTTTTACCTCTCGCCGGTAGTGTAATGTAGCTGTCAGTTGGCCGAATGAGGTTTGCGCCCCACACTTGCGAGAAGCGTTCTGGGAAATGACATGGTGGTCCACTGTCTCTGAATTGCCCCCCTTTATGTGTAGGTGTGTGTTAGCCAGGAGAATCCCCCTTCCCAAAGCTTTGGAGAACAATTTAGAGCATTAGAAATATACAAAGAAGGAGGTTCCCTGGTGGTCTAGTGGTTAGGATGCGGCGCTCTCACCGCTGCGGCCCGGGTTCGATCCCCGGTCAGAGAACCAACCCCAAGCCCGGATAAATTGGGGAGGGTTGCGTTAGGAAGGGCATCCAGCGTAAAAACATGTGCCAAATCAAAAATGCAGAGGATCCACTCCCTAACGGGAGAAGCCGAAAGAAAGTTTAGAAATATACAAAGAACGAGTAATCACTAAGCAAGCGAGCCAAATCTGCTTCTTAAATCCTCCCTAACAAACATATCCTGCCATCTAGATTGTCATCATACACTATGTTAACAGGTAGCTGGAAGATTCCCGCTTGTGTTCTTCTAGCGCTGTCACTTTGATAACAAGACGAAAGCACAGGTTTTGATGAGTGCTTTGCCCTGATGGCTGCTCTCTCACAGATGGACTATCGATTTTGCTCCAGGTGTTAAAGTCACGGTCGGGAAAACAAGCACCTTGTGCACGCTGTTTCCTCTTTCAGCACTCACTTTCTCCATATCTTAACGTATCTCCCTGGTTCATCAATGAACCTAGCATTGAAAGGGGACGATTATTTGTCTTACTGATTTTTCAAGAGGTATTTGGTGATCATATGCTCAATATTTGTTTTACAAAGAGAAGCCCAAGGCAATGAGTTTTATTATACACCCTATACATTCTGCGAACAAAGAACTAAGTACTTTAAACTTTCTTTTCGGCTTCTCCCGTTAGGGGTCGCCACAGCGGATCCTCCGCACGTTTGATTTGGCACATGTTTTACGCTGGATGCCCTTCCTAACGCAACCCTCCTCAATTTATCCGGGCTTGGGACCGGCACTAAGAGTGGCTGGGGATGGTTCCCTGACCGGGAATCGAACCCGGGTCGCAGCGGTGAGAGCGCTGCATCTTAACCACTAGACCACCAGGGGACCGAACAAAGAACTAAGTACAAACGTTGGAATTTCATTAGGAATTTGTGACTCATTTTCACTATTTGTCTACTAATATCTTTTGCATTATTTAAAAAAAAAAAGGTTTTAATGTAATTAGAATGATAATACACATTTTATTGCTTTTTTTTTTTATTTGCAATCATATCGCTGTATGCATAAGGTTGAGTTTTTTTTTTCCTTAAAAAATAATTATCAATATAGTGGTTTTCTGAAAGGAGTACAAGTAATTACCAAAAAAAATCCATATAAATAACAGAATTTTATAATAACAATTTATGTGGAAAAATCCTTCAGATTAATAAATTGCACAAAAATTAAATCCATTCAATTTTTTGTAATCATAATAAAAATAAAAAAAAAAACAAGATAAAAAAAACAGTGTCAATGTGTGGAATTTATTTATTTATTTTTGGAAAAAATTTACATCTAATGGATCTTTTAATTGAAAAATTGTATTGCTGATGCTGACATTTTCTCCCAGGCTAAAAAAAAGCACAAAAAGAAAAAAAAAAAAAAAAAAAGATTTCATAAAAATATTGTATCATTATATAAATACTTATAAATTATCAATATACATTTTTTTAATTTTGTTGAAAAAATTTATAACTAATCAATACAACTAATTAATAATGGCTGCTCCCGTTAGGGGTCGCAACAGCAGATCATCCGTGTCCATACCCCCCTCTGTCCTCTACATCTGCCTCTTTTAAACCCACTACCTGAAAGTCTTCCCTCACCACATCCATAAACCTCCTCCTTGGTCTTCCTCTTTTCCTCCTTCCTGGTGGCTCCATCCTCAGCATTCTCCTACTGATATACCCCATGTCCCTCCTCTGCACATGTCCAAATCATCTCAATCTCACCTCCCTCACCTTGTCTCCAAAACGTCCTACATGGGCGGTCCCTCTAATAAACTCGTTTGTAGTGTTCAAAGATTACATACAAGTGTTTTTTCTTTTTTTTTTTTTTTTTTTTACATATTAATTATTATTATCCTACTAATACCATTTGCCTTGTTTATTTGTTTGGTGCCAAAATGCCTAAACCTTCAATCTAGCAAATTAGATCCTTGAGAATCTGAATTATCCCCCCACCATCCACACACACACACACACACACACACACACACACACACACACACACACACACACACACACACACACACACGCACACACACACACACCCCCCTATCCAGCCTGAGTCCCGGATGTCTTTACCGTCCCTGATGATAGCCGCCTCAAAATTGAATGTTTCCAGATTAGTCGATTGGGGGCGCATAAAAGAAAAGCGATGGAAGCGATAAGCCTGGCTCTGCGTTTTTTCCCCCTCTTTCTTTCTTTCATTCTTTTTCCCCCCTCTTTTTTTCCTAACGTGCCTGTGAAAGGGCCGTCTTCGGAGCGTTTTCTTTTAACGTCGCAGCGATCTGCATAAGAATGAGAGCGTTATTCTGCTGAAAGGGTCGTGATTGGGGATGCGCAATAGGCAGAGCTCCGAGGAAAAATACACACACACACACACACACACACACACACACACACACACACACACACACACACACACACACACACACACACACACACACACACACACACACACACACACACACACAGGACTGGGCTTATGTGGTTATGCCTAAAATTCTCATACATTAGCATAATTTTTTTCTCCCTAGACACAGAAATCATTATTGTAGAGCTTTTTTTTGGGAGTTTCCAAGCAAAACCTGACTACAGAGAATTTTTATTATTATTATATACCCACGATGGCAAAAAATTATAGGGCCCTAGGGTTAAATTTTTCAATTGATTAAAATATGTCAATCATCAAAAACACTGTGAATTAAAACATCAGTCTTTCACTGAGGTGAATCTTAAGGTGACCTTTCTGTTTTTTTTTGTTTGTTTTTTGTTTGTTTTTTAAATCCTGCTGTTATTTGTTGTGCTGTCGGAATCCCGCAGCTCTTTGTAGTCCTAGACGTGTTTTTGTATCCTGCCAGACTAAACACTAGGGTGTTGTCACACCTGTAACCTCCCACGCTTCATGGCGCTCTTTTCTTCGGACTGAAATAAATACATCTGAATGCTGGATCGCTCTTTTTTTTTTCCTTTTTCAAAAGTGCCCATTTTGAGTACCACATTTGGACAAATGTACACTTTGGGACACCTGAATTTTTAAAGCCATATGTGCTTCTTCCCCACACTTTAAATACAAAGTGTTTGGATGTTGTAGCATGATATTTTCCCTTTAGTTGAGATCCAAAACTGTTCCAGCATGAAAATGCCTCTGTGTACAAATCCAGGTCCATGAAGATATGGTTTACATGGGTTGAACTGGAAGATCTCGTGCTATAGAGTTTTGATCTCAACCCGTTTGAACACCTTTTGGATGACTTGTGTTTTCTTATTGTGGCTGAATAAAATCCCACGAATGTCCAAAAGAACACTTCAAAGTCTAGAAGGACATCTTCCCAGAAGAGTGGAGGTTATTGTAACAGCAAATAGGGACTGAATGTGGCATCGATTGTTCGGTTGTCCACAAATGTTTGTCCATATGAAGAAGATAAAACACATCTTTATAGGTCAAATGTCCGGTTTATAACTGTTTCACTCATTTTAGAACGCTTCTCTAAACGTAGAATTATTTCAACCTCATGAAAACTGAATAAAGCCACAACGCTGCGTGCCTTTTCCCGTTAACGACAAAGCAAACCTGATTTGCGTAGCTAATAGTTCTGCAAACGGCACCGAAACCCCGTGCTAACGAAAGGGCAGGATTTGCATTTGGCATTAGAGTGTGAGAGCGAGGGAACGAGAGAAGAAGCGAAAGAAAGAGAATGTGAAAAAAAAGAGGAGAGGGAATCAACACGGAATGCCGAGAGACTCGGGCGCTGAATATTTATGACAGTGAAAACGCGCAATTAACTGTTTAATTAATCGCATTAATGCGGGCATACATATGCATGCGGTCTTTTGTTGGGCTCTGTAGGTGGAAATGGATGCAGGAGGAAATAAATGGGCTCGCATTTCTACTCGTTCATGCCTCGTGCATGGCTTAATATCCGTGATTGACAGTAGGAAAAAAAACTATTGAGCACTTTCGCCAATTATGTCTCACACAAACAGGTTTGAAAGAAAGTTCACTAAACTCAAAGTTTAAACAAAAAAAAAAAGAAATAGAAAATGAAAAAATGGTTTCTTAAGAATTCCTTAGATGAAACTGCTTTCTTTTAGACCTTTAGCCTGTATGTGTTACTGTACATGGGAGGTGGTAGCTTAGTAACTAAGGCATTGGACCTTGGAATCAGGAGGTCTTGAGGTAAAATCCCTGCACCACCAAGCTACCACTGCTGGGTCATTGAGCAGGGTCCCATAACCCTCAACTGCTTGGTTCTAATTCTCTCTGGATAAGGGCGTCTGCCGAATGCCATAAAAGTAAATGCGTTTGACCTGTTCGACTTGAATCCTCTGTACACTTTCCCCTGGTACAACGCTTAAGACAGCAAACGGAGCACAAATCACTCACATGTGGTCACGACCCCCTCCAGCCTGATGATGTTGGGGTGATCGAACTGGCCCATGATGCTTGCCTCGCTCAGGAAATCGCGCCTCTGCTTCTCGGTGTACCCTGCTTTCAGACTCTTGATGGCCACGTAGATCTCTCGTTTGCTGGGCAGCTTCAGACGGCCGCTGCACACCTCACCAAATTCCCCTGAGGAGCAGAGAGCGAAACATTAGTGCTGACTTGAGGAACTCTTCGACCACGACAACAAGATTCGTTCATAGAATGTTAACTTTTACTAGAGGAACCCGGTCTTGAATCAATTAAAATGATGCACAGACTTGTAACCGTATGATGGAGTAGGAAAACTCTGAATTTAAAAGGTAGTCTTCAATGAAGCATGGTGGTGGTGGCTGTAACATACCTGGCATTGTATACCCACCCAAGGAACTTTATTAACAAATGTAACTCATAATAACAACATTTCTGAAACGAAGATCCTCGTCCCTGGTATATGGCCAACCTGATTGAGAAATGATGTTAGCATTGGGGGCACTGTGGGAATAGCTGGGTGTGGCCAGGTTGGCCATATATCTGGGACGAGGATCTTCGGTTCAGAAATGCCTTACAATGCCTTACAATCCCTAAGCATTTCAAAACCGAAGATCCTCGTCCCCATGCTCAAATTGAGTCAAGTCTTATAGGGGGGGTGGCAGTTGTTGGGGTGTGTGGGGGTGTGTGTTGGGGGGTCTTTTTGTCAGATTCTGCTATTTACAATATAACACAAAATATTGTAAAAGTGTTTAAGGGATTGTTTAAGGACCTTTTTTTTATTAGTTAAAACATCATAAGGATGGCAAAGTATCAGGTGATATTTTTTTACTTAAATAATCGTGGGGACCCCCTATGTCTATTTTTGACTTGTCCCGGATACCCCCAGCCCCCCCAATTCGAGCACTGCTCGTCCCAGATATATGGCTAACCTGACCACACCCAGCTATTCCCACAGTGCCCTGACTGCTTACACAATTTAGTACTTGTACAATTGCCTATAAATGTACTGCTATATCCTTGGTCGCGTTTTGATGTACCGACTCTATGTCTCCTTGCCAAGATTTTATCCCCCCATGATCTATTCCCAAGTTTATGGTTTCATGTATTTTGGACCAGTTCCCGGCAACGTCCCCTTTTCTGGATCTCTTTGAACTTTGCATAGATTTAACCCGAATGCTAAACTTGATGAATAGTGCTTACGTTATTTTTGGCTGAACTATGCCCCTAAGAAATACTACTATCACCAGAATGGGGCATTTTTAAGATATAAATGCTAGAATATTATAAAGTATTCCAAAGTTATTTCCCCTTCAAGCCTTCTGAAATGGTGGGGATGTATGAAAGTGAATGTGTTTGAACGAAAGTAGACATTCCACCCTGAACACAATCCAGTAGTTACTGCTTTATTCAATTTCAAAGGCAATATACTGACACCACTACCCACAGATTACATATAAAACCCAGCTCTTTTAAAACAAGCTACTGTATACAGGAGCATTTTAAACCTCACATCACGAGTCAGTATGTAGCCTGGCAGTGCCATTCCTTTGTCTAAGCTGATAAGAGGATGCAGACATGCTGTAATTAACCAACACGATCTCCGTCTCAGTAGTTTAATGACTGCATTTGTGTCTTAAAATAATTTTCCAAGAGGTACTTAAGTTTGAAAGCGAGGCCCAGATGAGCAAAGCTTTCACAATGGCTCGTGCAGGTTAAGATGCTGACATAGAGTACGTAGGCGTCAGTGAATCTTCTTGGAATTGAATGGCTTGCAAAGCTGAGAGCTCATTATTGTACTGGCATTCAATATTGAGACTGTAATAGTTTATGAGTACATAATCTGTGGTAATCCTACGTTCATTGAGGCTTTGTGTGGCAGAAGGACAAAGACATAAAAAATGGGGATAATCTAAGTGGGCTATTGATAGGAAAAATGAAGAAATGTCAGCACCCGTTTTACGGAATTTGCGATATGACACCTGGGTGCAAACTAGCCCTTTGCTAGAAAGATAGAACGCCAATTTTCGGATTATTACTAGATTTCTTATACAAAGCACACGATTTAAACTGTGAAACATGGTGGTGGGAGGATCGTAGCTTAATCTCAAGTGTCTAAATATTATTAATAGTTTTTCGATTTGACGATTTGAACTAAATTATTGGGACACCTGCCACTTTCCGAGCCACATTTGATTCGTCCCCGAACTGCAAAAAAACAGCATATTGGGATTAAAAGTGGACTGGGATGTTCACAAAGAATGAATTAATTAATTATTAGCTATTTTGAAATAGCTTTCCCCAAACACCTTAGGTACATTTCATTTATAGAAAAACTAAATTGTATATATATATATATATATATATATATATATATATATATATATATATATATATATATATATATATATATATACACAATTTATATATATATATTTAATATATATATATAAACATTTAATTAATTCAAACTGAGTTATTGGCAAAATTATTGGCACCCTTTATGAACCCTTGAACATGCATTTCATTACAATGATCAAGACTCTTACAAGTAATGTTCCCCTAGAGAAAACAGCACATTGATATTTAATTAGAGTCCAATTCCAGATGTTCCATTTCTTTCTTATCAATGAGATAATCATGGCATACATTTAAGTATTATTTGACTCACCGGCACCGATGACCCTTTCTATGCGGATACTGGAGGCGTCAATTTCCTTCGCGAAATCGCGAATGGCTTGATTCGGGTCCTCGTAGGTATGTGGATGGATGTAGGTCCGACTTCCCGGCAATTTAACTGCAACAGCGACAATTGACACGTCTAAACAGCAGGTCGTGAGAAATTCCAGTCCTTTCTATGATTAATACATCCGGCGTTCAGGACTTGCTACTACCAGACATTTACACGACACGTTTACATTTTTTTATAAGCCAGGACACAACTAAGTCGTTACTGCAAATAGGTTTCCTCAAACAAAGAACTGTAAAATTCCAGAAAAAGCGGTGCCTTCCTGAAATACGAGCATTCACTTGACAAGTCCATCAAGGGAAAGATTTTTTTTTTTTTTATACCTCGTCCGTGCTGAAATTGCATCTTCTCCTCGTCGGGATCTTGTTTTGCTTTGATATAGCCGCAATGTCTGCAAGACAAGATAAAAAAAAAAAAAGAGAAAGATTTTAGTGAGAGAATAAACATTTTATGGTAGCAAAGAGATGAGATCGTTTTCAAAGCTCGTGAAATGAGCTATAATCCTGAGAACGCTGCCATGTTGATACGAACACGTATACTCCTGCACGTTTATACGGGTGTTTCATGAGACTTTTTTTTTAAGCAAGGCAGGCTCTGTGGATGAGGAGATGGCACGGAAAACGGAAAACATCCAACAAGAGGTAGTTCTGGTTGGCGAAATTGGCAAACTGACTTGATTTAAAAATTAATTGAATGCAACCACTCTTTATATCTGCGACAAACAGAAAAGCACCTCAAAACATACAAAATGTTGAGCTACAGGGGCAGAAGATTTAGATCTGTACCTACTTATATTATACACTATATGGACAGAAGTATTGGGGCACCTGACATTTTCAGCCATATGTGATTCTTCTGCAAATTTGGAGGCACACAACCATAACTGATGTCTTTGGATGTGCTACAAGAAAAATCCAGCTAAGTGAAGATATGCTTTACATGGGTTGCTCTGGAAGATCTTACTATAGAGCTACTAGCGCTGAATCTCCACTATGAAATCACACTCTAGCGGAAATCTATGCGGAAAATCGTCCTAGGAGATTGTAGTTCTGTAGCATAAACCTGGCATATATAGTGTATGCAAGTTCAGGAGGAAACATTTGGGCATAATTTGGATGTTCTGAGTATGTCTGACCTGAAAAAAAAAAAACCCTCTGCTTTCTCTGGGGCTGCTGGGAAAAAAATTAATAGCTAAAACGCATGCTCTCCGTTGATAAAAAATATCGAATTTAATTTTCTTTCACAATCTTCATCGCCTTTGCTCCCAGCAGGCAATAAATAAAAAATAAAAAAATTATAAAGATTGATGTTATGCCTGAACTCCGTGTTGATTCTAGCCTATGGCAGATTTCTCAATTTCTCCGATTTTCTGGTTTCTCAATTATTTCGCTTCATGTTGTTGACTGTACAGTTTTAATTGCTTCGATTTATTTGGTATACAGAAGGTAATTATTATAGGCTACAGTGCGTGGAATAGTGAAAAATACTAGCATGATTTCCCTTAAACTGAGGTGTATTCATTTTTTAAAAACTGATTCGATCAATCACCAGGATGTAGATTTGATAGAAATTTTTATAAAAAGTAAAAATAAAACGTTTAAAAAAATCGGCTCTTGGCTTCAAAATTGGGTTCTGTTTTTCTGATTCGAACCCATTCCACTCAGCATTTGTTGATCCTAATTTGATGCATATAAATCACCCATGGGTGAAGGAGAACAAAAAAAAAAAGAGGGGGGGGGGGGTTTGTTTGAACGATTGAGACGATTGAACCAGACGTTACAAGATTTCTCGACAGGTACGGAATTAATCATGACATTGTTTACTAGCGGCGTGAAATCAGAACTAATTGCTATGGAAAATACATTCGTGGGTCGTGGCGACGAACCGAAAACGTGCGACAAACGCATATGAAATAAATCTGCGGGTTTTCATTTATAACGCGTGTTTGTTTTTGGTCGCGAATTCGAATTTTTTAAAACACGCTTTCTGGTTTGCACATCTTGGGACCGGCACACGTATACACACGAGCACCCCGAGGGGATCCATCTGTCCAGCCAATTAGTCATGTTTACATGATTTCCAGGTGGTGTTTGAATCAGTCAAATAAAATCAGTATCAAACTGTTGAGCTCTGGTGAGTTAATCGTTTGTGTGTATGTGTGCGTATCAATGCAACACTTCAGCTAGCCGTGTCACCTCTGTTTTGTATTTTCCTCATTATGTGAAAAATTACTATCCGTGACCCCTAGCCCCCCCCCCCCCCCCCCCCCCACCCTCTAGTTCAAATCTGAATAAACTATTTCTGATCGCAAGGCAATTCGTTTCTACTTGGAAATATATAGAACAAGTTTAAGATGTTTAAACCATTTAAACCAATCTAAAGTATCAGAGAAGTGTATCGAGAGTATTGGCTCTCCCAATCGAGGTACACTATCGAGGCCAAAACTACACCTTGGGACTTTTCCAGTCATATGAGAATCTACCACAAAATTAGAAGCAAATAATTGTATCGGATTGCTTTGGATGCTGTGGTATCACATTTTCCCTGGAGGAGACTGATCCCTGAAATCTCACAAATCTCAGAAATCTAGTGGAACATCTTCCAGGAAGAATGAAAACGACTGTAATGGCAACTGGGGACTAAATGTGGAATGGGATCTTAAAATAAAAACATACAAATCCTATGTCTAGGTGTCCACAAACTTTTCTTCCATATAGTATATATCGTCGTTCCAATATACCGCGACACCACTATTGCAGTACCTTCTCCTTGATATGCACTTTAATATATGCACTGATATGCACTGTAATATATGCACTTCCCGGAACGTTCCGTTTCCAAGTTCCTGCCAACAGAGCTAGGCTTGGGCACAATTCAGATCTCCTTTCTCACGGATCTCCTTCGCGCCGCACTTGATTTGCATATGCGTTTAGTTTTCTCGCGGTAACATGCTGTCAGTCGAGAGTCATTTTTCCTGCAACCGCTGTGTCTTATTCTCGTGGGGAAACTCGCCCCCACGGTTAACTCAGCGTGCTGAGGTTTCTGTAGGATTTATTTATTTTTATTCTAACCCACATGATTCCTATATATCCCATGACTTTTCTTTCCTCATCACTGCATCTCTCTTCGTCTGCTGGTAATCCCGTCCTCCATCCCTATTGGCTCTTTCCTACAATTCTCTTGTCCCATGGCAGAATATCAATGCCGATTCATCAGACAGGGGAGAAAAAAAAGACCTATGGATTACCTATAGGTTTCCCATGCCTTCTTTAGATATGGGTTAACCACACTTACTTTGGTTTTATTATTGGTTTAACATGCCTACTTTGTTTTAACTATGGGTTCACCACGTTTAAACTTTCTTTCGGCTGCTCCCATTAGGGGTCGCCACAGCGAATCATCCGCATGTTTTGATTTGGCAGATGTTTTTATGCTGGATGCCCTTCCTAACGCAACCCTCCCCATTTATCCGGGCTTGGGACCGGCACTAAGGCTTGTGCAACCCTAATGGCTGGGGTTGGTGTTCACCATGTTTACTTTGGTTTAATTATGGGTTTTATTATGCCCACTTTGTTTTAACTATGGTTTTTCCATGGCTGCATTGTTTGAAATATGGTTCTACCATGCCTAATCTTGTTTAGCTATGGGTTTACCATGTGTACATTGATTTAACTATGGGTTTACCATGCATAATTGGTTTTATTATGAATCTATCATGCATATTATGGTTTAACTATGGGTTTGCCATGCCTACATTGGTTTACAAAAACAGCTTCTTCCCATCCTCAATTGACCTCATCAATAATACCAATGACCCCATGATACTTGGCAATAAAGATTATTCTGAGTTTGTTTCCAATTGTTTTTATTATGCTTCCATCATGCCTACTTTGATTTAACTATGGGTTTCCCCATGCCTTGTTCAGTTAAACTATGAATTCACCACGCTTACTTTGGTTTAATTAAGGGTTCAACATGCCTAAATAGGTTTAACCATGGGTTTGCCATGCCTAAGTGGTTTCATTATGGTTCTTTCATGCCTATCTGGGTTTAACTATCGGATTACCACGTGTAAATTCGTTTAACTATGGGTTCACCATGCTTACTTTGGTTCAATTATGGGTTTCTTATGCCTTTTCTTTTTTATTATGCTTTTGCCATGCATAATTGGATTCATTTTGCTTATACCATGCCTACTTTGGTTTAATTATGGGTTTACCATGGATAATTTAAGTCCACTATGGGTTTACTGTTGCTACTTTGGTTTAACTGTGGTTTTACCATGGATATTATGGTTTATCTTTGGTATAGCCATGATTTTACAATGGATACTACTGTTAAACTATGAGAGGATTTAAGAAGGAGGCGATTACCTTTGTGAAAATAAGTCCTCAGTTGAAGCCTCTTATACATGAGGCCGAATATGCTGAGAAGGAAACATGCAGATGAACAGAAATAAATTTGCTTCGGAACTACCTTTATTTCTGGTCCACAAACCTTGCATATGAGCAGCTACATCTCAAGTGAACCGCAGGGGTAGTAAGGTAGTAGAATATTTTCATGTGTCTACAACGTCTACATGTCTTGAGTGTTGAAAACTGCAGCATGTGATCCATTTTCCCATGCTAGTCCTGAGTGAGGGCCTGATCTTGATCGAAAAAGCCCTTCTCTTCAAAGTTAAAGCCTTAAATCTACAGTGGAGACAAAAGTGAAGAAAAAAAAATGTAGAGAAACAAGAAGAGATGGAGATCAAATGCAGAATCTCGGATTTTCTGAGCAAAGAGAACACCTTTATAAAAATGTGCTGGAAACACAATAAATATGGATGGGGGGTGGGCCTTTGAAGGTGTATGGAGGAGCCATCTTGAATACGAATCTAATGGATGTTCAAAGAAAGACTGAGTGGACCCTTTCGGATGTAAAAAAAAAAAACAGAACTATGGCCGCAGATGGATACGAAACGACATGTCTTCCGACATACTTCACCTGGACAAGCAGGGTTTTATAGGGTCAATAAAAGAACGCTGACCATGGAAGCAGAAACTGATATAGTGGCCCGTGTGTGGTGGTAGAGACATAAAAATGGACAGCAGAAGCACAAGGGAGGGTCAGAGTATCTCCTACTGGCACTGCATTCATCTCTATTAAAAGCTCCCCAGCCTGATGTCCTTGCCAGCTGTCTTGATCTGGCTCTCAATTAGGACAGAAAAAATGGTTCGGGATATTCCCATAACTAGCGCTGCCCTTTCCACACTGCCCCTTAACGGATCATGGAGTCCACCAAGATCATCTTGTAATGGAACTCATTTCGAATATAGAGAACGGTCAATCTTATTTTACAGTGGACGACTGTCATGGCTGAAACCGTGTTGGATTTCATTGCGCTCAGGAATTAATGGATAATGCTTTGATGTCATGTACAAGGCCCAGCCGGAAATGGACGGATAATAAGCCTCTTGGGAAACTTGTCAGTCCATAAGCAGAATTTCCATCCTCAGTAAAAACATCTTGCCAATGACAGTCAATGACAGTGGACGGGTGATAGATAGTAGATTTAAATCATGTTATTTTTGGACACAAATCATTGGCCTTGAACATCTACTTATATACTACGTCTTATTGACATGGAAACCTAAGGTTTGGCTGATAATCTTTTCAGCAAACGTTAATGGTCAGCTTATCCTTCAAGCCATGTGCACAGTCTGTCTACAGAAGAACACTTTAAATTACTTTATTGAAATTAAATGTCAGTGAACCATTAAAAAAAAATGTTTAGTGTTTTTTTATTCTGCCATATAATTGGTTTGGAAGCCAAGCTATAAACATAATAATATAATAAAGCATATTTATAGTGAACAATAGGATGCTTACCACTAGGACTATTCATGTAACTGCATAATCCGACTCTAAAGATAAGGAACTTTCCCCATTTTTTGCACTAAATTCAGCAAAATTCAAAAATCAGCCAACTTGACTGTTTCCAGTATTATGCATTGTGAATAACCGGCCATGAAGGAATGAATAAAGGAATAAATGAAGGAATGAATGTATGAATCACCAGAGGGTGGTGGTAGTTTAGTGGTCAAGCCATTGGCCTCTAGACTGGAGGGTCGCAAATTAAAATCTAAGCACCACCAAACCCCCTTTTCTTTCCGCTCCCACTTACTTTGAAATGGTTTCTCAAAGAACGCTGCATCTTTTTCAAATTCCTTTTCGACATGAAAAGCAGCTGAACACGCTTGGATGAGAGTACTAACTACCACCATCTGTGATTGGCTAAGGCCACATGTCCTCGCCAAAAACAGAAACCATCAATACTCTTTTGTCCATGGATGCGTATACCATCGCTCCGATTCAACCTTGGGATTCTAAATTGCACGATCCCAATTATAGATAATTTTGTACCTAGAAATGCATAAACCTTGAATGTGGAGGTCATCAAAATAAGTTCTAAACTCATAAATAATCACCATTAAGTGTAATCAATCCTTTTTTCAAACAATTGAACACATTGTGAGAGACTGGGTTTTCCGAATACACCAACACTCAAATGGCAGATTTCAGCTTACAATCTCAGTAACCGTGTCCCCCTCCACATCCACGTCCGCTTTAAAGAGTTTGTCCTCTCTAC
This sequence comes from Silurus aristotelis, assembly GCF_946808225.1. Lineage (NCBI taxonomy): Eukaryota > Metazoa > Chordata > Actinopteri > Siluriformes > Siluridae > Silurus > Silurus aristotelis. Next base: position 2,790,005 of record NC_139578.1, read on the forward strand.
TGAAAGACACAAAAGACGAGCTTTTGAAAGAGCAAGAAGCAACACCGATATGATCCACCGATTATGCCTAATTGTCCGATTTGATTACCTAGTGTTGGCGGCTTTAAATCCACACGCCTCAACTTTCGCTAATAAACTGAGAACCCTGAGATAAATGCCAACTCGGCCGGACGAAGCCACCGGGAGCTGAACTGATACGCGTTTTTTTTTTTTTTTTTTATGATACCATTTTAATGCAGATGCAGATGGTGCAGAACACGGCGCATTTTCTTTCGACTTTCATGCGATCTCCGTAGGCCTTCAAAAGGACGTCAAAAAATTGTCCGCTAATCAAATTACTACGATACAGAGCGCAGCATGGCGAGGAAATAGCGCCTGTGTGCCAATTAGCGTTATAAAGTGGGAGAGTGAGAGAGAGAGGCAGAGAAGACAGAGGACATGACATTGCTAGAGCGAGCCTATCTGCGGCTCCACATTTTCGGAAGGCTGTAATGCTTTAGTCACGCCGGCTGACGGAGGCAATGATTTGCACCGACGACAGGCCTTTAGGGCAGATTCGCTGATTTGGAACGCTTGCCTGTGTCAGAGCCGGGTCGTAGCAAATCTCTTTATTCGTCCTGAGTGGCCCGTGATGTTAACAGCAATCAAAACGAGCTGCTAGCGTTAAAAGCCTACAGGGGGCTTAAAGGAAAAGGGAAATTCATGATCTGCGCCTTGTCTTCCTTTTTTTTAATTCACGTATAATCTTTCATTTCTTACTTTCGTTGTTCTCTCGCTAGAACACTATCCACTGCACACGACTAAAAAAACAACAAAAAAGAGGACGATTTATTTCAAAGTCATTATTAGTGAAGGAAGAGATATTAAATGGAGATGTTGGACAAATGCACAGCCAAAAGGTGCAAGGGGAAAACATTCAATTTGGAGCCTATTCATTAGGGTAATTGTGGACGTGGAAGGCGATAATGAGAAAGGGAGGCCAGCTCACGAGGGCAGGTTTTTACTAGTTTGATTCACTACCGGCCAATTAATAAGGACACTCAACCGTAGCGAGCTGACCGGGATGCCCGTGTATGCAAGACTAGCAATAAAAAGCTCATTTGCTAAGCCCTAAGGAAGAGCTACGTGGAGCGACGACGACGGCGGTCTACGGGAGTTCTTTTTCGAATGAACGTGTAAATCAAAGCAACGTTTTCCAGTTAGCAAACTTGGGCCGGCTGCTGACCAGTAATGAGAATAGAAGATCGAAATAGTGATGCGAGAGTTTCAGGACGATCTCTTTGCTATATAATAGTCACAAACTGGAAGGCAGCATATGTTTGTAGATAAATTGTTCAGACGGTATAAGCGCACTCTTTATTTTACTTGCAAAAAAACAGGCTAGTTTTTTGTGCACTTGGCAGCTGGGAAAAGATACGATACAAAACATTTACGATACTCGAGGTTTGTTTTAACATCCTTGCAAGTCCAAGGCCACTCCATCGCATTGAGACAATGAGGACTCCATGATACCATTGGAACGCTCACGCTGCCTGGGTCTTCTGTTGGCAGATTTGAAAGTCTTCAGTGTTCAGCAGTAGAACAATGCCTCTCACTTGAATTTGTGAAATCATTTGGCAGTCTCATTCTGTCCACCGTCCTATGAACGAAAATGCTTCTCACATTCAAGAACTGGCACCTTTTCCTTTCAACACAGATGAACAAAAGTGCTACACAAGCATCGTTCTGGCTGATGAGTAGTACCACCATGCTGTTCAAAGTCTCCCAGACACTGAACTTGCATGCCAACTCCAATGTTCCTCAAGCCAGATTGGTTATTACAACGAATCCTTGAGTCGAGGCAATCTAATAGAGGCGAATTTTTTTTTTTTTTAGAAATGTTAGATGTATGAAAGCCATACAACACTTTAATGTTTTATTTTCCTCGGGTTCGAGAGATAATTAGCATACAAATGTGCATCTGTTTTACATACAGCTTCTTCATCATTAAATATCAGGTCTAACCCAAGGCATGGACCAGATGCTCCACTATAAACAGCACGGCACTCACAACGAATATTTGATTCTTTCTGATAAGACAGACTTGAAGGTCTTCGAGAAGACTTTGTGCTTGATTTTGAAGACAAGTTAATCTATAGCAGGCTTCCGAAGAGATTCATTGGTATGCTTCTCACAAACGCTCAGATTTGAATTCGGTTTAGTGACTCTGTGTACGGAGTTTGCGAGAGTTGGGTAAAGACAAACCTAGCTTACAATCTCGCATGCTGTCATGCTATGGGCTTTTTTTGGCTGTCAAATACAATATAAATGCTTTATTTACAGGTTCAACTGGAAATCACCCAACAGTCATGTGTTCAGCATGACAAGTAAAGCCTCCACATAGTTTGCTGGGCATTTACATCATATCGTTTGTGGGAAGCAAACCATAGATCATCTCTGGATGTGGTATGCTGAGGTCTTTACTACAAAAAATATTGACTATAATGCAGTCTACAATGGTTCAAATTTTTAGACCACACTGTACTTGTCTTATGCTAGCCTTATTCTTTCATATCTGAGAACCTAATTGGCTTGGTGTTGGTCAGCTGAAAGTTCAAATGATGAACTAGCTCGGCCTTTGGTAGCTTTTCTAATCATACTGTCAATTATTTAGCTAAAGGCACCTCATCAGACCCCAGAATAGATATGGGGCTAAGTTCAGTTGAACTCCCCTGCCTTAGTTCATCTGTGCTTCTGTAAACGCAGTGCCCCATCGGAGCGAGCTCGAACTCTAATAAAACACAGTGGGGTCAGCAAAAGTCTTCCGGAGAACCTCAATTTTCAAAAGCAAAGTTGAGAACAAACACGACAAAGCTGTAGAACTCAAGTAGCACATAAGACAGAATCAAAAATTTTTTTTAATTCAGAGGGGGGTAGCCTGGATATGGGGAACTAGGGAGTATGGAAATAGCGCTAACATTTTGCCAGGCCCACTGGGTAGGCTCGTGGGAGTTAGACACACTCTCCCATGTCGTTAGCATTCAACTGGCAGATTTTAATTGCTTCTCAGGGAAAGCGAACTGAAGAAAGAAAGGAACGAATCAGTCTGATGTGTGCTTACCATCTGGTAGCTCGGAGAGTGGAAAAAAAAAATTATGCATGTTTGAATGCAGTGCAGCATGCCAGTATGAACTTCATGCATGCTAGACAAGTACATCAAAGCTGTGAATTCTCACAACATAGTATGCTTCTCCACAGGGAGGTGTTTGAGCTGTGAAAGAGGCTTGTTAGTGGGATTGGCAAAGTCACAGACCACTAGTCTGGGCATCCTTGAATTTCAACCCTGCTTCTGTAGATGTAGTGCCATATGGTGATTAGCTCAGTAGCTCCATCCAACACACCCCAACACTGTCTAGAAAAAGACCGTCCCCCCATTTTTCTCCAGATCTAAGCAACCTACCAATTACCAACACCATAAAAATAAACAGTATAAATGTATAGCTTTTCAGAAACTATGTGGCCAAAGGTACCCTGTTGCTGTATTCCCTCCACTTGCTACAAAGCCATAAATGGATCTCCAACCTTCCCAAAGGCACTTTTGAAATCCAGCATTGCACCACATTCCGTTAGTCCAGAGGTGTCTGTGTTTTCCACAAAGGGCCGGTGTGGGTGCGGGTTTTCATTCCCACACCAATACTACCCGTTTAAATCTAATGATTTTTATTTTCAATAACTATCAGGTGTGGCCCTTGATTTGTTGGAATGAAAAACTGCCCTTTGTGGCAAAAGATTGGACAAACCTGGTCTAAGAGAATGAAAAAATGGGCACCGCTGCCTTAGACCCTTGAGGAGGACTTGATGACTCCAAATCTGACATGGTAGACATGCTTGTGGTGGAACAAATATCCCTTGACAATCTGAATAATGCCAAATGGAAAATGAAGAGGTACCTTTTAACCAGGCACTTAATACTAAGCATTAGTTTTAAAAAATAAAAGATCTTTCATCATTCCACAATGCACTTCATGAGGCCACCTGCCTAAAGGACCTTGAGGTCATAGCAGTAGTATGTCAAAGCAAGTGGACTTGGAAGCACTTGGAAGATATTGTTCTTATAAAGAATTGGTCTAAGCTCTGGCAGAAAATGTCTGGCAACCTCATCGGTTACTCCTCAGTGGTGTTTTGAATTAACATATTTATTTCAACACTATTAGAAACAAGCATCCTTTGGAATTTTGAACAGATATACATGGTACCTTTTTTTTAATAGAATGTCCCCATTGTAGGGCTTTGCACAACAGAGACTATCGGTTCCTTCAGAGACCAAGCCAGGCCAAAGAAAACCTTTTCTTTTCAAAATCTTTAATGACATTTTTAAAAGACCCTTGGTGACTGCAAAGCTTCATTACCCAAAACACACATTTATATTTGCAAATGAATCGTTTCTCCATGAAGAGCTTTTGGTGCCAGGAATTGATCTTCAGAAAGAATGTCAAAAACATTTCCATCACTAACAAAACAAATGCTTGTTTTTTGCAAAGACGATTTGCTCTGGAGGTTAACTGGCAGCTTGAAAAAACTTAAACACGAATGTTATATTTTTGCAGCTATTCCGGATCATTCCCCCCTCAAGTTACAGCCTTCTGACATGTAGCAACACATCAGAAGACACAGCTACTGTATTCGTAGAACAAAAGGTTCAACCTAGCTGGCTTCCAGCAAGAATTCCTTTATGCTTTTGCACCCGTGAGCTCTTATACTGTAGGTTGTTCATAGAAACCTACCACAGAATGTTTCAATTTGGTCAAAGATTCCAAGTTGAACCCCCTTAAAAAAGCAACATCTGTTAACCCTTCCAATGGAGTCACATTTAGCAAAAAGATATTAGCAGAGAAATGGTTTCATCCAGCACTCTTAAGGTCCTTCATAGTGTCCTTCAGGAGAGACCCTAGAAAATTGAGTTTCCCTTACAAAGACAGTTTCGAACCCATTCACGAAGCCAGGAACTTATATCCGAAGAACCCTTAAAATGGAATTTTTACACCACGTTCAAGCAAATAAAAGCCTGACAGCAAAAAAGGGAAGCGAACGAGGAACGGAGGGAGACAGAGAGCGGAAAGGAAAGTAGAAAGAAATGTTGAAAGGAACAATGAAATGATGACGGATGTTGAAAAGCGTGTTGCATGAAAGAAGCGATGGCAAGGCGAATCAACCCCCCCCCTGTATCTCTCTTTTTTTCTCTCTCATTCAGTGCCTTATCTGACTCTCTGAGAGTATCTTAGCCATTTAGCTCGCCGCACCGTCTTGTTCTAGGTCTGTCTCGCACTTCAGCTCTGCTTCTCTCCTTTCCTGTCTCTCAAGTGCTCCCTTTTCATCTTCTTTGAGAACACACACATCCAACTCAGTCCTCGCTGGCTGAGGGCTCTCTGACTCCCCTAATCCCGCTGCTTTACTTGTCCGGCATTCAATTTGCCTGAAGCTAAGAAAAAATGAAAAGCAATAAGGGAATTTATGGTGGCGTACGGACGCAAACGTAAAATTCTCCAGATTGCTTCGTTTGGCTTGCAACGGACCAATAAATACTGTGAGCTCTTCAATCGGTCCTCAGTACCCATAGTGGTCTCGGTGCCCTCGTCAAGAGTGCCAACCTTCTGTACGTTGAGCAACAAACATCCCACTTGTATTTTTAAAGGTCATTCTTTATTATTTTAATAAGCCCACGCTGAAGGCAAAACAAGGCTGCACGCACATTCACAGGGGGCACCGACCTTCATAAGTCAATGTACCAAAAGACATTGTCCTGGGTACATCAGGAGCTGTGCAACTGGCGCTATTCTGACCACGTGCATTACCAAATCTGCGCAGAAGGTCCTTGACACGCTTGACACATTCCAGAAGTGGCAGGAAAGCTGGGAGCGCTGTATTGCAACTCGTAGGGGACCTCAAAGGGGTTGTGTGTAAACCTAGAAAGTAATTTCTTGCAAACTTTTTGATACTACCTCGTATATATGTGTGTGTGTGTGTGTGTGTGTGTGTGTGTGTGTGTGTGTGTGTGTGTGTGTGTGTGTGTGTGTGTGTAAGCATTTTGAGTCTGATTAGGTCCGGCCCCATCCAATCCCTAAATAGAGCACTCAATGTGATAGACAATCACCTCCGATCAATGCTAACATTTTCAGAGACTTGAATAAGAGCTCGGTATTTTCTGAGAATCTCTATTTAATTCAGTCGGAGCAGATTCCTAAACAAAACAGCTCAGTGAATCCTTTTAGTTTGCATATACGTAAGGTAGAAAAAAAAAAATGCACCAAATCAAATCCGTACAATTCTGGCCCCTTACTTTTCCATACTTTTTCAGACAGAATTCAGGGCGCTGGACTTTCCCGATTCCTCCTGCCCGATTCATCCCGATGGATGGGGTTCTCTTAAACTGACCACTTTGTACAGCTGGGAATGGGGTTTAACAGCAGAAAGATCCATAAACTTACTGAGCAACTCAAGCACTTTGAGGATGGTTTTGGATTGGAATTAATATCAAGAGTCATTGTAGTAGACCCTTAATATTAATTCCGGTCCAAATCCATCTGGGTGGAACCAAATGTTCCACCCAGATGAGAATATGGTTCTTCTCAAGGTTCCTCTCAAGGTTTCTTCCTCATGATGTCTCAGCGTGTTTTTCCCTACCACAGTTGCCCCTGGCATAAAGACACTACACACTTGTTGCAGGGTCGCCGTATGTCAAATGTATGGCATGTCAAATGTCTCTGTGGAAGATTTGCCCAGTTTCACGCAGTTTCATTTAATGTTTGTTCTAACTTGTCGTGACAAAATAGCAGACGTGGTAGCGCACAAGATCAGATTAGCACCATTCAGCAACTTTTAGATACCAACCCATATTGTATCCATAGGAAAAAAGTACGATGTGTCCAAATACAATTGTAAAACAGGGCATAAAACTCAATCGACCCTCATGATCCTGAAATTCTACCTTCCGCTCACGACGAAGCAGGCGACGAGGAAGACCAGCAGCACCACTCCTCCTGCTATGGACACCGCCAAAATGGTGGACTGGTTCGGGTCCCCAATAGCCAGCATATCTAGGAGAAAGAAATCAAATTAGTGCTGTATTCCTAGATTTACCACTTGATTTCATATTTCTGGTATGGTTCTAATGGTATCTCCACCATTTATCCGAAGCCAGGGCTGAGCATGAGCAAGTTTCCTTCTCGGGTGAGAAAAAGAATAAATTACATTCGCTGAACATTCACTCGGCTGGATATTAAACGGTGCTGGACAAGAGGGCAAATGTTTTTTCATTGTATGGTTAAAGACCAGGTTTTGCCGTAAATGGGCAAAGAGGGCAAATACACTGAAAGATGAACAAAACCAGCTCGGTGCTACAGTAGATCATCCTCCAAAAGAGAGAGGAACAAAGGGATTTACGGCTTTTATTAATACGTTGCAATGAGGCATGAGCTTAAGCACCTCACGCCTAATTAAAAGAGTAATTAACGTGATGGATGCGAGGTATTTAAAAAAAAGTGACCTTGGACCGAGTCCTGCTGCAGGTTATAACGGGCGATAAGTTTCAGAGCTGAGTGTGTCGATTGCTAGGAGCAAAATGGACGGACAGATTTCCTCAATGTTTCAGGCAATTGAAACGTGCGAACGCTTCTTTCTCGCTCTCTCGGGAAACGAAGCCGAAGAGGGAAT
>NC_139578.1:2802693-2857693 GCF_946808225.1 Silurus aristotelis
CTACATGCTTAGAAAAACCATTGGCCTCAAAGCCATAAGAACTCATAGACTTGTTTAGCTGTTTTTCTTTATTAAAATCAGGGTTTTCTCAAGTACACTATACTGTCAAATGTTTGTGGACACCTGACCGTTAGATTGTATGTGCTTTTTAAATATACCTATTCCACACTTAGTCCCCATTTGCTGTTCTAATAACCTCCACACTTCTGGGAAGATGGTCCACCAGATTTTAAAGTGTAAGCATCAAGATTTTGTCTCATGTCTCATGGTGTTTGTAAAGTCATTGTGTGCCTCCAAGAACATCATATGGCAGGAGAAACCAGATGCCCGTACAGTGTTTTCCTTATAGTGTACCTCGGCTTAAAACTTTGCCCAATAGTCATTCTTGCACAGGAAATTTTTTTTTCGCAATACGGAAACAAAACCCGGTCCTACCTGTCTGCCCTGTAGTGATATTAATGGCAAGTTGCTGCTTCGGACTCGGACTCAGATCGGACACGCCATTGATCGACTCGACGCTAAACGCGTAGTCGGTGTTGGGGAGCAGACCGGAGACGAGCAGTTTGGTCGCGTCGAGGCCGAACTGCCGCGGCGTGAAGTGGACTCCGCCTCCACAGGGCCCGCACTTCCTGCCGTCTGATGAGCACTTCCTGCAGTGCACGTTGTAGGCGAGGTCGTTGCGGCCGCCGCTGTCGCGCGGAGGACGCCACTCCAGGGAAACAGACGTGTCGTTTAGTGTCGAGAGGCCGTTTTCTGGCGCTGATGGAGGCCCTAAAAAAGAGACACAATGTGTGAGTGCTCCGTAGACAGATAGATAGATAGATAGATAGATAGATAGATAGATAGATAGATAGATAGATAGATAGACAGACAGACAGACAGACAGACAGACAGACAGACAGACAGACAGACAGACAGACAGACGAAATAATATCACCCATCAACCCTTACCCAAACATTCCTCTAACTGTTCATGAAAACGCAAACATGTCCGATTAAAAGAAGAAAAAAAAAGGAAATGATGGAAAAGAGGAAGAGAAAACCGATAAAGAAGAAGAAAGAGGGAGGATTGAACTGGCCTTGGTGATGACATTTCATCAGATCCACAGGCTAAGATAAATGAACCGTGCCCTCTAAAGACCTACCAATCATGCACACCACTTACATCGCCACACCCAATGGCATGTGTGTGTGTGTGTGTGTGTGTGTGTGCGCAAGTCTCTGCTTCTGATTCTCAAAAGAGTGTGCGTGCTCGGTTTCAATCACACTCTTCTGAATCATTATTTGATTCCTGTGTGTGCGTGTGTGTGTGTGTGTGTGTGTGTGTGTGTGTGTGTGTGTGTGTGTGGTATACACACAGCAAGCATGCTGTGTGTATCAACGTCCTTTTGTCTAGCGCATGTCAGAAACACGAGTGATTCGATTAGCGCATTATAGTTGCTTCCTGGCACATGATTTCTGTGTCTTAGTAGACACACACACACACACACACACACACACACACACACACACACACACACACACACACACACACACACACACAAGATGGAATGAGGGCATTATCACTTACCCACGATCTCTAATGCGATAATCCAATAAATTCCTGTGTGTGTGTGTGTGTGTGTGTGTGTGTGTTCATTCTGTTCTAGCTGAAGGTCATTATATACATGCATACACACGTCGGTATGCACGACTCGTATTATCGATGCAGAAGATCTGTTAATTGAGTTCCACTTCACTTATGGAAGGGTTCGAGATGTAGGAAAGAATCCAAAATGATGAAGGGATTTTAAAATATTTGTATCCCTCCGTCTGGCTCGTTTAATGAGTCAATCTCAGACACCCAATAACTGCCCCCAGACACTGCCCCCACCCCCCACCCTCCACTGCTCTACTCCTTCTACCAGTCAATAGCGTGATCTCATGACCCCCGTAAAGGCCCCGAATAAGCATTACGAGGTAATGATGTAATTGTCACTCAGGAAGAACGTCTTTCCCACCGACCACACATCTGTTCATCCATCCATTCCTTTTTCATTATATCTGTTCTATCTATTCACCATTTCATCCCCCATCATATAGATATATATGTGTATACTTCTACTCATCCTTTAGATTATCTAATTATCTATCCATCATTTCAGTTTTCCATCCATCCATTTATCAGTTCATTGAATTTCTGCTTCAGCTAAATTTTTTATTCCGTCCATCCATCCATCCATCATTGAATCATCCTTATTATGTACCATTTATCTATCTATATATAGCCTTTAGATCATCAACCCATCCAACCATCCATCCATTTTTCCATCATTACTTCTGTCAGCTCCTATATGTCCGTCCATCCATCCATCCATCCATCCATCCATCCATCCATCCATCCATCAGATCATTATTAAATAATCTATCCATTTATTCATCCTTTCAGTTTTCCATTCAGCCTTCAAATGTTTATCTATCTATCTATCTATCTATCTATCTATCTATCTATCTATCTATCTATCTATCTATCTATCTATCTATCTATCTATCTATCCATCCATCCATCCATCCATCCATCCATCCATCCATCCATCCATCCATCCATCCATCCATCTATCCATCCTTTTAGACTATTTATTCATTCATACATACATACATACATACATCATAATCCACCCATTTACCCACCGATCCATCCTTCCATCCATCCATCCATCCATCCATCATTGGACCATCCCTTATTATGCACCATTTATCTATCTATATATAGCCTTTAGATCATCAACCCATCCATCCATTTTTCCGTCATTACTTCAGTCAGCTTCTATATGTCCATCCATTTATTCATTTATCCATCCATCCATCCATCCATCCATCCATCCATCCATCCATCCATCCGATCATTTTTAAATAATCTATCCATTTATTCATCCTTTCAGTTTTCCACTTAGCTTTCAAATGTTCATACATCTATCCATCCACACATCCTTTTACACTATTTCATTCCTTTAAACATACATATATACATGCATCATGACACCCACCCACCCACCTACCAATCCATCCATCCATCCATCCATCCTTCAATTTTCATTGCAGCTATATTTATAGTTCCACCCATCCATCCATCTCTTATACACATCTATCACACCATTTATTCATTCAAACATTCCTACATCAGGCCGTTCACCCACCTACTGACCCATAACTAATCCATCCATCCATCCATCCATCCATCCATCCATCCATCCATCCATCCATCCATCCATCCATTATCATCTATATATCCATAAGTGCATTCATGTGATCGCACCTAAATGGCCCACCGTTCTTCCTTCATCCCTCCATTTCTTCAACCTGTTGGTCTGTTCACCCTTAAAATACCTACATCAAGCGCTTATTTGGGGTATTTTTCAGACTTTTCGAACGGTAGGAAAAAGTTTATCCGTCAACTTACGAGTGCAGGCCATGGATCGAGGGTCCATGTCGGCGCGGTAGTATCCCTTCTCACATGTGCACTCGGATGCCTTCTCCTGCTGCGAGTAGCTGTATGGAGGACACTTGGTACAGTAGGCATCTTTAGCCGAGGCCTTGTAGGTACCTGGTCTGCAAGCTGCATTGAAGAGATAAAGCAAACAGAAAACAGTCCATAGGTTAGTGATACGGTGTAAATGAAATACAAGAACTGCATCAAGAACCGTACCAAGACCACCTCGCTCAAGGTTCTTATGGCTCAAGACATCCCTGAGTACATGGCTTGCGGTTTTATTTAGGACTACAAGTACAAAAAGAATGAAACCACAAAAGCAGTAAAAAAAAAAAAAACCTTCACTGTTTTTTTCTGTTCTCTTTCTCGTTTTCTTATTTCTTTGCCCCTGAGCTTTCCTGGATGGCCCAATTTCTCCAATCCTCTAAAGGGCCTTGCTCAGGCATGTACACTCTTCGTTTTTTTTCTGCACTCTACTCCACTGGATGGAAAAAAATAAGGAGCAGGCACAAAACAGAAAGATTCTTACGCATGCTAATGCTGGTAAGAAGGGCTGAGACTGTATGCTAATGAACCAAGAGGGCAAATTTATTTGATTGCTTTCGTTCAGAAGCAAAGAAGGTGTGTGTGTGTGTGTGTGTGTGTGTGTGTGTGTGTGTGTGTCGGATCTGGCGAGCGTGGCAGTGGTAGGGTTGTAAATTCATGACGCGGTTAAGGCCTGAACATGCCACGAGAGCAAATTAGACTATCTCGGCGAGGTCGAGTCGCCAAACGCAATTCAACTGATGGATCAATGGGATGATGAATTTGCCCTCGTCTTGATTGCGCGTGCGGGTGCTGAAGGTCACGGATTTAATCAAGGCCCGCACTCGTAAATTCACACACACACACACATATGTACATGCCACACTCCATCTCCTCCTCACTTTCTTTTCCCACAACCCACCCGTTGAACGTTCTCCTCCCGTTATTCCGAACGTCGAAAATGTCATCTTCGGATTCAATTATGAGTCGACCGCACGGATTCACTCAAAAGGAAATTAATTAACTAATAAGGGCTGGGATTGTGTGGGAAGCGACGCAATAAAAGAAACGGTTAATTAAATGGAGTCTGGCTTCTCGTAAGGGACCCACCGGACAAAGAACGCCAAAATGCTAAGTCAGCTAATGGAAAACTGATGGTGACAAGTGAGTTGTAGCACGCTGGTACTCGTTTCCAGCAACACGGGCCATGCATTTTACCTAGGAAGTGTCAACTCAGCAGATAAACTGTTAATCGGAAGGTCATGGGTCACCACCAAGCTGCCTCTGTAAAGGCCCTGAATAAGCGCTATGAGGTAATGATGAAAAATACTTTTGCCATTATATCTTTTAATCCTTTCACCATTCCATCCCCCCATCAGTCAGTTCCTACAAACAAGTCAAGTCAAGTCAAGTTTATTTGTATAGCGCTTTTCACAACAGACATTGTCTCAAAGCAGCTTTACAGAAAACAACAGTGAAGGTGAATGGTGTGCGTTTGTCCCTGATGAGCAGCCGTGGCGACAGTGGCAAGGAAAAACTCCCTTAGATGATATGAGGAAGAAACCTTGAGAGGAACCAGACTCAAAGGGGAACCCATCCTCATATGGGTGACATCAAAAGTTTGGTCATAAATCTTTCAACAATACAGAACAATTTGTGATCATCATAGATCCAGCATCAGCTTCTCCATGCCAGGGCCTTTAAACACTCGGCATCTACTTCTCCATGATCATCCATAGGTCCATAATCTTCACGAGGTGGGACGTGCTTCACGAGGTGGGACGTGAAACAGTTATATATATATACATTCCAACCATTCATCCATCATTACACCATCCTTGAGACAACCATCTATCTATATATACATCCTTCAGACCATTTATTCATTTCTACATTTACCTGGCTGTCGCAGTGCTTGGTGCTCGCGCCATTGAACTGCTCATCACAGACTTCCCACAATAACCCTCATACGCATTCAACACGAAAGCCATCTTTCTGGATTTTTAACGCAATCATTTATCGATCCTGAATTTTGCATATTCGCTAAGTATTTAATGTAGTTCAGAGTGGTGACATTGTTCATGTTGGATCGTGGGATAAATGGGCAACGAGCCTTCGTTTCATGCCAAGTCTGGCCCCTGATTGGGGATTTCCTGGCTCTTCCTGCCTGGCAATGATCCAGGGACTGTCCACACACAGTCTATCAGGGACTATCCTCGAGACTCTGTTTAATCTCCAGTGGTCTTGAGGCAGCAAAACTCCTCAATGACCAAAAAAAATCTCTGTAACTTCTTTCCCTCAAAATCACAGCAAATTCAACCGCCTTAACTAGACAGCCTTTTTTACATTCTAGAAGGATACGAGGAAAAATTTGTGTCTGTGCATCATCAAATAAGCATGGGAAAGTGCTGGGGATGAAAATTTTCAATCAGGCCCATGAGGGGACCTCAATTTTGGCAGTACACCGTGTGAAAGTGTGTGTTGGATGGCATCAGGGACTATTAGCATCCCCTCGGGGAAACAAGCTCGGGACATCGTATATACGGAGCTGAAAACAAGTCGAGTGCCGAAGCAAAGTGAGGGCAATGCAACTTTTTTTTTTTTTTTTGCCAGAAGGCATTCATTTTTTCGTTCACGCAAAGTGCACACAAGGAGAAAAAACGGGGGAATGAACTGTACACGTTTCATTCCTTTCTGCCGATTAGCATTTTCTGAAAAAGACATCTGCACCCCCCACCCCCCCTTTCTCGGGACTGAATAAGCACTTACTCAGGTAGTGAATCATGGAAAGGCTTCATCTCTCCGATGGCTTCGGGAGGCCCGCGCTATTAAAAATTCATACCGCTCTCTGAATTCGGGTCCCTTATTTTTTTTGTTTATGGCGATCGATAGCTTTTAGATACGACGCTGTGTACTGTAGCATGCATCAGATCGATGCGATCCACTGACAACACGCCGGCGTTCACCAAATGAGTCGATCTCGGATTTAACCCCGGGTTTCATCCTACCCGATTATGTTACGCGTATTTAATAAACGTGTCTTCTATATTTATTTTTTTTATTTGAACGTTTGCTTGCTGTACAATCCAGGAAAATTTTACACCCTGAATTAATTATCCGCGGCATGCGCCACAACTCATTAGCCAATCAGTCAATCTTTCGCTGTCAATTACCACCCTTCTGTCCTTGGAACAAAGGCGAAAAAGAAAATTATTAGCATGTCAAAGGGAAAACGCTGAATAAACAGATCTGACCTGTGCTTTTTAAAAAAAAAAATTATAATAAATGAACAGAAAAACGGACTTCACAGACCTTTACCGGGTAAACGTGTGTTAATTTTACAGTCCGCCTCAGGTAAAAGCTAATACGCTAATCAGCAAGCGTCGGCGCTTTGCTAAATAGGAAGCAGGCAGTCTGTTTTTTCTGAAAAAGGTAATTAGTAAGATTGGTTAAGGTTTCTCCGCTAATTGAACTCGGAATGTCATTCTTTTCACGAGTACGCGGTAATAACATTGCCTTGACAACGATATCAACAGAAAGTGAAAAATTGGGGCTGGTGAATTGGAATATAGTGCAAGACACTTCTGAATTCATCTTACAGCTTACAACTTAAAACATATAAGGGAACCAGTTTTATAGGCACCCATACACATTCGCAGCATAAAATGAAGTGGTCCGCTTCGGATCGTGAACAGTTTCTTGCCTTCTCCACACTGTTTCCTTGCTGATTTTTATCTCATCGATCCAGTTTTTCTCTAATCAGATCTTTTTTTCAGCTCTGTTTATAGTCTTCTTAATCCTAGTGTCGACTTCGGCGCTGATACAGCTACCTCGCGGAAAGGTTTCTTAGTCTGGACGGCGTTTGTAAAGAGGTTTTCTTTTTTGTTAAGAGGAACGAATTCTTCGGTTATCCATAACAGTTCTATGGGTTTTGGTGGTCGATAAATACTTTTTTCTGTACTGTAAATTTGGTTTGATGTTTTTGCTGTCTCACTAATGGGCTTGTTTTTTGTTTCCAGCCTAATTACTTGCTTTTAATCATGCTTTACTGCCAGACTTTTTAAGAAATTATATAATATTTATTGTTAATATTATATAATAATGAAAATGCACTCTCAATCCTAATTAATTGTTAGATAGACTAGTTTAAATATGATCATCTATGCCATTTTTTTCCGATTTTATTTCATGCAGACCATGAAGATAGGTGCTAGTCGGGCATTGTGGAACAATTTTGGGTCTCCAAGTTTAATTAATAGAAACAATATAAGTGTATATTGTTTCTATTAATTAAACTTGGAGACCCAAAATTGTTCCACAATGCCCGTGTGCACAATGCGAGCTCCATGAAGATCTGCTTTACAAGGGTTGTAGTGGAAGATCTCGAGTGGCCTGCTATAGAGCTCTGATTTGAGCTCTACTGAACACCTTCGGGATGAATGTGAACACTGACCGCACCCCAGGCGTCCTCACGTCAACTTAATCAGTACCCGACTTTACTAACACCCTTGTGGCTGATGAACCCAAATCTCCACAAGCACACTTAAAATGTAGTAAAACATCTTTTAAGAAGAGTGGGGGGAATTATAAGAGCAACACAAGGGGGACCAACACAATATTAGGCAGCTGGTAGGAGGCATTTGATCAATAATAAAGTGTATCGTTTTTTTTTTTACTGTAAATTACTGAACTACAAAATGTCAGTGATTATGTGCACAATTATTATCTGAAACGTCTTCTCAGAAACGAGCGAAAGGATCGGCGCCATAAAACCATTCTGTGAGCGTGTGTCAATCAGATCCTGAGGGGGTGATTTAGCGCTAAAGAGATCGGCGTGAATTGTGATCCTGAGTCTAACACCTGATCCTCAGTGGAAAGATGGCGAAAAAGAGTGTGTGTGTGTGTGTGTGTGTGTGTGTGTGTGTGTGTGTGTGCAGGGGTGTCCTGGCGTCCTTCTGCTTCCTCAGGCAGGGAGAAATAAGAATCACACACCAGATTACTGTGAATTACATCCTTCGAGGATGACATCATTACTGCGAGAATCAGTCTCTCTCACACCCGCTGTCATAGACACACACATATACACACTATCCCAGAGGTAGGTAATCACCAGGGGCAGGTTGCTTTCTGCACGGTGTGTGATAAGCCGTGTGGCGCCTGTGCTCACACACACACACACACACACACCACACAACAAGTGCCGCTGGTGAATTATATTCCACCACCGCTTCTAACTGGAACACCGAACGCTAAGCCGCAGTCACATCTTCATTCCTCCAACCCACATTTCACACGTAAAAATGAAACACCAAAACAGGACACTGTCTTCTGATTTTCTTGTAAATGTAGTAACAGAAGCCAAGCAGCTTCATCCTGAAGACTTTCCTGTGGTGGAAAAGCCCCTAAATGAAGACTCCTGAAAACTTCTTTCATAAAATACAGTATTGTACAAAATCTTCTCACAGAAAACGTCGACTTTCAAAAGCTGTGCGAAACCGCTAACGTGGTAACGCTAACATATTCGAATTAGCATGTAGATATTTACCTTAGCTCTTTAATGGAAAGTCTCCTTTCATAAAATACAGTATCGTACACACATCTTCTCATAGAAAACATTGTCAAAACGTCGTCTTTCAAAAGCTGTAAGAAACCGCTAACACGATAGCGCTAACGTATTCGAATTAGCGCGTCGATATTAACCTTCGCTCTTATGGAAAGTCTCCTTTCATAAAATACAGTATTGTATACATATATCTTCTCACATGAAACGTTTCGAACCTGTGAGAAACCATTAGCGTAGTAGCGATAACATTAGAGCTAGCACGTTGAAATTGACCTTAGAATCAGATTTAAGAATTCAACAGCATTAAAAAAAAAAATACAAACACAAATCTGACAGAAACAGCAACATTCTCAATGCGATTAATCCAATAAACAAGCAAATGTCTGTCTTCCTGAGCAGGGATGACTAGAAGCTTGAGATCTGACTTGGTCTTTCAAGCTATCTCTATCGTTCATCTCAAAACCAGATTCCACCGGCTAACACGTTAATTAATACTCGTGCTAATGCATCTTACTTATGCTTTTAGTAAAGGTCTGTGGGTCTCCATAAAGCCTTGCGTGCTCTATTACGAGGCCCACGAGTGCTCAGGCGTTTGCGGGAACGTTCTAGAAAAAGACCCATCGGCCAGGTCGATTGGCAGCATCACACTCAGACAACATTTCGTTGGTTACCGAACGGCTTTTGCTTTGGATTGAATAAACACTATTGCATTGGACTATTTAACACAATCCTGACATATTCTCTATTTAACATTTTATATATTAAGGAGAAAATGTGCTCCGGGTGACTGACCAAAAAACATTTCTTGAATTAGCACTGGACTATTTGGGCAGTATAATATCATTCACGCTAACTAATTACACGAAACGTGAAGAAAATATAGCTAAGAGCGTAGGTGACTGGGTTCATTACTGAGGAGAGTAAAATTTAACACATGCCCTTCGGACGTATCGATTTGCACGTACCACATGCTAACTTTCAGGCAGAGGAAATTGCATTCAATCCCTTTTTTTTTTGACACCACCTTGCATTTAGCTAGACAATCCTATGCCGTGTGCTAGTTAACTAGCAGGGTTTTTTTATTGTGAATTTTTTTATTGGAATTTCTAGAAATAAAATTCATTTTAATGCATTTGGGGCAAAAAAAACTCTTACTGGCAGTGACATCGACCTCATGCCGCCGTGATTAAAAAGCGATAGCATGCGATAGGTAGAAGTAAATCATCTCAGATTTAAAAAACACCAGACATGGTTCCTGATCGAATCCGAAAAAGAGCTAGATTTGATTCCAGCAGTTCTGCGTCTTATATTTCCGGAGGTCGTTCATCGGATTCCCTCAGTGTCGAGCGTCTATCCTGCTCCGTCCATTTGCCTCGTTAGGGTTTTATAAAGAGGTTCCGCGGACATATTACAGTTTGGACATCGACCTGGGAAGCGGTATTTGAAAAACCTGAAGAAAAAGACAGCAGTTTTTTTGTCATGAGACAGACGAGACATAAACGCTTCACTTTGTACACAGGGGCATCGCCATGCTGGAACAGGTTCGGGTTCCCAAGTTCAAGTGAATGCAAATTTTTCTTATACTGCATCTAAAAACGTCCTGTACAATTGAGTGCCTCCAGTTTTGTGGTAACAGTTTGGAAAAGAACCATATAGCAGGAAAGGTCAGGTGACCCAATACTTTTGGCAATGTGTATATACTATATATACTATATATGCATTTAATATATATGCCGGTGAGCAAGTATTAAATGGAGCACGGCATATTCCGAATACAACAGTCACTAAATACGGTAGTGGTTCGAAATGTTGTCCGAGTACAAACCTATCAGTCACTGCACACCTTCTGGAACCTTCTGCCACAGTATACAGGAGCCAAGGACAATCTCTCAATTTCAACAAGGAGTTGAGGTGGCTGGATTGAGACATTCACAACCTCTATCCAGCCTGGGGGCCTTTTTTTCATGGCAACAGCACAAATCAGGGGGCTAAATCTTAATAAGCGCTGGAGCACAGCAAATCCCTTCAGTCGAGAGAGAGGGGGAGAGAGAGAGAGAGAGAGAGAGAGAGAGAGAGAGAGAGAGAGAGAGAGAGAGAGAGAGAGAGAGACTCGGATTTATAAGCCACAAGGAGGACATGGCTCATAGAATCTCAAATTAAAAGACCGTGCTGTAATACACACCAACACACACACATACTCATACACATACAAGTCATATGCTGGACGTCAGGGCTGGATGACGAATAAAAATTAAAAAGAATAAATTAGAGCAGCATCTAAAGTGTATGTGAATTATACATTAGAGGGATGTGCATCTGTCAACCATACGATACAAATGTAATACATATGAAGCAGCTGCAGATGTGAAGTGATACGATTCGCCCTGATTACGATGCAGTGCGATTCGATTTCAATTTGATTCAACGTGATGTGATTCAATGTAAAAAAAATATTAAAAAAACGTGTAAAACGTGTGAAACGTTTATTTCTTCGGTTCAGACAGACAGCAAATCATGGTCCATTCACAAGAAATAAAACCAGATGTTCTTTTCCTGTTGTGTCTGCAGGAAGTTACAGCTCTACCTCTGCCATGTTAATCTGTATTCTATGTGACTCTCAGGACGCTCCTCGGTCTCCGTAGCGTCGTGATGTTCACGTAGCGGCGCCGAGGGGCAGAGAGAACGCGCTCGGGAAGCGGTTTAGCGACGAGGAATCGGTCTGCATGCAAAATATTGGTCGCAAATCATTGCTCACTTTTTAAATAATAAAAGTAAAGCGCATCTACTTATAACTATTATATATTTTTTGAACCATGCAAGTGTTAAAAACGATGGGAAAGAATTTGGAGCGATTCTCCAAAAAACCTGCTGACTCTCAAGCCTCATCTGTCATCCTGTCTTTTCTCTCTCACTCTCTCTCCATCCCTCCCTCCTTTCTTAACCATCCCTTACTATTTTATCCCTAGTGGCAGTGGGATGAGCCGGTCCACTGCGAGCCATCGATTTCCTGTTGTGTGCATGTGGTGGTTGGACTTTCTGAAATCATCCTCCGTTTCTTCTTCCTCTCTCTCTCTCTCTCTCTCTCTCTCTCTCTCTCTCTTTCTCTCTCTCTCTCTCTCACACACTGTCTTATAGAAAATAAACATGATTTGCCTGTTTAGCCAGTCTAAAGGCTCTTTTATTTCCCCCCTTCTTTAACAACCTCAGGCAATTTGCTTTCATGGCAAGAATTACTACAAGAAAATTTGCTGTTTCCATCTATTATCAAATAAGTGAAAAAATGAGCGGCCATTAAATTTCTTTCGCAGTTGAAGGAAAACAAGATGGAAACATTATTTTTTACAAATACTCTTTACAACCGTGCTGAGCGGAAAAGCAAATGTATTGGGACACCTGACGTTTCCAGCCATATGGACGTCTCTGGAGGTGTAGAAATTTTCCCTTGATTTGAACTAGGAGACCCAAACCGGTACGCCCCGGTACACAAAAATGCTTCATGAAAAAGTTCCTTTCATGGGTTGGACTGGAAGATCTCCTGCTCTAGTACCACAAGTCTAAATGATCTCATGGAATCTTCTCAGAAGAGTGGAGGTTATTAAAACAGCAAACGGGGGCAAAATGTTGAATGGGATGTTAAAAAAAAAAAAGCACATACCAACCTTATGGTCAGGTGTCCACAAACATTTGGAAAGGAAATAAAATAAAATCCTAAGACATCGCCATTAGCTTTTCACTAAAACAGTATAGAAACCTGCATCACAAATAACTAGCATTAATAAATACAGTGTCTTGGCTAGCTAGGCAGCTCATACAATTGACAATGTTTAGAAACTATTCTATAATAGGGGGAGTGGTGGCTCCAGCGGTTAAGGCGCTGGGTTGCCGATCGGAAGGTCTGGGGTTCAAGCCCCGGTATCGCCAAGCTGCCACTCTTGGGCCCTTGAGCAAGGGGGTCCCTTACGAGGGAAATATCAAGGTGACGTGGGGCCGCCTTCCCGTGGGCTCACCACCTGCAGGAGGGACCGTAAGGGACGGTGCTGTGAGGATTGGGCAGCAGTCGAAGGCGGAGGCCTGCTTAGACTGCTGCCCCCGTGACCCGAATTACGGATAAGCGGGAGAAAATTAATGAATGAATGTTCTATAATAAAATTAAGTCCTACATATAAAATGCTTACAGGTCCAACTAGAGGCAAACATAACAGTAGCTAAGCTAAACATGAATAGCTAGTCAGCAAACAGTGCTGCAAAATGAAAGCTAATAGATGAATAGCTATTAGCAAAAAATTGTTAGCATCAAAACTAACGGCTGTCACTGCGGTCATTTAGTGGATCATTTTGGCTGGATAGCTGAAATATACATAAAATCGTACGCATATACAGGCTAACAAACAAACGCATATACGCAGGCTAACAAATGA
Organism: Silurus aristotelis; assembly: GCF_946808225.1. NCBI lineage: Eukaryota > Metazoa > Chordata > Actinopteri > Siluriformes > Siluridae > Silurus > Silurus aristotelis. The sequence goes on from NC_139578.1 coordinate 2,816,168, forward strand.
TCTCAAATTGCATACTTGTGTACTATTCTAGATCGTCACTGATTGCTAGTTCAGAGTGTTTGAAACTTTCGGATCATGACAACAATCACAAAGGCAACAGGAGGTTTTAAACGGAGCTCGACAGCCTTTATTTGGAGGCGCTCGATGCTAACTAGCTGCAACAGTATTCGAATACTAAACACAGCATAAAGCTGTTGTTCTTAGCTAGCTAGCGATTGTTGCCTTGTTGCAGTACTATTTATCGTGAGGGGCTTTTTTTCCATCCTCTAGAACAGCCTCAGTCACGACGGGATCGCAGCCAAAAAATGCATTTCACTTCATCCGCCAAGGATTTTTTTTTTATTACTGTTTCTAATCGAATAAATAAAGAAATGAGACGGTCATCGAATAATCATCTCTTGCCGGTAAAGGGGGGAGAAAAAAAAGAATAAGAGAGAAAGAAAAACGAGCCGTCGCCCCTCCGAGAAGCAAAGTGCGATGATTGCAGGAAATCAATAGCTGGATGGAATAATGATGGTGTTTTTAGGGGGGAAAGCAATGTAAATGGGTAGAGGGGTCATTATCTCTTTCTTTCCCTCCCTCCTTCCCTTGCGCTCTCTTCTCTTTTCATCTGCCAAATGAAGCCCCCCACCAACCTCCCCACCCCACCAAAATGAGTCCGACGCCTCGACGCCGTGATTACGTCCCTAATCTAGCCGTAATTGTCATGATGGACGTCGCAGACTCTGCGCCATTATCACCTCTGACCTCGGAGGTCATGCTTTCTCTGTCGGGCTGAATTAAAATGGCTGCGTAAGAAAAAAACAAATGAAACCAATTTCCGTGTCGGCAAGCAAAGAAAAAGAGGGGTATAAATAGAGCAAAACCTGATTTTTTAATTTGTTTTGGCTTGACGCGATTAAATATTTGACCCCTTTTTTATGCAGTCTATTCAATCCACTCATTTTTAATTAAAAAGAACAGTTTTAAGGGTTATTTACAATGCGGATGCAAGCATATAAAAGTCCCCTCTGAACCGCAAACACGTTCAGGCAAAACAATGACTAAACGCTTCAACATAGGATACAACGTAACTGAGCAAAACCAAACGTGAAGCGACATGGTACAGGCCAAGAGGGCAGTGAACGGTGCGGTTGTAAAGGCTAAGTGATAATTAAAGCGAACGTGAATCAGATGTGCAAACGGCGAGACGTGGTCCTGCGATGTGCAGTGGCTCACGGGAAACCTAGTTTGTGACATAATTCTGACATTTGAGTGTTCAGGATAAAAAGGCTTTAAAGAAATAAAGAAAACAAATGTAAAATACTTTGTACCACCTGCCTGATATTGTATTTGTCCCCCTTTTGCTGCCAAAACAGTTCGAACCTGTCGAGCATCAACAGCAACTTCTTCAACAATTTGAGCTACAGTTTAGGTATTTAATGTTTTTTCATTTTTTGGCCAAAACTATTTATTTATTTTCTTATTCTATATACAGTCAACCCCTGATAATTCGCGGCTCGAAAAATTTGCGGGTTCTCATTTGAAACCAAACTAACAGCAAGTTGCGGATTATCTAAAAATTCGCGGAAATCCGCAGCAGGATGGAATGTTCAGGAACGTAAGGGATATCATTTAAATCTATGTAATTTGGTCAAATAGTGTACACTATTACGTTTAGAAAGTGACACAACGTCTAGATGAATTCACTAAGGTACCATAGGGGCTGCGGGGGTTTTCGTAACTCGCTCCGGAACTATGTGTCTAGGGGGGTCTTAGAACGTAACCACTGCGAGTTTTGGGGTAGTTGAGTACAATACTTAAAAAAACACAAAAAAAACTACTCAATTACACCAGCATGCGTAAATATCATTTGTTACTTTCCGTCTCTGTAGTAGTTGTAGTAGTATAAAACTTCAGCTAAATCCAGTAAGCACTGTTTTTGAAATGAATTCGGATTCCTATGAGAATTTTAAAACCGTTGTAGCATCCAGCTCTTACTTGTACACAGAGGAACCCAGCCACTGAAAAAGACTGGAACTGGCATTACGTTTCAAGTCTGTAATTATGCTGAACAGCAAGCAGGATAAACAGAAACCCTGTGTTTTTCTTCGCACAAAAAGAATTGTGTTGTTTGTTTTTATTGTGTAACATGGGGTCTGTTTGTTTAATCTGCTCATTCGCTGTTTCTTCCTCAATGGGAAATCAGAGGATACCCCAATGAGTCTATAGTCTGAGCTAGAAAGAAATCAGGCCTAGCCTCATCTCCTGTCAGAGAAACACCTGCCACGCCTCCCTCCAAGGCTCCAACCGCCGGCACCTGTTCCTCGTTACCTGGCCCCTTTATAAATTGCCATTTCCACCTCACTCGCTGTCGGATCTACTAGTTGCATATAGTGATCTACCGGACTCATTACCGCCAGCATTTCCTGTTGGTCCAGGCCCTAGTTACGCTTCTAGGGAAGCACTCAAGCCGGGTTCGCCTATATTCGGCTCACAGAGGCGATCCTCGCAGATTTTCCCTGCGTTCCGGATTATACCCGCACTACGGATTATACCCACATTCCGGGAATATACCTGCATTCCGGATTATACCTGTGTTGCGGATTTTACCCACGTTACAGTTCGTATCTCTCCTGGACTCTTGTTCTAATCTTAATAAAGAAATAATTGAGTTACTCCCACTTCCAAAGCTTGGTCCTTATTGTGGCATCTCCATACTCTTCTCTGTTTTTGCTTTCATGACACGTTGTAGTGTCGTAGATAACGGTTTTTCGATCCAAACTTGTCTCGTGCGTTGCGGTGCGCCGTCTTCCACTTTTGATCGCTATTATCGAGACGGGCTGACGAAAGAAATAAAGCGCAGGGGTCGGCGGTTTGATTGCTATTCGCAATGCTGCTCGGTGCCTGGGCGGACTGAATGAAATAAATATTAGCGCAGGGGTAAAGGAGAAGGTCAGGGTCAAAGTCTGACAGACAGGCACAGCAGGAGAGACTCGGAAGTCCAGGACCCACACACACTCAGGGACGCACATATATATACACACACACACAGGCTGAAGTGGCACCTGGAGTGAATGCTAAAAAGAAGCTTTTCCACTTATATACACACACACACACACACACACACACCACTTTCTTTTTCAATTACCTAGAGGAATAGGACCCAGTCACTGGGTGGTTTTACGGAACGAGCCAGACGGAGGGGAATAAGGGATGAAGAAAGTGTGCGAGCGAGAAAGATAGCGAGAAAAAAGATACACAATGGCAAGAAAGTGCAACTTTTACCCCTTTAATGCTTTTATTATATTTTTTATATACGTCGCTCCTATTCTGACCGATCAGACGCAGCAAATATGGCGCCCCGGATTAAACGTGGCCAGCGCAATCCTTTCAAAGACGGCTAGACGGAAAAGAGGGCGGCAGACGAATGAAAGAAAGACTGAGAGACCGAGAGAAAGTTTGGGAAAAACTTCCGAATAAGGAAGCGCGTGAAGGGGAGGGGTGTACGAGTCTCGATTCTATTGGGAATCCAAGGAATAAGCAATGACGAAATAAAGGGTGGATGAGAAAGAGAGGGATCGGGATGCAAGGGTGTACCCGTGCGGCCTCACACGAGGGGCTGATAAATATTTAACGGTGCAGGCTGAGACTCACGTTTCTCCAGCAGGTGATGCAGCCTTTTGACTGCTGCCTGGGGATACATGCCTGTCTCTCTCTCTCACACACACACACACACACACACACACACACACACACACACACACACACACACACACACACACACACTGAGCTCTTTAACTGCTTTACAGATTCAAGAGAAACAACACTTTTTACACGTATTTTCAAGGATGAAAAAAAAACCTCATTCCCATTTCTCCATCAGTCAGATTTTTCACGTTCCCTCTATTTTCCATCTGATTTCCGCAATAAAAAACTCAGCAAATAACTGCTTTGGCCCTGGATTAGTCTAAAAATCGTATTATTCACAGGGCCTTGGCGTGGTATCGTGATAAACGTGATACCAACGGCGTCCAAGCAATTTTTCTACCAGCAAGTCTTGTGCATCTAGATGCTCATTTGTATGTCAAAAACACCTCAAAAAACGAGGAAAACATTGATGGAAGTGTATTTGAGATATTTGACCTTGATTTGACTTTGGCTCATTTCCATAAACCAGTTCATCTGCTGGGTCCAATGGTAAATCATATACAAATTCTACATCCCCTCAAACCAGAGCTACAACAAAATAAATTCCTCCTAATTCAACAAACATCATGAATATTTTTTTTGCCTGAAAATGATTAGTTTTAAAATCAAGATTCGTATCGTCAACAATCATTTATTCGAATGTCCTAAAGTCCTAAATCAGCATTTTATATTCCGCAACCCTATAACCAGTTATTACAGCTAAAGAAGTTTTAAAAGATACAACTCTGACGGTGCCGTTTAATGGTGAAGATATGGTCGGGAAGCTGTCAAGAAGGCTACGGTAACTAAACCAATCGGAGAACGGGGCTATGACAGTTCAGGACTGAAAGCCGGTTGTCGGTTGTCATTGGTCTGATTGCGTAATTCTACGTTCCCACCACCCTCCTGTATTTAGGCCAGGCTTAAATATATCTCACCATGAAAACAGACCCTGCGTTTATGCTAGTTGATCATTCAAAAGAGCGAAACTAGCTTTGCGTTAATACGCTGACGGACCGTTGCGAGTCGCTCTTAAGCCCCGCAGCTCATTAATCAAGATCAGCATTTCGAAGCCTGGGCCTTCTCCTCCTAAAGACTATTATTATGAGGCGGTGTCACACGTGCCCGTTTAAAAAAGCAGGTCATTCAGGGATTCGTAGCTGCTAAAACATTAACGACTTCGCGCTAAACACACACGCTAATACAGTTTTGCAGCCGCCCAGCCTTCGAAGGCCAAGTCAGCGGCTTCGTCTCAGCCTTAATTATGGCCGAACGGACTACGAGTGTTAACGCAATTCTTCAGATTTTATGGTTAAACAGGAGGTGTTCTGGGATATGCTGGGGCATTAATGGGTATTGCTCTGGGGGAACATTTTCAAGCTAACACAACAAAACGGTCCATAGAGCGCCTGCCGGAGTTAGCGCTCACAGTTACTAGCGGGTGGCATTTGAGAGGGGTCGAGGTAATCAGCGCTAATCGTGATTGAGCACAACTTATTCAACTCAGAACATCCGGGCGACGTTTTCGCATCATTAATGCCACCCGCTAATTCTAACTGCTGACCTTTAGAGTGTTCCAAAATAGCAAAACTTGGCATTTTATATAGCATGACGCTGTATGCACAAGACTCCAAAAGAATCCATTATCCTTTTTTTTAGACTAATACTCTAGTACAGTTAATACTGGATTTATCATGATATAAAAAAAAAATTTTCCGCCTGGTCTCGTATCCTCCTGCAGCCAGAGCTATGAATTATTCAAAAAGATAAAAAAAAGAAAGAAAGAAAGACGGACCAGGACCGTGAGTCACTTGAACTCATTCATTTCCTGTCACTTTCCTTCCTTCCTCTTGCTATCCTGTATCTTCGTCTGCCTCGTTCGTTATCTTGCACCGTCCATCAGTTTCCCCTTTTCCACCGCTCCCGAAATCAATATCTATACGTAACGGCATCCAAAAAACATGATCAAAAAGACCAATGCGGAGAGGTCTTCCGCTCTAATTAGCGCAAAACAACGTAGACAACAAACATATAACCCATGCTAGCTTTAAACGTCGATCCGCCCTCACATGCTCAGCGATTAGCGGTAATTAGCTTTGCTGCCTCGCAAATGCCATGCGCTAATAAAAGCGAGCGCTAACTCCCGCAAGTTGAGCCGTTCATCGATTGAAAAACATGACGATGGATTTTAAAACCACCTGGTGACATTATCAAAAAAGTCTGCGCATTTTGTAGCTAGCGATCAAAAATGTAGATGCTAGGTCAGGCCTTGCATACATTTTAAAAGAATGTTGTTTTTTTCAGTCATATTTTCTCATAGGCTTCTCGAATATCTATGCAAACTTTTACTTCGGATCACTTCAGCGTTCATTATTCCTCTGGCTAAAGTGTTACTCTGAGCTAAACGGATGCTAAGCGCTTGAATAGCGTGACGTGACTAGCTGTTTTTAAGGGACTTCAATGCTGACGGGGTGAAAAGATTTTTCCGAAACCACGCAAAAAGATCTTGAGCTGTGCTAATAAATGATCTTTGACCAAAACCAGCTTATCTTCGTGAACAAAATGCCGTTTAGACACAATGGCGCCTCAGGAAAATGGAAAGTTTTGCATTATTAATACTGGGGGAGCCTTTTCAGCTCAAGAGATTTTTCTAGCTTAAGATCCCTTCACAGGTCAGTTAGGACATGGTACACATCTGGAATCAATGTTTGGCTAGTTTTTCTAGGTTTGTTAGCCACTGCTTTCAAAATCTTGCCCTGAAATAAACAGGAAGCGCGCTAGCTACGGCGGTTTACGGCTGCACGAATATCATGACATGCTAGCAAAATATAGCATATTTGACGTATATATTACTCCGCTAATATTGACCCCTTAAATAGATCAATATGAGCAAATCATTGCTTCATTCCTTTGTTTTATACAATGTGATGAATGATTAAGGGAGTTTGGCCTGTGTGTTACCTCATATTTATACCCCTATGAAACAGGAGGTCATGGTTGTAACATTTTTTATGCTCCTCTCAACGAGGTGTATTAGAAAATGTAAAATAGCAATAGGAACATATGTCTACTTGATAAATATATATATAATATATTAAATAAATATAGTGGATATTCTTACAGCAAATGAGACCAAATGTGGAATGGGATGTTCAAAAAAATCTTATGTTTAGGTGTAGACAAACTTTTGTCCCATAGTGTATACATATATTATATATATATGCTTTTTTGCTCTCTTCCTATAATCCATATCATTTCCACATCGCTGGTTACACTGACTTTTTTATTTTCCACTCTCTTGTTTTCATTCACTACAATTTCCTGTCCCTTTCTCTTTGCTTTGGGCAACTGTGCAATAAATAACGTCATTATTTAACATCCGCAAAACACACACACACACACACACAAACATGTTCGGATGCATCCAATTAAAATAAAATATGTACTAAACCTTTTACTCTCCCACTTCTCTCCGTCCATGGGGAATGCAGGAACCTATATTTGGCCGTGAGGTGTTTCAGAAGAACATCCATTTACAGGGATCCTTGGCCTTGTTTTTTTTTGTTTTTTTTTAACTCCCACCCCCTTTTTTTACTCTTTCCCTCGTGGGTTAGGAATAAGTCTACATAAAAAAAAAAAACGCATCCATTTTGGAAAAGGGGGGATGAGGAAAAGGACATGTTGGTTAAAAACGAGCAACAGCTGGGGCGGATGGAGCGAGCAGTCAGAACGATAGATTGATATTCAGTAAGCGTGTTCATTTTTTATTTTTTTTTTACCATCGAGACCCCCCCACGGAAACATCTGGCTCTTGGCCCACAACGCCCTGCTGCTTTGACAGAGCTGAAAAAGCCACCCTGCAGTCATCGGCGAGAGAGAGAGTGAAAAAGAGAGAGACATGAGGAAAAAAAAACGTGTCGCACTGGAATAATGTACTAGCTCAGGGAGCGTCTGACCTTCAAAAATCCTCCATTTAAATAAAAATATATTTATATATTTAAATCGGATGACTGCTCGGCCATTTCTTATGTCCGTGACACACATAGACACACACACACACACTTTCTACAGTACCTTCCAATTGAAGTATGACTTGCCAGATATGGAAGGAGACACCATTTCCCTGAAGGAAGCTAAAACGAGCTTTCTAATGAGGAAAATGTCTTTTACAGGATCGACGATTAACCTCGCCTTACATCCGTTTGCTTTACCTTCGGGCACATTCAGTTCTGTATATCACGATATTACAAATGAGAAAAGTTTGGAAGTCTTTTACGGTTTTTGAGACGCACGTGCATTGTTTCTATGTATGGGTCATTTAAAGGTATGAAGATTTCCTTTGACCAAACAAATCTAGAATTTCATTGAAAAGCCCTCCCTTAGCACGAAGAACAGCTTCAGCTCAAATACATTTGCTTGTAAAACATACCCATGCTGTTCTTCACTAGTTGGAGATTTCTCTCCTTGGAGAGGTGGAGAGTTCATCCCAGAGCAGTTCGATGGGATTTAACTGGGCAGTCGTGATAGATAATGCTCTTTGCTCTCCAAAAAACGCTTACTCAGTCCAGACAGAATTGAATGGTGTTGAAGTGTGTTGCCATGTTGGTCCTTTTCACCCCAAAACCATTAAGCTTCCACCTCCATGTTTGAGTTTGGAGGTGAGGGAGACTGCTAACATCTTCTGTCCTGGTCTTCACTTTCTTCCACTCATTCATTCTCATTCAAACTTGTGAGTTTTTGGCATTTAAAAAAAAATCCTGCATAATACACCTCAAAAAACATGGATTTCCTTGAAATTTAGAGCTTAGAAAACCATCAATTACTCCAATTCTGCCGAAGCCTTGAAATAAGTGTGTAAATTGTCTGATGGGCAGGTATGTCTAACAAGCAAGAATTAGAAAACTGATCTAAAAATCTTTCTTACACTCGAAGCACACACAAAGAGGAAGTTGAAGTGAAGTAGTTGAAGACACCGAGTGGCACCCACTTATGGATGAATGCCGAGAGAGTACAGGGCCATTACACTCCTATTCAGTATAACACACACACACACACACACATTCAGACAGCCGTCAGCTCCAGAGACTATTAGGTTCGCTGTTGAAGTGATTCGCTCAAGCTAATCTGATAAGTGGCCTTCAGTGTGGGGCACGTTTAGCTCCTTTCCGATATAGTGTGCGCACACACACACACACACACACACACACAGAATCACAGCAGTCTGTGATAATGGAGGAAGATGTTCCGCTAAGTCCACCTTTGTGGCAAAATATCGAACAGAACTTTTCACTATAAAGTACAAACACTACAATACACAGAACATTCACCAAAAGTTGACCTAAAGTTTTCATTTCCAGGAGTCGTTGATCCAAAGTGGTTAGGTTGTCGGCCTTCTGATCAGAAGGTTGTGAGTTCCAATCCCACCACCACTGGGCTTCCGCTGTTGGATCCTATGAGCAGCATGTCGCCTATAAGAGCGTATGCTAAATGTAAATCTCAATAGCAAAGGAGATTACGGGGATGTTAAGCCCCCACCCACAATCGAGGTTTGTGTTTGACTACTTCTGGCGCATTAGCAAAAACGTTGGCTTGGTACTGTGGTGGTCATGGCCGGAAAACTAACGTCGGTCTGGATTTTTTCGTAGCATGTTCTTGTTCTCAAGCTGGAAGATCATTTCGAAATCTGAAGTATGAGAGAGAAAGCGACAGAGAGAGAAAGATGGCAGGTGTCTGGGTTTTCCCAGGCTTCAGCGTATCCACATTGTAGCCGTAATTGTTTGTGGCGTATCCCGACAGCTTGAATGTCCCGTTTCAGCCCCCCCCATTAAAAAAAAAGAAGAATGTGCGAGAGAGAGAAAACTAACACCTCACAGTCCACACAGAAGAAAAACACAAAGGCGACAGAGCGATCTCCAGAAGATAAGTGTTATGACAGCAGAACTCGCTTTAATGGTTACATAATCCCCCGATGCTGCGAAAATCAGGGCCATGGCAGCAAATGATTATGCCGTGCTTTTGTAGTCTCAGCGAAGCAGAATGAGAGAGGTTACAGCAGCTTTTTGTTGTGTTGTGTAATTTGCTGCTTTAGAATGGCAACACTGTTGATTCGAGAGGCTGCAAATGATGATTAGTCGGAGCTCGTTTCGCCACAACACATGAGCTGATTACGGTCGACATTTACAATCGTTCGAAAATGTCAAAACAGGCGATGCTGAGAACATTGCAAGGGGAAAAAAAAAAAACACTTTTCCGTCCAACCCCAAATGATCTCTAATTGAAACGTAAAGATCTGCCAATCAGCAAAAGTTTTCCTCAACTCATGACAGTTACCATTGAAAAATAGGTTCCGCGTTACTTTCTTGAAGGGTCATCTACAATAATATCAGCAAATCATTTTCATCTGATGACATCAGATGAGAATCGGTTCCCCTTTTGAGTCTGGTTTCTCTCAACATTTCTTCCTCGTCCCATTTCCGAGCCCTAGGTGTGTTCACCTGGAATAAATGCACATCAATTTAAATATAGGTGAATTTTGTTCTAGAATTCGTACAGTCCAAATAAACCTGATTGGATTTTAATGCCTTGCAACCAAGACTGATCATGGGTACTGATTGACTGATTTGGATTTGTGAAAATGCCCATAGTTTCCAAAAGGTGTTCTACTAAGATCCATGTCCAGGCTTATACCTTAAAGTTCCATGTCGACCTAAATCCCTCTTAGGAAAATAGTCCCTTATGGTTCTAGGTAAATATATAGTTGAGGCATACAAGAATAGGCGTTTAGAAGGCTAGCATCACTTTGATGGTCAAGATCTACCTGTCTCTTTCAGGATCTGGCTAGAAGAAGACAAGGGGATGAACAAGTAACATTAAAAACGTCACTTTGAGCTAATCTTGTCATTTTATGACTAGACTACAGGCAACTCACATTTAGAAGGTCTTTACCTGTGTATCAGACCCTTGCGACTAACCAGAATTAAGCCAATCCAACAACTTGATTTGAATCCCTTTAAGGCTAAGTCTGCATCAATCTGGATAAAAAAATAAAATTAATCGCCACAGAGGATCATCCGTCTCCATACCCCTCTGTCCTTCCCAACTACCTGCATGTCTTCCCTCGCCACATCCATAATCCTCCTTCTTGGTCTTCCTCTTTTCCTCCTTTCTGGCGGGTCCATCCTCAGCATTGTCCTACCGATGTACCCCGTGTCCCTCCTCTGCACATGTCCATACCATCTCAATCTCACCTCCCTGACCTTGTCTCCAAAACGACCAAAATGCGCTGTCCCTCTAATAAACTCATTTCTAATCCTGTCCATCCTCGTCACTCCCAACGAAAAACCTCAACATCTTCAGCTCTGCTACCTGAAGCTCCACCTCCTGTCTTTTACTCAATGCCACTGTCTGTAAACCATACAACATCGCAGGTCTCACCATAGTCCTATAAACTTTCCCTTTCACTCTTGCAGATACCCTTCTATCACTCTTCTCTACCCACTCCACCCTGCCTGCACTCTTTTCTTCACTCGTCCACACTGAAACGTCTGAAAATGCTCACATCCCTGTACTGCGCATGAGCAAAAAGTAAGGCACTTCGACTTGCGCCATTTACACCTTGCGGGTATTTTCTTTCCGGCCCTTGCACCCCATAGCTGTCCAAACAGCTGAGCAATGTCCTGTCTTTAAATACAAACTCAACACTCTTTCTACTAACTCCTCTCTGTTTTGGCTGAAGAGTTTTTTTAGACACTGAACTATTTATACAAGCACGAGGATGTTTTTTTGATAGAGGCTACAAAAACACTTCTGCATAAGGCCTTCTGCCAAATGCTGTAAATGTAAATGTAATTATGCTCTCTTGTGGAATCCCGCTACAGGTAGCTGTGGCTTCATTGGGGTTTGTTCTCCCAAGGATAGGTCAAACACATTACTCTTTATAATGAAGTACAAGCTCAAAATGAAGCCTCGACCGTCCCGCCGTCTATTCTCGCTGCGGCAGAGATCCCATCACGTCTAACTCCTTGAACTTTTCTAATAGAAACAACCAGGAGAAAGTGAGAATGGATCACTGACCTGTGGACTGTGGGTTTTTATCAGATAGTGCCAAGCTGCTGTGCTGAAAGAGGTCCTGCTTTAATGAGCTCTCCACCAAGACAGCTGGTGTGCTGGAGCATGCTAATCTACTCTAGTCTAGGTTTGACATTCTGGCCTAAGATCAGCTTTTTTGGGACTGTAATTACATTCTAAGAAGGGCAAAGAACATAAAGGACAAGGAGCTGCAGTCATTGGCAACTTGCAAGCTACATCAATCTGGAAAATGCACTAAAAAAAAAGGCCAGGTCTTGTTTTTTGATGGATGACCAGCTGCACCATTCCAAAAACACAACAGCTATATTGAGACATATGGGCTACATGGCTGAGATGGTTTCTGGCCAGAATGGTATGTTATGATAGCTTTAGGATGTACATAGGCTGTAAAGAAACCCTTTGAAATTTGCAAGGACCACTATTCACATATAGATACCGGTGTGAGGTGGAGTTACTGTAGGGTTCACAGACGATTCCGGAAAGAATCAGACCTATGAAATGTACTTCTTATACATTATAATTAAAATTTCATGTCTCAATAAACTTTGTTCCAAACAAAATCAATATCTGTTTTATTAGAAAACTTCTACCAGAGTATTTCAGCCTTTGGATGTAGCCATCATTGTCACTCCTGAGTAAAGTGTGGGAAAGCAGGGTTACAAAATATATATCAGGCTTCTCCGATATGAATATTTTATACACGGAAAGATGCGAAAGTGTATGCGTCAGAGAAACTAGGTGGTACTTAAACCCACGTGTACATACAAGCCTAGCGCTCGGCATTCCGATCCTGGATCTTGCTGATTTCCAAATGAGCACTGGGGACTTGCTGCAAGTAGCCAAGTCTAATTGATTTTCATCACTTTCTATTATTTGTTTGTCTTAGTTTAATGAAAGCACTTAGCCATTTTTTTAAGCCACATCTTCCTGAAACCTTATAAATATTTAACGCCGAGCCAGACTGTCTCATCAAATAAGCAGTCCCTGACGCTCACAGCTGCCGGACGAGGAGGGAGTGACAATTACGGAAAGCCACAAGAAAGCCTTCCGGTGGGGGAAAAAAAATTAACCAAGAGCGGTAAGGTTACGAAAACAGCGCTGTGCAAAATGTCAACAATTAGACTGGGTGGCTGTTTCAGCCTAGCTAATGAGTCCATTAGCAGCTACTCTGTCTAAAGGACGCTAGTGGGGAAAAAAAGTGAGAAGCATTTCAGAGCATTCTCAAAGGGTTGACCTTTTGTTTGCCGAGCAAGCGGGATAACGAGGAACAAAAAAAGAGAAAAGGGTACTAATGGGTAAATCATCCAACTTTTATTTCCAGTCAGACCGCCTTGGTGGACGGAAAACTTCCAAAAGATTCTTCCAAAGACTGTTGATATTAATAGCACCTCGGCTACACAGCTGGACACAATTATGATCGAGCTAGCTCCGAAAAAACACAGTAAAGCAGACAAGATAATTGGGCTAATTTTAGTTCGCAACATACGAAGACTTCTCCCCACCAGTTCTTTCAAAAATAAACCTTTTTATCAGCGCTCGAACATTGTCCTTCGAGCATTTTTCCTCCCATGACACCTGTCCCCTGACTTCTAGCTAAAAAAAAAATTATAATAATCAGCATTGCTATTGGACAAGTTTACCCTCCGCTATGAAGAGGATTAGCAATTTTATTCCTGGTGATTTATCGAAGTCCAATAATCTTTCTTCAGCTCTATGAAGCCTCGAGCACAGCTGTCATCTTATTCCAAGTAACCTCACAGAGCTTTCGCAAATACCTACAAAGACGTCTGCTAAAGGATTGGCACATACTTTCGAAATACGCTGTAGGGCCCACGCAGTTGTGATCCCGCTTTGCATGGATCGTATGTCCACAAAGTGTGATAAACTTAAAGTCTGTTTTTCACCACACTTTGTTTTTTACCTCAGAAAATTGTCTGGAAATCAAGCATGTTCACTCTTTAGCCTGCATTATATATAGCTAGCTTCTAATATTAGTTAATAATTCATACATGTATCTAGATTTTAACTGGTGATGGGCTATAATGAGAAACAAACAAAAGTAATTGCAATTTAGACTAATGAATAGCATTAAGGAGAAAGACCTGGCAACCAGAAGCATTATTAGAGATTTGATTTCAAACTAGTATCAGTTAAAGCTGATGGTTGGTACCTGTTATGTGTGAGGGTTTTTCTATAACTCATAGTAGAGATCTGTTAGCAACAAACTAGCACATTTCTACTCCCAAACCTGAGAATGAATTCATTTGAAATGCTCTTCCTAAGAAAAAAAACCCCACAGAAAACTGCAAGCGACATGAACACTGCTAGTTCCTCAGGGAAACTCATGCTGCGTTCCCACCTTGGCCATTACTAAACCACATGAAGCCACTCGGCATGAATCAGACAATAAGATATCAATGCTGGTAAATCCATCTTCTTAAAACGCTTAGCTAGAGACCAACTAAATTCGAATCAAACAACTGTAATAATATTGTCTTTAACTGCAAGAATATGAACAGATGGATTTAGCGTTTCAGCAAATGCATTTAGAACGAAACCGGAAAGTCAAGCACACGACGTTCCCACTAGATGTCTGAATCTGGAGGGAAAAAAAAAGTGCCTGAGCAAAGGCTTTGAAGAAAGTTACATCTCAATAACGTCCTCTCTGCACCAGCAGGAATAGCGGCTTAGGATGAATAGGCATGACTCACTGATGACTTAAGCTTTTCTCACACATATATACAAACACACACACACACACACACACACACACACACACACACACACACACACACACACACACACACACACACACACACACACACACTAACCACTACGTAACAACTTCAAGTTGGACCAGAATTTTCCAATACGTTCTACATACGTCTTCTGCTCTGCTGAACAGGCAGCCAATGCTACACATGCTTTAAATTAAAAGGAACATGAACGAATGCGGCAAAGAGAAAACAAGCATAATCATTGATTACGGTAACGCATTCCATAATGATGGACTTTTAGCAGCACTTGAGGCAAAAAAGTAGCCGGTTTTGCAGACAAATAAGCTTAGACGATGACAAAAATCAGTATACAAAGCAATTCATTTGTTCCTTGATCAAAGAGTATAGATTCTTCGAAATTGTTTACCATTTACCTGACCTAGAAAATGTGTCAAAACCGTCTGACCAATCAAAATGTAATTAATTACCTGTGCTTGGAACTAGATTTGTGTGTAATATTCTATTTCTGCCAGAGAGGTCTCCAAATTGCACTGCAGGTCAGTAGCTTTGGCTAGCTAACATTTTCGAAGAATATATAATTAGGATACTCACGTTGGCAGTAGTCCTTGCCTTCCTCGAAGCCCGGCTTGCAGATACAGCGCCCGATGGGTACCAGCCACCCACCATCAGCGCTGCAGTACATTTTCGGAGACTCGAACTCCTCCGAATCGTTAACGCACGATCCACGCACCTCTACGAGCGCCGAGTCACCCCCTGTGACTGTGTCGGGGAAATGTGCCAGGTTGTGCACGGCTGCCGGGCACTTTTTATAGAAAACCCGCAGTGAGACCAGAGCGATGCATGCTCCAACATCCTGAAAGGCCAAGTAGAAGCCCTTTTTGTTCAGGTTGCTGATATCCCGAACCTCTGTGTTCAGTTTCATGACCCGGTCGCCGACGTCAGTCTGCGTGAAGCTCTCGTCGGCGGCGATCGTGTCGATCTTGACGTACTGGCTCTCCTTTATAAACCAGAGATTCTCGTTGTTGGACTCATGGTAGTACATATTGAAGGTCTCTTTGCAAGTCCCTGGGACTCCAGGAAGACTGTTGCAGTCACGCAGCGTGAACTTGATCTCGATGTAGATGCGTTGGGCTCCATGGCGGGCGATGTGGCGAGTGCGGAGCCAGTTGTTCTGGTTGGCCTCCATCACGTTGCACACTTGGTACGAGCGCATGGGCGTGTTGCGTTCGTCCATCACGCTGATCTCCTCCCACTGCAGGGAAACCAAGAAACCTTTTCGTTAGCAATTGTTGCGTTCGCAATGCAAAACCTTGTCAGTACCTTGTACCATCCAAAGAACCGTAGAAAATGTTTCCTAAGATTACTCTACTGGTGATTGATCTCAGGGTAGCTTTATAATCACATTCATTCTCCTGCCTTTAAATAACTGTGTGTTATCCTTTGGCCAGGAACTGGCCAAAAGCCAGCAATGTGGTGACACATTCCTAATTAGCCAACAAGCTGCATGTAACATTCTTCAAACACACTGTAAATGGCACACATCATGCTGATGCTGACCAGATGTTTGTGTGCTATATAGGTATGCTAAATAGTACTGTGGAAAAAAACGAAACCAGTGCTTAACCTCAGAAACCGAAAAGAAAACGTTTGCCTCTGTTAGTTTTTCAAATGACAGCTGCATTTTGTGGAAACAGGCATATTTTTTTCCCCTCCTGGGGAGCATAATGATGTCCTCAAAACGTCAGAAATGTCTGTCTAACTAAAAACTTTTAAAGCTCAGTACAAAAAATATAATCACCATTTTGGAAATATGTAAATGTTATGAGTTTACAATTATTATTTGTGTGTGTGTGTGTGTGTGTGTGTGTGTGTGTGTGTGTGTGTGTGTGTGTGTGTGTTAGTTGTTAGTATATGTGGGTCAGTCTATGCAAATATGTCTACATCTGCTTTCACTTGGGTGAGGTTCTGGACCCGAGGACACTTCTCACATGGGTAAGAAAACATCTCAATTTCTTCAAGAGAATGAAAATAAACTGAGCGGCAACAATCCCTTAAATGCCTGAGCCCGCTTTCCCCAAAAGATTCAGTTTTAGCCAAATAAAACCCAGATCCCAGGGTTTATTGATCTCGTTTTGCCACGGAGATACATTCGGAAAACCGCCGTCTCAGTTAAGAGCTTGAGCGATTCAACGTACTGTTTAATGAACTGTTGCCTGGTTAGACATCAAGCATTGGGCCGAAACATAAAAATCTCAGGGTTCTCGAATGTCTGTATCACTAAAGTTGACACTCTGAAGCTTTTTCCATTCTGGCTGAAGCTAGTCCAAGGAGAGGCATAACAATAAGGAGCTATTACAAGTTGATGGGACAAAAATCAACAATCAACAAAACTAATACTGGACCTTTTAATGAAATGTACCTGTGTTTTCTTCTAGTTAGCTATTGTAGTGCTTAGTTTTTTTGCTAGCAGGCTATTTACAGTATGTCTAAATATAACACAAAAAATACAATGCGCTGGATCAAGTGCTATTCTGTAAACTGTTAAATAATGATGGTGTTAACACGGCCCAATGCCAGTACAGTGTTATGGACTTAAAGGTCTATTGATCTAAATTCAATTCAGCTCTCACTCTCAATATCAGAACAATATACTGTACCCATAGTCCATTTCTAAAACATCTGCCTACTTTTCTCATGGGAGTCACACAAAATATATCAAACCAAACTTTCCAAACAAAGTCTAAAGCAAAACTATTTTGCAATTTTGCTCTGCTGAGTTGGACCCACGATTTGCAAAGCTGTTCCTCAAACTCGCCATGATACTACAGGCTATAAAGGCATGAATCCGAACGGGGCGTGGTTAAAATAGATCAACTAAGACACAAGGGTCAATTACAAGTATAGTGTGTGTTTGCTTAAGTTTATAGGCATACATTGCAGATCAATTCAAAGTTGCTACAGAAAGTCTTTCTGGAGTAAAAAAGAAAAAAAAAGAAAAGTGGACTGCTTTCCCCAGAGCGCAATGATTGTGACATTTGGAGAAATAATCATCCGGTGAAAAAGACAGGCTTTATGAGTTCCTGTTTATTTATTTTCAAAAGTTAGTCTGCACTCAACTTTTATATTTCCACTGGGAAGCCACTGTTGGGAGATAGAAAGTGTTTTACGAAGTGGTTGAAGTTTTTTTTTTTTTTTAAACAAGATTTGGTGCACATACGGACACATCCAAGGTTCAACACATAATAACTGTCATACCATATGATGAGCTGAGTCACCATATAAACGCCATGCAATTACCATAAACCGGCTAGCAATTGCCCGCATGCACAATGGCACATGCATGAGGTTAAAAGCATTCTGTTTAGACAGCAGCTAAAGGTAAGGTACGTTCTAGCGGCACTGCTGTCAGAAGGATAATGTGGGTGTCTGATTCCCTGTAGCCCTTGGCGTTTTTAGAAGAAAAGAAAAAGCCTTAACTTCACTCATCAGTCATTTTTCGGCATTGCTTGGCAACTTTGAAGAAGGGTAAACATGTCAGTTCTCTGGCTTAACAGAATTTCCAGCAGTAATTATCTGGTAGTTTAGGATCATTACTGTCTTTAAGACCACAAAAGAACATCTGTTTTTCTAAAGAAGGGGTTCCTTTTGAACAGCACATGATTAGGTTTACCTGTTTCCTGGCAGCCCGATGTGAACCTTCCCTGGTGGGTTCTAGACGCACGCACGCATCTAAAATGAACTTTGGAGCATCAAACCAAAGCCGGGCCTTCACATCTAGCCCTGGGCTAAGGGAATTGCGTCTGGCCTGCCAGGGTCAAGTGGCACATTTGAGCTGCTAAGGTAAATATTCACTGAAGCTAAGCAAACAACCATGGGAAACGGCTGCCTTTGCTCTAAAAGTAGGGCTGGCTGCCGAATGTCAAAGGTCAGCATGCTATCTCCATGCATGCCAGAGAAGGGGCAAGAGTGAAATTCCCAAAGCTCAGCAAGTGCTCACTTCAAGGGGTCCCTTCAGTGAGGGAACTTCTATCAGTAATTCATTCATTCATCCTTAGTAAACACTACGGTTCATGATAAATCCACCTATCCCAGGAATACTGGGTCCCCCACCAATTCATTCCAGATCATAATCCACCTCCCAGAAGGAACCAGAAGGAAGCCCATGTGGACAGTAACCCCAGATCAGGATCAAACTGATGCCCCCTGAGCTGTGAATTATCAACTCTACCCGCTGTACCGCTGTGCTGTACAATCTGGGTTAAACATTAATGCCAGATGGATACTTGTAGAAAAGCTCACTCAGTAGCACAACAACAAGTCTATCCTCAATGGTTACCTCCTGAGGGGTACAACAAAAAAGTTCGCTGAAAAATCTAGCAGTCCAAGACAGCTAAAACAAATCTTGCGCTTTGGATATCATTTAGAGCAAAACCGATCAAAACCATGACCTACGATGCAGCATGAGCAGCATTTGTCTGGATTTATATTTCTCTGAAGAAGCAGGTACACATTTTCAAAGCCTATAGCTTTGTTCCAAGTACAATTTCAGTTTTCGGAACCCTGACAAATTGTAAAAATGTCTTCGCAAAGATTTGTTTAGTGTACCCTTTAACTATAGTGCCTTTCAAACATGCAGCTTTGCCCATTAATGTTTTGGCATGTTACCAGTTCTATTAGCTGTGAAAGCAAGATGCATTTTGGACTAGGCTTGGTATTGTTCCTGGTAGAGCAAGATGACAAAACTGTATGATGTATTCCAGAAATTACCAGGAATATCCGTCTTGTCCATGTTTACTCTTCTACCAATAGAGGCAATTTAACCATTTGGCAAATTAACGACCAAAGATCCAAAACCTAGGGAACAGCTGGAGAAATTAGAATTTGAAACTAGTGTGAAACAGAATAACAAGTAAAATGAAAGAGGGAAGGATTCTCAATAACATCTGTATTAAAATCTTTCCAGAACATTTGCCACAAAATTGGAACCACACAACTTTGTAGCATTAAAATGTCATGCTACATAATATGAAACACTGCATATTAATGAGAATTGGTTACAATGTTTGGAATGTGATGTAGAGGTCGACTGCTAGTGTATTTTCCCGATAGCTAGGTTGGATCAAATTAGCTGCTTACCGATTTATAAACTAATTTTTTTTTTAATAGATACTGACTAATAAACAAACACTCCATGCAAAATAGAACTGAGCTTTAATACAAAAAAACAAACAAAAATAAACAGTACTGAATCATGGAATTGTGCTAAATGAAATAAATAGGAACAAAATTCAGTTGTAAACATAATTAAATTACAAATAATTAATAATACATTTACTATATCGCTCTCAGTGCAGCACACAGTCTCACGTGTAAAAACAAACAACAAATGGCATCAGTGATTCGCCTGTCGTAGAGCTTCTCAGCTGCTCCTGCAATGGACACCACCCTGAAAAACTATCTGTATGGATTTTTTAACTATAGATGCCAATAGTTTGCCAATAATCAACAAACCTGATGAATCAATCAAACTCTAATGTGATTTCCAATACTCCATATGGTGGATTTGAGTGTTGCAGATACCTCAGACACTAAGGGCACGATATTTTGCCCACCCAACTCTTTCCATGTGGCTAAGTTTGCAGCTAGAATGCATTGTTAGATACAGGTAAGATAATAGCCAAATCAAAATAGCCAACAAGGTATCTAAACCTGAAGGTCACAAGGTACCATAGTGGGCTGCAAACAAATTATAAAAACAAGCGTAGCTGTTGCCGTCCTCGACTTTATCAACGACTTTTCCTTTATACCATCTTGAAGCCGAAGGGACAATAAATATCTCAGCTCTCCTAGACAATCCTGAACTACTACACCAACCCTTCACAAACAGCCCTTTCTGAAGTAGTCTCCACATTACCGCCAGACTCTCATGCCTGCTAATCTCCTTAATGCAAATGGAGGGTGCTTTCCTGGTGGAACAGTAAGCACTAAAACCCACAAATCCTTCCTTACACTTCTACCATGCTCTCATTGTACACTTTTTTTTCCCCTTCCACGGCCATCTGACTCAACCATGCTGTGCGCTAAATGTCACTGTAGCTCTCGGCTCTTTTGGACATGGACGGCTGAATCAAATTTGCACCTAAATAATAGCCAGCTCGATGACAAGTACAGCATTATGTTCGCATTATGCAAGCCCGGATTTGGTCCCAAAAAACAGTCCTGATGCTGTATCGAAATCAGGATTTAATACCGGCCAAACATGGTGGGGGGGTGTAAATAAGTTGCTGCGTATTTGTCTGTTTGCGAAACAAGTACGGCGATCCGATCCAGCTTCTGGCTGCTCTGTGAAATCGTTAAAAACAGGCTGCTGTGAAATCCTGAAGATAGATTTCCTTTAAAGCCCAGTTTGACTTTCGTTAACTTGATTATTTTCAGCCCCGTGCCGGCGCGTCGTATGAAAGCGAGAGACGGAGCAGCTCTGCTCTCTTCTCCATATCCAGCGCTCTCTTTAACACACAAAGGATTAAGTAGTGATTTGAGAAATCGTATTCTCAGCTTCTTCACTAAACAAGAAACAAACTACAGGTACATCTGGCCATAACACTAAGCCTGGCCACCGCTAGAGCTGAAAATATAAGGTAAGCTACTTACACCCTGGCTGTCTTTGGAAAGCCTTGAGACGACCTTGACTCTCATACGTGCACATATGCCGCGGACGTGTACAAAACGTCCGAACACGGTTTCTACACAGTGCGCTTTTGACTCTCTCATAAATATTCATGAGCAGGTGGAACTCGACTTCCTGCTGGAGTTGATTTATTGATGGCATTGCCCATTCGTTGCGATGGGGAAAAAAAAAAAAAATCACACTTGTTCCCTTTTTTTTTTTGCCATTATAATGACAGCATTTGGACATAATCCAGTAGGGTTCCAGTTTTGAATGCTTTGCTAGGTTTGTAATCAAAGTTCATTTGAATTGCCTGCCTTTGGCTTCCTGGAATGTCAGTGTATTTTCTTCTATAGTGGGGGTCACCAACCTTTTAGAAACTGAGAGCTACTTCTTGGGTACCAATTAAAGGGCTGCCAGTTTGATATGCACAGTTTCCAGTTTGATCTGAAATAACAAATTTGCTCAATTGACCTTTTATTATATGTTATTATTAATAATTAATGATATTCATCTATGTGAAGACACTGACCATGTTAATGATTTCTCATAATAATTATCAACAATGATTTTACAACGTAGGAAACAGCTATTTTTAGAAAAGGCCCCCGGGCTACTCATGTGGTCCTCATGGGCACCATGTTGATGACCCCTGTTCTATAGGCTACACAGTTAACAATGAAAATCTCTTTCTATTGGCAGGCTCTAAACATTCAAACTAGCGTACCCAAGCTAGAACTATATGGACCTCACCATAAGATTTATGTAAATTTCTTTTCCAAATATCCAAATCCACATTAGGTCGGCATTTGCTGTTATAAATAACCTCCACTCTTCTAGGGAGATGTTTCACTAAATTTTTGAGAGATTCAGCCACAAGGGTGTTAGTAAAGCCCGGCACTGATAAGTTGCATTCGGCGTTCCAATTCATCCCAAAGGTGTTCAATAGGGTTGAGGTCAAAGCTCTATATCAGGCAATGCAAGATCTTCTACTCCAAACCATATAAAATATTTCTTCATAGAGCTGGCTTTGTGTGTACAGAGGCATGCTAGTACAAATTTGGGTCAAATAGTTCAATTGAAGGAAAAATCTAAAGATACCATGACTAAAGACATTCTATACAATTGTGTGGCTCTGACTTTGTGGTCACCAATGGGTTTCTACAGAGGGGCCACAATTGTTAGCATATAGGGTTAACGTTTATCAAGCTAATGATGTTTGATTGCTACTCACCCCTTCTGCTGGATACGCCTCCCATCCGAGGTCCCCCAGAGCGGACATCGAGTCCAGTAGCGTAACTACAGAGTGAAGAAAAAAATCAGGAAACAATTTAATACGATAATTCAATTTAAACTTGATGTCACTGGCATTGTGTTTGGCTTTTTTTTCTTCTTTTGTTTGTACTAAATTACAACCTGTAAAACACCATGTCAATATTAAATATACTTAAGACAGGAAAATCTCTTTTAAAGCTCTGGGGGTCTTTCAATAAAAAAAAAAACACTTGAGGACCGAACACTGTGGCATGCGCTCTAGATTGTAGCATCAACACTATTAAGGCAATCTGAAGCAGTTGAGGAGGTCAAGTAAGGAAACGTCTACAGGAATGTGTAAAGCGATAGAAAGTTCTTCTTTTAACACACACACCCTATTCTGTTTCCTGAGGCTATGAACTTTGTTTTCTCAGTCTGTTCTGCATTCCAGGGTAATTAAGGTCTTGGCACCGCACAGCATCAATTTTTCATTAGCTTCCATCTGCAGATGTTGCTGTCCACACTCAGGACCTGAGCAGATTTGAGTGAAAGATGCCAGAGAAGACAACGGCATATATAGACAAAAGAGTATGGAATGCTAGCACAAGTCAAGCTAAATTACATTTTCGTTCATACGTGCCATAAAGTAGGTACATGCTAATCGGCTATTAAGTTCAAATGATCGCAGTACAATGTGATTCTTTGGTTCCTTGTGTGGTGTCTTATGTGTTCACCACTTAAAATTAGTCTTTCTACTTTGAAGAAGTTACTACAGTAGAGTTAATGACAAGACAAACGATCATTTTTTTTATTATTAATGTGCCATGATTACAGGGTTGCCAGATTGAGCTGGTTTAATATGATTGCAACACCAAAATCTTGTTTTTATTACAAATTATCTAAGTGATAAAAGATTATATATATATACAGTGAGGAAAATAAGTATTTGAACACCCTGCTATTTTGCAAGTTCTCCCACTTAGAAATCATGGAGGGGTCTGAAATTGTCATCGTAGGTGCATGTCCACTGTGAGAGCCATAATCTCAAAAAAAAAATCCAGAAATCACAATGTATGATTTTTTTAACTATTTATTTGTATGATACAGCTGCAAATAAGTATTTGAACACCTGAGAAAGTCAATGTTAATATTTGGTACAGTAGCCTTTGTTTGCAATTACAGAGGTCAAATGTTTCCTGTAGTTTTTCACCAGGTTTGCACACACTGCAGGAGGGATTTTGGCCCACTCCTCCACACAGATCTTCTCTAGATCAGTCAGGTTTCTGGCCTGTCGCTGAGAAACACGGAATTTGAGCTCCCTCCATAGATTCTCTATTGGGTTTAGGTCTGGAGACTGGCTAGGCCACGCCAGAACCTTGATATGCTTCTTACAGAGCCACTCCTTGGTTATCCTGGCTGTGTGCTTCGGGTCATTGTCATGTTGGAAGACCCAGCCTCGACCCATCTTCAATGCTCTAACTGAGGGAAGGAGGTTGTTCCCCAAAATCTCGCTATACATGGCCCCGGTCATCCTCTCCTTAATACAGTGCAGTCGCCCTGTCCAATGTGCAGAAAAACACCCCCAAAGCATGATGCTACCACCCCCATGCTTCACAGTAGGGATGGTGTTCTTGGGATGGTACTCATCATTCTTCTTCCTCCAAACACGTTTAGTGGAATTATGACCCAAAAGTTCTATTTTGGTCTCATCTGACCACATGACTTTCTCCCATGACTCCTCTGGATCATCCAAATGGTCATTGGCAAACTTAAGACGTGCCTAGACATGTGCTGGTTTAAGCAGGGGAACCTTCCGTGCCATGCATGATTTCAAACCATGACGTCTGAGTGTATTACCAACAGTAACCTTGAAAACGGTGGTCCCAGCTCTTTTCAGGTCATTGACCAGCTCCTCCCATGTAGTTCTGGGCTGATTTCTCACCTTCCTTAGGATCATTGAGGCCCCACGAGGTGAGATCTTGCATGAAGCCCCAGTCCGAGGGAGATTGACAGTCATGTTTAGCTTCTTCCATTTTCTAATGATTGCTCCAACAGTGGACCTTTTTTCACCAAGCTGCTTGGCAATTTCCCCGTAGCCCTTTCCAGCCTTGTGGAGGTGTACAATTTTGTCTCTAGTGTCTTTGGACAGCTCTTTGGTCTTGGCCATGTTAGTAGTTGGATTCTTATTGATTGTATGGGGTGGACAGGTGTCTTTATGCAGCTAACAACCTCAAACAGGTGCAACTAATTTAGGATAATAAATGTAGTGGAGGTGGACATTTTAAAGGCAGACTAACAGGTCTTTGAGGGTCAGAATTCTAGCTGATAGACAGGTGTTCAAATACTTATTTGTAGCTGTATCATACAAATAAATAGTTTAAAAATAATATATTGTGATTTCTGGATTTTTTTTTTTAGATTATGTCTCTCACAGTGGACATGCACCTACGATGACAATTTCAGACTCCTCCATGATTTCTAAGTGGGAGAACTTGCAAAATAGCAGGGTGTTCAAATACTTATTTTCCTCACTGTATATATATATATATATATATATATATATATATATATATATATATATATATATATATATATATATATATTACAAAGTGGATAATGTCCACACAACCACAAATACTGAAATACTTGTTGAAAAATTGCACAACTTTAGGTTTATTTCAAGTATTTTGTGCGGTGTTTCAACTGTATTCAGTCTTGCTAAAACCTGGCAACCCTAATGAAAGCTAATAACTCAAATGATGTTGAATGCGTCTAAATCGTGTACATTGTAACCTATACTCTAAATATAAGGTCATGAATATAAATAGGTTCGACTTTAAAAACCACAATAATATAGTTTTTGAGTAGTTTTGATGAAAGATGGAAATTCTACCTACTAATCGTTACCTATAGCAATCGTCCTGCTCTAATCAAATCTATATATAAGCAACAAACATTGATGGGTTAGAATTTGAAAGAAATAATAAACGAGCACTGTCACATTTTTGGTTAATAGCTGCAAGATACAAGATTTTACAGGACATTGTTATTTATAGCAACCTATTTGTCCTGCTGTAACAGAGTTTGAGTTTGAATACTAATAATAATATAGTTTTTTATGAAAGACAAACACATTTATGGCCAAAAGTTTTAAAGTATTTTACAGGACATTTTTTTTCTATAGATTTAGTGCAACAACCAGATCGTATGCAACAAACTTATGGGGCAAAGTTTCAAGATATTTTAAATTCCAAGAACTAGATCACTTGCAGTCCTGTGTTTAAATAAAAAATCAATCGATATAAAGTAGCTCAGTTAAAAGACAAATGCCGGTGTGGTAACATATATTCCAGGTCACTAGTTTTGAGCTACTTTACAGGACATTGTTACCTATACAATACATGCAATCACTATATTATCCATGTATCGTATTCAGCTGTATTACTCGCTTTTTTCTAGTAACTGTTGTTTTCTAGGAAAGGCAGAACAAATCGATTGAGAACACAAGAAATGAGCACCGTTTAGACAAATATAGAGTTACCGAGGAAAGACAAGAACAAAAAAAAAAAAGGACAGAGTGGAGAAAACAAAGGGAACAAGTTGAGATTTTGATTTACGACACGCTGCCTCACAAAAGAGAGTCCGCATTTGTGTGTGTGGTGCCCCGGGTTTTGATTTATAACGACAGCGGCGTGTTTGTAAAAGATTAATGAACGGTGATTCATGTTTCATAAATAGTTTCCTCTGCACCGCCTGCAATTCTTCACCCGGCGAGACACGTGTTCACGCTCTGCCTATGTGTTGAGTATGATGAAAAGTGCTGGAAGCAGCCGGAGATAGAGTACGCTTCCTGAATGTGTAGCGAGTGTATGAACCCACGTTAACCCTTTAGCGCTCTGCTAATAAGTTACTGACAGACGTCGAAGCTTCAGGTGACGCTAATGCTTTTAGTCAGTAGATATAAAGGTTGATAGTTATTTCATAACTAACGTTAGCTAATGTCATTTAAATCATGTGGAATAGCTAGCTAGCGAATGGTTACCTTGGACTAACTATGGGGACGGGTTGCCAATATCGAAAAAGTACTTCTAAACCCTAGATAAGTACGTCCGGATGGCTGTTTCAGGTCAACTATTCATTCGCACCTTTAGCATTTGACATCATCACAAAGCAGCTTTGTAGAAATTCTGATGAAAATTTGAATTGAAACCTAGGAAGATATTGGCAAGGATAAACTCCCTGAGACCTCATGAAAGCTCAAGACTGGAACTTGTCCTCTTTTGTTTGACATCAGAATCTACTGGGAGTAGTATTAAGGGTGTTTTAAGTATGGTTCATCCTAAAAACCTTTTGACGAGGCAACATTGAGACCTAAACTGGAACTTGTCCTGGGATGATTCGAGAATTCTTTCTGGAATCATTCAAATATGAAGAGATTACACCAGTTATTAGGTCCAAATATGGATATTATCTAGTGAGCATACTGTGTCGTGTCAGTCATTTACAACACCAGAACATGAGTGAAAGGAGGTGCAAGAGAAGGGGGTCAAGATTAATCGAATCCTAACCTGCGAAAAAACAACAACCAGGGCCGAATATCTTCTTTCTACACACCGTCACATGACGACAGTATCCCAGTCTTTCAAAACGAGTAAATACAATCTTTAATTGTTCCTATTTACTCATTCACTCCACTTTCTATTCAGATCTTCAACACAGGCACTTGTTTTGTCAATTAATGCTAGAGGAAGAATTACGCAGCAGTTTGGCCTAATGCAGTTCCATTACGTTCAAACTGACTGCCGGGAACAGAAACACTGATCTATTGATCAGACTCCCAGCAAGCAAACAAATGCACAAATTTTAAAGCATCTCTTCAGCTCTTCTTGTCAGGACAGAACAATGATTGGGGCAGTAAGTACTGGGGGCACCTAAATTTTCCAGTCTTTTGTGGCTCTTCCCCAAATTGGTACCTCAAAGGTAGAGGTGCACAACTGTAAATTATTTCTCTAGATGGGAAAATGGTTAAGGTTCTGGTTTGCAAATCAAAAGGTTGGAGGTTCAAGTCCTGGCATTGCCAAGCTACCACTCTAGGACACTTGAGCAATACTTGCTGTGCTGTAATGTACATGTGGCAAGCATATAGCACATTTACCCTTTTTAGTTCTGACCTCAAACCTATTGGACACCTTTAGGATGAATCAGAACTACACCACTGAGCCTCCTTACCCTACATCAGTACCTGATTTTTACTAACACCCTCATTGTACAAATCTCTACACATACACTCCAAAATTTGGTGGAACATCTTCCCAGAGGAGTGAGGGTTATTATGTGAAGTAAATGTAATATTTGTTAATGTTTTGTCAATATAGTTTGCGAAATGGCATCAAAGGTTTCACACCCATTGTTCCTGCCACTTTTGGAATGTGTCCTGGTAGTCTTCTTTTCGAAGCATGTCAAGCACCTTCTGCAATTCACGGCGGAAATTCACATTGGTGTCAAAACGACCACCTTTAAACCGGATCTACTTCTCCGGGAAGAGTGCAAAGTCCGCAGCAGCCAAATCTGGGCCAAGTAGGGTGGGAGCGGGTGTGAGATCATGTGGATTGTTCTCCGAAGTTGGCGAAGGGTTTTATAGTTTCTGGGGGTCGAACTCATTTAAGGCCTTCCTGATCTCTTGTCATCTACCAGCATTTGCCCAGTTTCACTCAGTTTGCTTGTTGTTCTAACTTGCTGTTCAGAATGAAATTGCAGACGTGGTCATGTAAGTGGTCAGAAGAGCACCATTAGTCTTTTTGATACCACCTTGCACATACTACCCCCTGGCGTTTTCATGGAATTAAAGTACCCACATATGTATTTATTTGGATTTAAACGTGGGGGCAAGCTTGACAAAACTAGTTAAAAACTGTCACCCTGGTGAAAAGGTGAAACTCGAGAGGTCTATATTTTCTGAGAACCTAAGTGAGTGCATTTTTAATACATAAATCTGTTCAAATCCGGATTAGATTAATATAAACCATCCTCAGTATTAACTGACATCCTCGCTGGACAGCCCCCATCCTATTTCACAAAGTGATGATCTGTTCTTTTATACGGAATCTCAAAGTGTCCTACCAATCTCAGCCACCAGCACCCATTCTGTCCTCTCTCCTTTCCCGGGGATGGATGAGGAGCTCTTCTCTGCTTAAATGGTTAAACAGGTAGGTGCTCCACATGTGTTCGTTAATAACTAGCGAATCTAGCTAGGAGATCTGACTCAAACTCAGACCTGGTTCCTCCGCTTGGCAAGAACAAGATGCAGGCCATATCCTGATTATCTCTTAATCATGGCACCTGTTAGTGGTTGGGATATATTAGGCTGCAATTAAACATTTTGTCCTCAAAGTTGATCTGTTTTGAGCAAGTTTGACAAATTGTGATGGCTAGACGCCTGGGGCTAGACAAGCTACTGTAGCTCAAATTGCTGAAGAACTTTATGCTAATAATGCTGGACAGGTCAGGATGTTTTGGCAGCAACAGGGGGACCAATCAATACTAGGCGGGTGGTCATAATGTTATGCCTGATTGGCACAGGAACATTGTCATGCAGGAGCTAGTTTGAGTTTCAGCAAACGGAAAGTTTAATGCTAACGAATCCTAAAAAAAAATTGTGGGCCTCCACCTTTGTGGTAACAGTTTGGCAAAAAAAACAGCGGTTTACTGAAACAATAAACTTTCTTTCCGGCTTCTCCCGTTAGGGGTCGCCACAGCGGATCCTCCGCACGTTTGATTTGGCACATGTTTTACGCTGGATGCCCTTCCTAACGCAACCCTCCCCAATTTATCCGGGCTTGGGACCGGCACTAAGAGTGGCTGGGGATGGTTCCCTGACCGGGAATCGAACCCGGGTCGCAGCGGTGGGAGCGCTGCATCTTAACCACTAGACCACCAGGGGACCTGGTTTACTGAAACAATGACGCATCAAAATAATCCAATTGTTAAAATGCAGACGGATTTGATTTGAGTGAATAAACCAAGCACGAAGATTTAAGAAGACTTTTTCTTTCGGCTTTTCCCATCAGGGGTCACCACAGCGGATCATCCGTCTCCACCCCCCCCCCCCACCCCCGTCCTCTACATCTGCCTCTTTCAAACCAACTACATGTTTTCCAATACCACATCCATAAACCTCCTCCTTGGTCTTCCTATTTTTTCTCCTACCTGGTGGCTTCATCCTCAGCATTCTCCTACTGATATACCCCATGTCCCTCCTCTGCACATGTCCAAACCATCTTAATCTCACCACCCTCACCTTGTCTCCAAAATGTCCTACATGCGTTGTCCCTCTAATAAACTCGTTTCTAATCCTGTCCATCGTCGTCACTCCCAACAAAAACCTCACCGAAGATTCAAGAAGACTGCGAAAGGAAAGTACGTGTAAAGACGTGTTGACTCAATAATGAATCTATTTCCTGCTTCTGGTGGAGCCTCTGTTTATTTTAAGAAGCTTTAGTATACTATTTATCCTTTTATCGCTAATCCATTTGTCTTTTTTTGAGGTTTGAAAAGCATGCGAGGAAAATTCTCTTTCTTTCTCTCTTTATATTTTTTTTCTAACATTATGGAATTTCTATTTGTCTATCTATAAGCCTCCTTCCTTTATTCTTCTTATCTGTTCTGACCTACATACCACTTTTTGTCTCTTTCTCTCTTTTTTTCTATCACCCTGTCTTCCTCTTTTTTCTCAATTCATTTTGCACTCCTCTGCTTTTTGCTTTCTCATGCTTTCTTGCATCATCCCTTTCTATTTTCCCCTCCCTCTCTTTCCCTTGCTTATTCTATTTAGCTTTTTCTTCTCCGTCATGTCCCTGTCACTCGTTCTCTGCCCTCGTTAGATGTCTCTTTCTTTTCACCCCTTTACTAATCTCTCTGTCTTTCTTTCTTTCTTCATCCCTTTCCCATCTTGCTTCCTATTCTTCTTTACCCTCTGTCATCTCTTCACCCCTCTCTCCCTTCTTTCTCTTTTACTCATTGTCCCTTTTCCTGTATTTTTTCCCTTCTCTTCTTTTATCTCCCCCTTATCTTTCTCATTTATTTCTCTCTCTCATTCTGCTTTACCTCTCCTCTTCCATTCCTTCTTATCTCTCCCTCGCTTTCTTTTCATAATCTTTTTATTCGCTGCATTCCTTCTTCCTCTTTCTTCCCCCATTTCTCTCTCCATCTCTTCCTCACTTGCTCTCTTTTCTCTGCATCCCTTTTCCTGTCCTTTACTTCTTTGCCTGCCTTTCATCACCTGTTTCTCTCCCTCTTTCTCTTGCTCTCTACCATGTGCACTCATTCTCTTTTACCTCTTCATCTTTCTTATCTATTGTTCTCTCTCTCTCTCTCATTGTGCTTCACCTCCTCTTTCTTTCGCCATTTCTTCACCCATCTCTCCCTCGCTTTCTCTTAAAATCGTTCCACTTCCTCGTCTTTTTTCATACTTATCCCTCTTTACATTCATTCCCCTCTCTCTTTTTCTTCTCTGCTTTATTGCCTCATCTTTCTTTCAATCTTTTACCCATCTACCCCTCTCTCTCTTTCTCTTTTACAATGTTGTTGTTCTTTTTAGAGCGCTTCATTCATCTCTATCTTTCGCATTCTTTCTCCTTTCATCCCTTTACTTATCTCTCTTTTTACACCATCCTTTCTTTAAAGAGCACTTCATTCGTCGCAATCTTTTTTTCATTCTTTCTCATCCCTTTCCCCTCTTTCTTTCTTTTCTGCTTCACTTACTCATCTTTCTTTCAATTGTCTACCCATCTCCCTTTCTCTCACTCTCTTTCTCACTTTTTTACACCATCTTCATTCTTGCAAGAGCCCTTCACCCATCTCTATCGTTCACATTATTTCTTTCATCATCACTTTCCCCTCTTTTTTGTTTTCTGCTTCACTTCCTCATCATTCTTTTGTTCGTTTGCCCATCTACCTCTGTCTTTCTGCTTTACCTTCCCTCTTTTTTTCCAGTTTCTTTGCCTGTCTCTCCCTCGCTTTCTCTCGATATTGTTCTCTCTATTCTCTGCGTTCCTTCTTTCTCTCATCAGCCTTTTCCCCTCGTTCTTTCTTCTCTGCTTCACCTCCTCATCGCTCTTTCACTCTCTTATACGCTACACTCATCTCTATCTTTCGCATTCTATCTCCCTTCATCCTCTTCTCTTTCCTTCTCCTTTCATTTCCTTCTGCTTTGCCTCATTTCCTTTATCAATCTTTCTCCTCCTCTCACTCACTCACATCCCTCTTTTCCATCCTTCTTTCCCAGAAGACCGGCGACCCGCGATGTGTAACCCGAACCCGATCATCATCTCGGCATCCTCCACTCGTGCGCCTCTTCTTCTGCATTAACCGGCGGCGGCTCGGGGCCCCGCCGTGAAGCCGAATCGTCGCGCCGCTTCCCTGCAGGCGATCTGTCTCCATTTCGTCCTGTCTGGAGGACCAGACTGATTAGCGTAACTCCGAGAGCGCGGCTAGTTCCTGCGGCGCTTCTATACAGTCTTAAGCAGCCGTGATGATCAGACGAGCTTCCAGACTTTTTTGTTTAGGTTTTTTTTTTTTTTTTTTTTCATCTCCGGTTTCAAACATGTTTAAGTATCGATTGGCGTCGATGCCAACATGAAGACGAAGGAGCAAGAAGGAAAGTGTGTGTGAGGGCTTACCGAAATTAGAAGCCTCCAGAATTTTGGGGGTGTGGTTGGGGTGTATGTGATTATTAAATCGATATCTCGGACACTAAATGGAATTGAATTTTTACTGGATTATCTTTTTATTTATTTTTTTTCCGTGCCAAAAATCCGGTTCAAATACGACCAAGGAATAAAACAATTAAATAATTGTTTCACAAAAGCGATTAAGTCTCTGTCCTGCGCCATTTCAGGCAGGCGTTTATTTGCTTTCCGGCTCTTTGAAATGTCATGGCGATGGAAGGCGCCAGTTTTTAAAATGCGTCACCTGAATGAAAAGGCGTCATCGTTTTTCCGAAAGGCTTTAAGAAAACAGCGCTATGCAATACATTTATAGCCAAGCTGGCATTGTTGGGCCCTTGAGGAAGGCCCTTAACTTTCTGTGCTCCTCCATGGAGCTTTATGACTTTTCCTTACAAACTTGACTTACATTTTGTATATAAAATGAACGCACTTGTCTCTTCATACACTTCAATTCACAAACCGATTCAAATTCATCCCGCGGAAACGAGAAAAGCACGAATTTAATCACCCTGAACGAGATTCTTTGATAAAACGAGTTCCAACACTGTGGGATTGGGATCCCTAGAGCCTGGGTTTGTGTGTGTGTGTGTGTGTGTGTGTGTGTGTGTGTGTGTGTGTGTGTGTGTGTGTGTGTGTGTGTGCTTGATCCGAACCACACTCCCACAGAGAGCTTCCACATTGGATTGTGGTGGTCAAGACAGTGGTGGCTAGACACTGGTGTGTGTGTGTGTGTGTGTGTGTGTGTGTGTGTGTGTGTGTGTGTGTGTGTATATGTGTTTGTGTGTGTGTGTCTGTGTATGGGGGGGCATGTATTTACATCTACATAGCGACTACAGTTTAAGTTGAATAATACAAACTGCAACTGCACTCCAACTACACACACACTCACACTCTCTCTCGCTCTCTCTTTCTCTATATCTTATCTTACTTTCTCAAGGTTCTCCATAACACAATTTCGTTCTCATTCCAACACACACACACACACACACACACACACACACACACACACACATGTTGCAAGTATGCACACATACAGTACACATGCTGCCTTTACTTTAAAGATATCTCACTCAGAAACATGTGCATTCTCCTTTTCTTTCTCTCTGAGAGAGCGTTGTCCTGGCAACAGCAGAGCATGTAGTGTGTGTGTATACACACGTGTGTGTGTATACACACGTTTGTGTGTGTGCGTGTGTGTGTTTGTGTGTGTGTGCCCTCTATCGCACTCCCACACACATTTAGCAGAGCCAGGACCCACTGAGCCCATTCAAGCCCCGACTATGGTGGGTCACACAGCAGCCAATGGCACATTAGCTGGCAGCGAATCGAAACATATGAAAAGACGTGGGAGCGCATAAAGTGTAGTGTAGCGGGAAAGAAAATATTGTGTATTTGTATAGCCCTGTGCTGAGTATGTGAGAAAAAGAATAATAAATAACAATAAATTAAAATAAATATATATATATATATATACACACACACAAGGTGGTATCACAAAGTTTCAAAACTCGCTTTGTTTATATCAAAGTACGTCATTGAACGACTTTTACACACATCAGAGTTCAATTTTTTCGAGGTTCAATAGAAAGTGAATATCTTTGTCCGAGTCAGCAATTCTTTCTTGTATTGTCTAACGAAACACACAGAGATGTTCTATCAGGTAGCAGGATCTGCAGTAGATGGTTCTCTTGATGTTCTAAACAAGCAACACTATATAGTCTTCGAAAATATAGTATTGGGTCACCTGACCTTTCTAGCTATATGTGGTTCTTTCCCAAACCGTTACCACAAAGCTATCGTATCGGACGTCTTATGCAGTAGCATGACATTTTCCATTTACTTGAACTTGGAGACCCAAACCTGTTCCAGCATGACAATACCCCTGTGAACAAAGCCGGCTCCGTGAAGATATGCTTTGCATGGGTTGGAGTGTAAGACCAACCAATCAACCAACCGATCAATCTATCAATCAATCAATCAATCCAATTAATCAAAACCTCGTCACCTCACCTACCTCAGTACCTGACTTTCCTAACACTCTTGTGTCTGAATGAGCACAAATCTGCAGAAAAAAGCACTCTCACAAAATCTTCCCAGAAGAGTGGAGGTTCTTATAACAGCAAATAGAGATGGGATGTTCAGAAAGCACATCTTATAGTCAAAACTTTGGCGAAAATCTGATTCTCAGACCAGGAAGACCGACAGGAGACACCTAGAGATGTTCAATCACGCAGTAGGTGTTGTTCTAAACACTTTGACCAATAATAATGAAATACATCCAGAGAGCCAATTGTTAACACGACAACATATGCTCTGTTGTATATGAAGCATTATAGGTACTAATAAATGAGCGGTACCGGTATATAGGTTATTAAAAACTCCTTATTCTTTTAGTTCTTACTTTTACTCTCACATTTTTTTTTAACATCACCTTTCAAAGATAGAAGGTGAATAATAATGATGATAATTAAAAAAAATAATCTGCTCCCTCCCCCTTCTGAGGCCATTATTTTCCGTCAAACAACTGAACCCATACTGGGTGGTATGACATGGTTTGGACACTGAGAATGACTCCTCTCCTTTGCTCTTGTCTTTTTTTTTTGTTGTTCTCTAAGGCATAAAATGTTGGTTGAGGACAAAAAGAAAAATCTCTTGCGTCTGAAAACAACCTACCCTGATGGCACTTAAGTGCTAACCACAACGTGTCCTGCGGTGCATTATAGTATCGCTTTTGCTTCTTCGGCAGAAAAAAACAAAAAAAAAGACACTGCTGACCCGATGGCAGTCTTATAAAATGGACCCGAGCTCTTGTTTTACTCTGGAAGTGTGCATTACGGCAGGATACTTCGGTTACGTTTGATTTTGGAAAAGTGCTTTTGGCGAAAAACCGCACGATATCGGATCGTCGCCTCGTGTGTACGTGTATGGGAGGGCTGTAACACAACGACATGCAAAAATAGTACTTATAATAGTGCTCCACTCCTTCGTGATCTGTTCCTTCTGGTGGATAGCTTCAATGACAAAGTTTGCCAAGGTCATGGTCAATGTCAAGTTCAAGACCATTTTGCGCCTCCTCAGCAAACAGGACACGATTAGATTGGGTAAAAACAAAAAGGGTACATTTTGTAATAAAAAAAAAAGAAAAACGTATGTTGAAAAGACGAGCTGATCAACAACAGGCGCGGTTAACAAACCCACTATTTGTTTTCGTGCCGTGCTAATGCGCCATTGCGCTAATGCACACAGCACAAAGCCTGTCGGCAGAAGCGAGAGCCGCGAGACGAGGAAGGACGGTGGGGTGGCAGGCAAGCGAACAGATGAATTCAATTAAGACGAATAAAAGGTCATGATTGGAGGCCTAACGCGGAGAAAAAAAAGGGGAGCGGGGCACTCGTGTGGAGCTAAGATCTTTAGCCTGCCATTGTGTCGACTAGCCTGCTAATGAGCGTCCTTCTAGCTAAGCGCTGGCAGAACAGATGCATAGAAGTGCTTATTTGCAAAAGATAGAGAGTGCGACAGAAAGAAAGATACGGGAAAGGGGGGAGAAAAGGGAGCTGGATGCTCATTAGCAAGCAAGGATAGAGACGTATTTCAGTCGGTTATAGGAAGTGCTGGACACTTTCAATTATGTGTCTAAAGCTTTGGAGTGGAATTCACATGAGGGAACAGCTCATGAGCTAACAATGTCACGTTTTTGCTAGCTCGAAACCTGATCAAAAAGTAGGAGCTAGCATGATTTCATGATTTAGAAATAGCATGTTAGTCAGGTAGCTAAGCGCATTTCGATCAGCAAAAGTTACCTCACGCAAGCTATGCTAGCTAAAGGAGTGCAATGACTGGTGCTCGACTTTTCTTTCTTTTCCATTTTGCACTGTTCCCTTAAAAAGAAAATGTTTTACACCATTTATTCGACCAAGTGACCAAGTTTTAACTCAGTAGCATTAATTTTGCAAGTAAAACACATTTTTGTATCTTTTTTTTTAATCTTGAGTAAAATGTTTCCTCACATACTTTGATTTTCATGGTGTTTTACTACAAGGGTGATGGTGTGTTATGCTAGTTATGGACTAGCGCTCTTTCTTTCCTTTTTTTCCCCTTTGTGTTCTTTCTCTACAACCCTAATTTAGGTTTAGACGTGTTGCATTAATAGTTTTGACAGCGCATGTAGGACGTTTTCGGGACAAAGTGAGGGAGGTAAGATTGAGATGGGTAGGACATGGGGGATATCAGTAGAGGAATGCTGAGGATGGGGCCACCAGGAAAGAGGAAAAGAGGAAGGCCAAGGAGGAGGTTTATGGATGATCCGCTGTGGTGACCCCTAACGGGAGCAGCCAAAAGAAGAAGAAGTGTCTCATTAATATCACCTTTAAATACATATAAAAAATAAATAAATTTCATCTCAATTCTTGGGTCCTTTGGTGAAAAAGTTTCCTCACATATCCTTACTTTCATGCTAGCTTTTACCACATGGGTGACTGTGTGTTATGCTAGCAACTGAGTGAAATGACTAGCACTTGACTTTTCTTTCTTTCCTTTTTGCTCTTTGTTTCCCTTTTTTTCACAAATCTAATTACAGTAATCTCCCACTTTACCGCGATTCGAATCTCCGGTTTATCGCGGAATTGCGTTAGCCGCATAATTAATTTGATTATCTGATTTTCCCAATCTCTCGCAATAGACTAGAAAACGTATAGGGAATTGTTTTTATGTTGAAATAATGAAATTTATTAGTAAAAAAAATATAATTATTAATTATAACGTCAAGTAAAATGTTAATACAGTACAGTACCGTATACATAAACTAGCATTTTGGGGGTTTTGTTTTGTTACGTAACCACCGCAATAAACGGGGGATTACTGTATTCCCATCGTTTTAGACAAATATTCATTTGTCTCTCTATTTAGCTTGCATTATAGGTACAGATGTGTGGCATCAATAGGATCTTAAAGTATTGCAGAATTTTTACATTTAAACTTGTTTTTTTCGAATTCCCATCATCTGGAAAGCCGTATCCCCGGGAGCAATCCCAGTAATAGAGGTCGATAGCGTGACAGAGCCAGTTTAAGGTCACAGGGAGGAAAAAAAAAATCTGGTTAATTACATCTCCTTGACTTGAACAAGCCATGGGTGATGTATCCACCTGCCCATGACTGCTGCCATTAGGAATTTCAAACAGGTATAAAAGCGCTGACCTTTGACCTAGCAGCAGGCGATAAAGGGGGAAGATGGAGATTGATAGTGAAGGTGTGAGCGCTGTGTGGGATTGCAGTCTCTCCCCAGATGAGTTTTTTTTTTTTTTTTTTTTTTTTTTTACAAAGGACAATACGCCACGGAAATGCGCCTTTTTATGCGAGTGCTGATATAAACGCATGTCTAGAGCCGAGAATCAAACGTGAAATGTCCTCATTGAAGCGTTTCGTTCACATTTACACAAACGAGGGAATGTTTTCTATAATGACCAGAAATGTATCTAAAGAGAAATAATACAAATAACGATTTTTTTTCTGCACTTATTCTAGATAGAGAGATATGACAAAATGGGCCTTTTAAAAAATTTTTTTTTTACAATTTTAATAAATAAATAATAAAACCTCCATCATTACAGATATATTATATATATTATTTTCCCCTTTTTTATTTGTAAATGTAAAATTTTTTTTAAAATATTTAATTAGGCCCATTACAAATAAATAATCAGTATTAACTAATTTATTGATAATTATTCTTTTTTTTTTTTAAGTTGGTACTTTGTTTCCAAATCAATAAGAAGCTAAAAAAAACCTCTGAATTATTCAATCTATTTATCAGTTAATAATTTTTTTAAATACTATTTTTTCCAACGTTAACTAATGAAACATAAATCTGTATTAATTGATTCATTCATGATTATTAAATAATAAAAAAAATGCTGGTACTTTGTTTCAAAAATGTAATAGAAATAAATTATATTAATGAGGCAATTATTTCTAATGATGTTTTCCAAATCTAAATGTGACCTTTTTTTTTTTTTATGATTATTGATTTTATTTCTCAATTTCTAATACGTCGTTCTATGGCCTATACAATGCCGAATATTCCTTTTAATTTTTAACTGCTCTTCGAAATCCTTTTAAATGGAAGAAACCCCATTAACCAGGATCGATCTGCGTGATTGGAATCTGCCTGAGGTAAAAAACCGACCACGGCTGCCGCTACAACCGGCGTAAAACATCGCAAGATCTCGTTGCTTGGGTGGAGATACACAGTTGCGGTACTTAGGTAGAAAAATGAAGAACAGACTGAAAATATGAAAGTGTGTAGAACTCAAAGACGAGCATAAAGAGAGAGATCGACCCAATAAGAACTTAAGTGCTGCTATTATGTATGTAGATGTGCATGTGCGCCCTCTGCTGTTCAGAAAAACGACTGCAGAAGTTCTCTCAGGACTGGACTGAGCGAGCGGCCGAGACAAGAACGGGTTCCTAAGGTTCCCTGGCTCATGTTTGGTCTCGGAAACGTCCGGAAGACACGCTGCGAAGAGATAAATGTGGAATCGCATTAATCACACGGCTTCTTTCTAGGCACAAATCCTCGGTGGAAAGGTTGGACCATAATCCAGGCTGTTTTCTGGGGACATAATATCTCTGTGAAGCAGTGCTTTGGGTCGGTCTATACGCTGTCCTGTTCGAGGCAGCTTCGTTTCAGCAGCGAAAAAACCTAGAAAGTCACAACAGCCAAAGAAAACAAAACTTGGCACAGGCGGTCTTCCGCGTCCCCAAATCCCAGGTTTCTCGCAGCTCCCTGCAAAGTGAAGCGATCTGAAGAGAAAAGGTCAACTCCGAGCTGTCTGAGCCCTGCAGGAAGCACCGAGGAGCACGTTCACGACATTTATCTACATCATTAAGCTCATTTAGGCGGCGTCGTTTGGTCCAAATTGTTCGCAGATGCCGTCTAGCCGCAAAAATGCCATGTCTATGGTCTGTGGGATGTTGTTTTTTTTTGGTGGTGTTATTCAAGGAAGCATCTGGACCTAGATTGTTGGGTTGCTCAATCAACTTCAAATGGGCTTGAAAAACAGGACATTTGAATTCAGAAATGAGAAGTTTGAATTCTGGACTTGGAAGACTTGAAAGTTTCTCCAGAAAACAAGGACTTTGCTTTGCACAAAGGTATCCAATGATAATAGTGTCAATGTGGCGTTTAACGCACGCGCCATTGCAACCCTTGTGGCTGCTTATAATGCTGGTGATGCTTTGAGAAGGTCATAACGCATACATAAGATATGCAAAAAAAGAAAAAAGAACAAAAAAAAGTTTTGTATGTGTATGTGAGCTGAAAATGCATTGCACGTGAAGAGCAAAGCTCATCAGAACTTGCCTCCAGATGTGCACTTGGTCTATACCATGAATAAAATATATAATATTTATATATATTAGGAAAATGTTATCCAGGAAATCTTTTGCACGAAAAAAAAAACCAGGTCCTCATAACGCACGCACGCGTCCTTTCCTTACCTTCATTCTCAGGATAGTTGCGCGCGCCTCGGCCCGGTCCCAAGCACGCGAAGAAAAGCAGCAGCAGGAAAACGAAGAACAGGTAAATCCGAGAAAGTGCCATGTTCAGGCTGCGCGCTTTAGGGCGCGCGCTGCATCCCTGGATGTCCTGAGCTTCACACACTCACCCCCCCAAAACACACACACACACTCGCGCATGCACGGTGCGCATACACACGCACATATATAGACACGCAGGAACGCACGCGTACAAAAAAAAACGCGCGCGCGCACGCACTGTTCCCGAGTTGTTGTGGGTTTTTTTGTTTTTTGTGGCTCTGCTGCTGCTGTTGCTGCTGCTGCTGGTGAGCGGAATGAAAGGAGCGCGCGGGGAACGAGCTGGAGCAGGAGGAGGAGTCAAAAGAGTTGGATGGGGTGTGGGTGTGTGTGTGGGGGGGGGCGTGTCTATCAGCCTTGCATGGAGAACCCACCCACACACACACACACACACACACACACCTAGGCAATGGCAGCCCACTATACATATGAAAATGACATACTAGTTACCTCCAAGATAAAAAAATCAATCACCTGATCAATCGACTAATCAATACAAATTCAATCGATCTGCTCTCGTGACGTTTCTTGAAATCTGGTCCCACCGTGATCACTGCCTCGTTTAGCCTCCAAAAGATATAACAGAGTTACTAATAGATCACACAGAGAGGCCCATTGGGGCAGGTATCACGGTGCACCACGTACATTAGTTCTTTTCCAAACTATTACCACAAAACTAAAAGGTCTTTAGATGCACAATGATACAATTTTGCATTTTGAACTCGGAAACCCGAAACCTGTTCCAGCATGGCGATGCCCCTGTGCACAAAGTGAGCTCCTTGAAGATCTGGTCTTCATGCTTTGGAGAGGAAGATCTTGCTGCTATAGAGCTCCATCCCTACTGAACACCTTTGGGATGAATGTGAATGCTGACTGTACCCCAGGTCTCCTCACCTACATCAGGACCTGCATTTCATAACACCCTTGTGGCTGATGGACGCAAATATCCATAAGCACATTCCAAAATCTAGTGGAAC
Source organism: Silurus aristotelis (assembly GCF_946808225.1). Taxonomy (NCBI): domain Eukaryota; kingdom Metazoa; phylum Chordata; class Actinopteri; order Siluriformes; family Siluridae; genus Silurus; species Silurus aristotelis. Next base: position 2,856,876 of record NC_139578.1, read on the forward strand.
TTCTTCCCAGAAGAGTGGTGGGAATTAGAAGTGGGAATTGGGACTAAACGTAAGGTCTGGGGTTGAACAATCCAAGGTTCCAAGAATCCAAGGATCCATGTAATGATTTTTATTTTTTGTTGAAAAAGCCATGAAGCAGTAAAGTGTTAAGGAAAAAGTGTAAAAGTGTAACCATGTAACCAGAGTCATTTCTCATAAAAATATACCAAATACACAGTTTTACTTTTGCATGATTTTGACTGATTATTATCCTCACTAGGGAGATGTGGTTGGCCATTAGGGCCAGTAAGACCCTAATTAGATTTACTGACACGTTTTAATTAGGACTGTGTCAATCGACCGTCACAAACTTACTAGTTCAACAATTTTAACGCACATTATTAATCTTCTCTAAATGTACATTTAAATAAAACTTGGCAAGTTTTTAATACTTTAATCAACATGGGCATGGAAAAATGTGGATCCTTTTTTTTTTTTTTTTTTTTTTTTTTTTTTTGCAACTGTATGTTTATTATTAGTGAAACCAAACTCAAGATAGAGCGTAAAGACAAAATATGATTGTAAATGTTTTAAAGTAATGACGGTGTTTTTAAAAGATGTAAATCATCAGGACACCAGATGAAGAATTTTTGATATGTTTCCACACGGACGGTTTTAATTGCCGGATGTGTGCATGATGGCGGATTTTGGTGCTCGATTTTGATGCTAATCTTTCAATCAAATCATGTTTTTTTTTCCATTATAGAAATTTTTATTAGAAAACAGACTTTTAGCCATAGAGACATATCATTGTCACCTTATATTCAATTTATATATCA
>NC_139578.1:2862693-3052693 GCF_946808225.1 Silurus aristotelis
GATGTGGTCATATTTCCTGGTTCTGGTAAGGACCCTTGCTGCTGCATTCTAAACTAACTGAAGCTTATTTATGCACTTACTAGAACATCCATACAGTAAAGCGTTACAGTAGTCTATTCTAGATGTAACAAAAGCATGAACTAGTTTTTCTGCATCCTGTAACGACATCAAATTTCTAATTTTAGCAATATTTCTAAGGGGAAAGAAGGCGATCTTGGAAATATTATTCACATGAGCCTCAAAGGAAAAACTCAATAATCACAAAAAGGTCTTTGACTGCTGTACACACTGAGACAGAAACACCATCTATAGGTGCTACGTAATAAACGTATGGTTTGTCCAATCACTTGCATTGTCTTGCTTTAGCTAGCTAGTCAGATCAGCGACTAGCTCCAGTGCTGGAAAAGTTATTAGATGAAATTAATGAACTGACCATTCGATCTGACAAAAAAATAAATACATTTGTTGATCTGTTGATGCTGCTGATGTTCATGGCTTTAGCATGAATTGCACTGACAAAACAAAGCGAATAACAATGTCAATAATCAAATAAAAAAAAAGCATTATTTATGCATATTCTCTCGTTACTGGATAGAGAAAACCTCCTTTCCGTCGTCCGTTCAGGATCTAAAACGCAACAAATGAACCTCGCTTCCTCCCTAGACAGTCGTTACGGCGTCTGTATGTTAATGGTGAGGTATAGCTAACCCCGCTAATGTAATAACCAAGCAGGATGCTGACCTCTCGGGCTTCATTTACACCTATTATTCACTCTTGAAGTGAATGCCGGCAGGCTAGGAAACCTGCTGCTCTCGTCCCCCTCCACCCTCCCCCACCCTCTCTCGCATTCTCACTTTCTCTCCAACGGCGCTCTCAGCACTCAGCCGCCTGATGGAGAGACAGAAGAAGAAGCTGGCGTGCGATTTGTCACCGTTTTCCATCCCTAATGGACGTGCTGCACGGGCTAAGCAAATTAGCCTCGCGCATTACGCCCCGGGCTCCAGACAGAGAGAGATAAAGATGCCTCGTGTAATGGCTGGCGGCACTTCTTTTTTTTTTGTGTTTAAAAAAATGGCATGATGGATCCCAAAACTAACACGTTTACCTAACTTCTCTCGGAGGTGCCTTTCCACCAGCCAGACGGCGGAAACGCTGGCTAAATTCCCCTAAACGAGTGTTATGATCCATCAACATGCACCTTTAAAGTGCCATTATGGAGACACTTTCACTTAGTAGGGCCTAGACTGGAGGAAAACAATCACGTTATTGCCAACAGTGCGGTTCAATCCGGCCTCGCGGCCCAACCTGGGCTACAACTCGAAAGCTATGCGTTATCTTTATGTCTATCGGGAGGGGTGTAACAATACACCTAGTGGTGTCGGAAATCGCTCTCCGTCACAGATACAATGCAGTATATCAAGCGTCGACTATTTTGTACTTTATTCCCTACATTTGTTTATTCGTTTATACCGACAATGCACACACAGTACCCACAGTAAATTCCCCAACAAACTATTTCCTATAGCAGAGAATAAAATTTAAGATGGCGGATGGCAACATTAGAGGTGGCAAACAAAACTAACAAGACTGAATACATTTGATTCTGTTTACCTCAGGAGTGATTTTATTTTTGAGGTATTTTTATATAATAATTGTCCTTCCTCACATTTATGGCATTTGGCAGGTGCCCTAGTTCAGAGCGACTTACAACTACATACTCATACTTTTCTTTTTCACTGTTGGACAGCAACAAAGTTAGTTTTTCTGGGTATACGTACTAAATTTTTTATTTTTGACTCCAAATCAGTTGTTCGTTTTTTATTTATGAGCGGTTAAAAACTTGGTCAAGCACACAACCAACTGCCGGTTAGGTTTAAACGCACGCCCTCGCCAAATTGGCTAATACAAGATTTGTAATGATAACGGACCCCAAAACCAATTCTCTCATTTCCGTTTACCCCCTCATGTGCATTCCAAATGCATTAAACATTCATTCCAAATAATCCAGTTACACCTGAAGAGGTGAACACGACGCTAGAGGATGCTTCCTGTCAGAGTTTGGTGGTACGTTTTGCCAGATAAAAGAGTTCAAATTCGGGTAATGGGGTTAGCAGCGAAAGCCGTTGAAAATAGTAGAGGTGGAAAGCCATTAAGGCATGGTGTGAGTGAGTGAGTGAGTGAAGCTTCCTCACATTATCAAACCTTAATCAGATCAAGGCTAGAGTCTGATGTAGCACCTCAAGCTTTCTACTTCCACTCTCTCTCTCCCTCTAATTTATAAATACATCCATCTTTCCGACCTGCTTATTGCATTATCTGTAGCAGTGGGGCTGATGGGGACCGGTCGCACACCTCTGTTTTCTTTGGTGTTCGAGATTCGTAATACTAAAACAATTCCAAAAACGAATAATAGTGTGTTTTTCATTGATTATATGAGTAGTAGAGACAATAATGTGTCCATGGGTTCCCATTTAAACAAAACCATTTTGCAAGTGTAGAATTAATGGTATCAGTCCATCAAAAAAAAATCCCAACCCAAACCACAATTCCAGATAGAGTGGGTCAATAGAGTGGCCATGAACTTTATTAACCCCACATTCTGGATGTTCTTTAGTATCTCCATGGCTACCATGGGGCTACACCAGACCAAACCAAACCTAACCAAAGCCAGTCTCTTTTCCTTACTTTTCCTTCTGGTTGTTACCACTCAGTACCTTTTAAAGTGCCATGCTCATGCGATTTAAGCCCGGGACACACCAAGTCAATGGTTGGCCATCGGGCAATATACTGTAGGCTTTAGTTTTTCCGCCGTGTTCCGCAACCTTGGCTCCAGTCGGGCGGCATCGGATGTTTTTTGGATTTTTGGACTCTGCATGTCAAATCAGCAACATGGAGAAATCCGATTGGCTATTTAGCTTAGCAAATGAGAAAAAAACCCCAGAACTGACAAAAGCAAACAATGAAGGAGTCTCATTTCAAAATCAAGGACACTTGTTTTTTTATTCTTGTCACCTCATTTGAGGCCCATTGTCGAGGTCCAGCTAATCAGACGACCATCAATGGCAGTGCCATTTGCAACTTAGCAGACATGATTATGTGATGTGTAAATGCTGTTCACTTTATATATTCACATTTCTAGCTCTTTCGTTTTTTTTGTTTAGATGGCGAATACAGATTACTGCCACCTGCTGGTATATAAGAGTTATGTTTTCGCACACAACCGCAGAATGTACACGCTAGTGGATGTAGTCTGTTTGGTTTTAGTGAGACTTTTTTGCCCTGACACAGGTGATGCAAGGCGAAACCAAGGTCCGTTTTTCTCAGATCTAGTTTGGGACTTTGGGGTCTGTTTGGTGTGACCCACTAATCATGACATTTACACAATGGACATTCAGATGTTTGCAGTTTTGTCGATTGTTCTAATGAGTTGTTGTTTCTATAATGATTGATGAGGGAAATTCTAGTTTCCCACTAGAATTAAAAACTTGCTGCAAAGGCGGAAAAATGAAGTCTTGATACGACTGACTTCTGTATTAGAAAAAAGTCAATTTGACAAGAAGATACAAAGGGAACGTCCCAAGAATGATCACAAGGAATCACATGGTTAACAAAAGCATTAGAAAAAATAGCATTTGGGTGACTCGGTTAAACTAGGCAGTCATTAATCTCGAATCTAGATGGAGCGAAAGTAATGCTAAGATCAAATGACTACCAGGACCTCCTGCTATGCCAGCAGGCCACAATTACGGCCAGTGTTTCCAAACATGCCACAGTTCAACCATAAGGCCTCTCTTTCAAAGGAGCTTCCTTTGATTCTCACCCCATTTGACCCTGCAGAGTCAACAGAGAGAAAGAATTCAGTGAAGGTTCCTATATATTTCTACACTCTAATTCTGTACTACAATGGTGTAAAAAGTGTTTGCCCCCTTCCTGATTTCTTATTTTCTTTGCATGTTTGTCACACTTTAATGTTTCAGATTATCAAACTAATTTAAATATTAGTATTAACAGAACACAAGTGAACACAACTTGCAATTTTTAAATGAAGATTTTTATTATTGAGGGAAAACAAAATCAAAAACTACATGGCCCTGTTTTGAGTTTGCCCCCCAAAACTAATTACTGGCTGGGCCAGTAATTTTGATCACTCATCTATGCAGAATTGCTGTAATTCAGCCACATTGGAGGGTTTTCGAGCATGATTGGCCCCTTTAAGGTCATGCCACAGCATCTGAATAGGATTCAGGTCAGGACCTTGACTAGGCCACTCCAAAGTCTTTATTTTGTTTTTCCTAAGCCATTCAGAGGTGGACTTGCTGGTGTGTTTTGGATCATTGTCCTGCTGCAGAACCCAAGTTTGCTTCAGCTTGAGGTCACGAACAGATGGCTGGACATTCTCCTTCAGAATTTCATGGTTCCATTTATCCCAACAAGTCTTCCAGGTCCTGAAGCAGCAAAACAGCCCCAGAGCATCACACTACCACCACCATATTTTACTGTTGGTATGATCTTTTTCTGAAATGCAGTGTTACTTTTACTTTTACTTCGTCTTGTCAGTCCACAGAGTAATTTCCCAAAAGTCTTGGGGATCATCAAGATGTTTTCTGGTAAAACTGAGACAAGCCTTTATGTTCTTGATACATTTTAGCGACGAGAAATCGAACTACATTTCAAATATTGGTCACTTTCTAAATACTAAAAATCTACTAATAATTATATATAAATAAATCAGTTTTTACTGATGCAAATATGTTAAAAAAGATGCATCATGATATACTTGTATCCGATGCACACTTTTTTTACTTTTATATACACCAATGAAACTTACCATCTGTAATAATATTTATATATATATATATATATATATATATATATATATATATATATATATATATATATATATATATATATATATATATATATTAAAAGGTGCAATATATGTAGAGAAATATGGAATATATTATTGTCCAATATGAGATATGGACTTCGTATGTACAACTGTAAAAGGATTGTACACAGTGTATAAACAGTTGATATATAGCTATGTAGAAGATATCGAGGATATTCTATACATTTACAACTATATACAGTTATATTTATCTGGATTATATAGAATGTAAATAGTGGAACATGAGGATTGCTGCATCATTGAGCCGTGAGAGTCCTGGCAGTATAGTGTAGAGGATAAAATCCTGTCAGCAACTGGCTATACATTGAACCTTGCCAATCAAACGACTAAACTATACAAAGCTATAGATTTTTTGTTGTAAACTGGTGCTCTTGAGAGCTATTCAGATTGCCAGATCCTGATGCTTAATAGCCAAAAAAAGTGTATGAAATCTCATTTTTTGGTTCTATGTTGAGAACTAGCACATGCTTTATTCGAGATCTGAGGGTCTGCTGTTTTGAATTTTCCTATTTGGCACCACCTGTGTTGCATTTGTTATAATATAAAGGTCAAGTTGTATTATTGCTACTATGGTAATCGAAGGCTAAATTTGAAACAGTTAAATCTGGTGATCCCAATCACTGAACCAGTTAAACAATGGAAAAGAGCAACAATACTGTAGAAGTATGGAAAAAAAGAATCAAACAAACCTGATTTAGGCATCTATGTAAATGCTTTTGCTAAGGACGGCTAATCAGACCAGAGGCCATATACATAATATTAGAAAGAATTCCCTGGCATGCAAAGATTTTTCATTGCGATCGACCATCTCTGGACGAGGAAACTGATCACATACAATGTCTGATGATTAAATTTTTTGCCATAAACTCCTCACAATATATGTTTAAACAATTTTATCACGACCAAAACCAACTGATTTAAATCTATGACTTAATATTTAGCTCAACTTTCTTACAAAAAAACATATCCTGAACCGTTTGAGCACCAAAAGGTTTTTCCCAGTAAAAGAAATAAAAACGTGCACCAGCTGTTCCAGATATTGTGCATTTCCTCTAGCGATTGGCATTCGTGATTGAATATGCATATAGCTGGAACAGCAAGTCGAAAATGAAAGAAGCAGGCATTTCTGCATCGGCGAAGGCTCTCAGCATGCATGACACCATGAAACCTGGAGCAACCTTACACATGCCCTAATAGCTTATTGATTGCCCATCTTTCAGTCTCCGGGGTTTCCGCAGCACGTTGAAGAACGAGTGATCCTAAGAACTAGACAGATCCTGTATTTGAAAGAGGTTTGGTGTATATTTGCTAAAGAAAAACAAATCCTGACAGAAAAACGTCACCATATCAGCCATAATATATGTGGTCTAATCTTGGGAAAATGTTTGTATAGGACCTGAAGGTCTAACTATTGTATCTTTACAGAATCTGGGTTCATATCTCAGTATAAATACATTATATGGACACCTATATGTGGTTCTTCCTGTTTCCACATTGTCAAAGGCACACAGTTGCATAAGATGTCTTTGGATGTGGTAGCATTCAATCCTATGCACCAAACTAAATCCATGGATATATGATTTATAGTGCTTGGACTGGAAGGTCTTGAGTGACCTGCTATAGAGGTCTGACCTCAATCCTATTGAACACCTTTTGAATGTAATTGGAACTGGACTGTAGGCCAGGCCTCCTTACCTCACCTCCATCAGTGTATACCTGACTTTATCAACACCCTTATGTTTGAATTAGCAAACATCTTGACAGTTACACTCAAAAATTTAGTGGAACATCTTCCCAGAAGAGTGGAAGTTATTGTAGCTGCAAATTAAGACTAAATGTGGAATGGGATGTTCAAAAAGCACATACGATTCTTATGGTCAGGTGTCCAAAAACTTTTGTTTATTTAATGTCAATTGTATAGAGGTCTTAGTTTTATAGGCAACACAGCAAAACATGTCCAAGACAAAGTTATTATGGTTTTGAGGCCAGTGGTTTTTCTAACCATGATGCTTCCACCACAATGGTTTACAATTAGGTCCGAATCAGTTCCAGATTGTAGCACTAAAAATCATTTTTGGAAACTTTTTGCTAATGAAACATTTGCCAAAAAAGTCATTGTATCAGTAATTACATGTGTTTTAATCTGGTTGCTGAAGCATCTACTGGTATGATTGACCAGATGACCATGTTATGACTTATTGTATAACAGATAATAAACTTTCGACAAACTTTCTTTTGGTCCAAAAGTTTACATTGTATACTCTGCAGAAGCTAATCACATTGCAACCTTCAAGATCCTGAAGCTCGTGACCTGAAAAGTGCACAGAAATATCAGACATCGTATCCACTCGTCCGTCCAAATCAAAATAGGACCAGGCGTTGTTTCACCCAAGACACGTCAATCATATATTATGTATTATGTATATGTAGGTACTTCGAAACTGCTGCCTGTGCAACATCACAGGAAAGCGTAATCAGGTTTGTGACTTCTATAAGATGAGAAGAAACTAAAAATAAATGGAGAGCCAGAGAGTTTTGAAGAGAGAAGAGGTCAGGCAGGAAAATAAAGAGCACAGACTAAACACACCTTACAGGTGGTTTAAGGTCCTGTGTGGCTGACCACTCAGATATCTCGATAAGGGAATGGAAAAGAAGGAAAAAAAAATGCAATCTAGGGATTAAGAGGGAGAGAAGGACCACAAAGCTTTACAGATCAGTGGATGAGAAAAGGTCTGAGTATTGATTTTATTTTTTTTATTTTTTTTGCAAGAGCTGCTATTGTAGCATATGATAACAAGGTATACTTTTTTTTATTTGTGATAGCAAAGATGACCTTCTTCAGCTCCTCTGAGATTGGAAAGTGGCGAAAGGGGCTGAGCTCGGCCCTATCAAACAAAAAAAAGATTTTGGTGAGGTGGATTGTGTATTGAATTTGTAAAGCAGTAGAAGAGGAGAAAAAAGCCTCATGTGTACATCGTTTAAAAAATCTACTCTCATCAATATATCCCAGTCAGATGGTGAGAACGATGACTAATCTTAATAAGTTGTGACTCATACCACTAATACGCTGTGCCGCTGTACTGTAGGTTAAGATAATACGCCTTGCTGTGATTGGTATGGAATCAAATTAATGATAATGTTGTCTAAATGTTTGTCTAATAAAGTTTAAAAAACCTATACCTTTACTGGAGCAATATATTTTACAGAGTTTGTATACTTTGTCCACCACTGATACAGATATACAATTACGGAATATTGCCCAGCCATTACTATATCCATCAGTAGAAATCGAGCAAACAGATTTGTTTTTAGACGGCGAACCATTCATTACGCCGCAGTGACACTGACAGCATAGTCTCACGGTAATGTGCCGAGCGCTGATACAAGTGCATCGCTGCTGTCAAATAGCATATTCGTGACTCATCCCGACTCGGACTCATTCGTTAATTCCTCCGAAGTGAATTGCCGAGTGCCACGTGAGCAAACCCTTGATTTAGCAGAGCAGACGGGGACATGGTATTGATCAGGGGAGGGGAAAATCCATTATCGCAGGCTATTCTTAATCTCGTCTCCGAAAGATGCCACTCTCATTGACCAGACCAGGACGAACCGACTTGAGAAAGTCAAGACGTGCAAAAGAATTTCCCAGAGCAAGGCCCCATACCTAGAAATGAAAACGATTAGGCTAATTTATTCCAATTTGACAGGTCCCCCTGTGCCCCCAGCAACCAGTTTACAAATATATTTTGACCCCTCATTTGGAACGGAATGTCTGGACTTTGCCAAAGTTTGACATTTATAATAACAGTGAATTAGAGAGGCAGTCTGGCCCTAAACACCTTAATTAGGTTAATAACCTGAACGTCCATAGCTCCTGGAGTATTACCCTCCAAATGCCACAATCAGTAATGAGCTGTAATGCAAGGCACTTTCTAAAAAAAGACAAATGGTAAATTAAGAGAGTGTTATAATATGCTGTGTTGATAAAAACTTTAGCATTATTTGGCTTTCAGATTTTTAATGTGTGTGCATTTCCCTGCTTTCGGGATCACAAACAGATGTCATTTAATGACAAATAATGGAAGACAAATATATGGAACGCTGGGAATTTTCATAGACTTCATCACTGACATTTTTAACCAAGGTAATAAGGTTACCTTATTCAAGCCATCAGTTATTTGTGTTTGTTTACTGATTGATTAGTTTGCTTACAAAATTAACACACAAGTAGTAAGAATGCTATGAAAAATGCTGTGCCTTGTCCCAAACTTTGGCTTGCGATTGCATAGGACGTCTTTATATTCAGTTGCAGTATAATTTCTCTTTTCTGGAACACAGGGGCCCAAACTTGTGAGAGGAACTAAACTGCCCCAAGACCTTTAACATAAGTGTCTGGCCTTACTAATGCTCATCCAGCTAAGCCCAAATCCCAACAGCCATTTTGTGGAAAATTCTTCCCAATAGATTGGTGGTTATTGTAGTAGCAAAGCATAGGACTAAATGCGAAAAGGGATATGCATTGACATGAAATTCTGTGTGAAAGTGGGCAAGTCTGCCACAGAGACTCTTGACATGACCTACGTTTGACATACGGCGATGCTGCAACGAGTTGTTCGAGGTGTTTTGAGAAGCCTGCATGCTTCAAGAGCGGAAGAACAAGAAGATGAAGAGAGATCAAGAAGACCTTTAACGAGCTCAACCCCCGATAATGTCGAAACCATCCGGCAACTTGCGCATAATGATTGTCGGAGAACAATCCGCATGATTCCACCCTACTCACCAGATTTGCCTCAAGCAGACTTTGCTTTTTTCTAAAAGATGAAGATCCAGCTCAGAGGCTGTCGTTTTGACACCGTTGCGGAGATACAGCACTGAAGGTGCTTGACACGCTTCGAAAAGAAGACTTCCTAGCCCATTCCAGAAGTGGTAAGAATGCTGGGAGCTCTGTATCGCTGTGCAAGGGGACTTTTTTAAAGGTGATAGTGTGTAAACCTTGATAAATAAAGTGCTTTCTTGTAATTGGAGCTCCTGTGGTCTCTGAACTTTTTGATACAACCTCGTATAATGGTCAAGTCATAGTCAATATCTCAAATCAAGGCTTTCCACTGTACATACAGTTCCAAAATGATTAATTCCTGTACATTGAACACACATTTCACCCAACCAACTTGTCTTTCATCCCAAATCCATAAGCTTGACTAGTCATTACAAACAAGCGCCAGGACTTTCGCATGGATTGCCAAGCACGAACAAAAGCCAGGGTCGCTTTGCATCCAGCTCACGTCCACAATACGGATGCTTCATGCAAACGAGATTGGCCTTTCCGCTAATCATAAGTCCTATTAACAGCCGAGCGAGCCATTATTATTGCATTCCTGCATCACTATCGGTGAGCGCCAACACGGTCTCCTGGCTCGCTCCTGTCAAACAAATTTGACCTCTCGAGGAAGATCTAGGCTCAGGAGCTGTATTTCTGCTCTCAGATAACTTGCCTAAGATATTCAAGCCTGTTCTATTAAAAGAAATGGAAATCCTGTAATTGTACGGATGAATTGTTAAGTATAAGTGATACGCCATTAATCATTGGGCTGCTGTAGCTCTTGGAAAGTCCTTGCAGGTGGGTCAGAAAATGTAATCAGCTGTTGCCACATACTATCGATTCTCTGAATGGCTTCCCTGATAGGGGAGTTCAGATCTTTGTTTATACACTGTACATCTTATAACATATCCCACAGGATTTTTTATTCTTTTATAGGATACAACATATGTATATGTAATCAACAAAGATTTGGACATTCATACGTTACAGATTACAGATACCGACCAGGAGGGGGCGATCTGATCCAGCCTTGATTATTTTTTAACGGCTGCCAAGTGTGAAATTGCTTCACAAGTCAGCCATAAAATGACATTGTGAGCGTGCAAGTGTCACCTATAAATAACCTACGATTACAGATCGCTAATGGGTACAGGACTGGGGGGTCTTGATCAAATTCCTGGAATGTCATTTAGGTTTGGGTTTGTGCTATATGAAAACAAAAAGCAATGAGCTTTATTATGAGATAAGCCATGAGCTCATTTCCTTGATTTTTATTTCCTTGTTTTTCTTCGCCCTCACCACTCTTGTTGCGATGCGGAGACAATACGGTGGCATAACCTGAGTTACAGACCCACAGAACTCTTATTTATATGTACGTTCCGCTCTGTTTGTTTCTCACGAAGACAGCGCCGGGCCGGTAGAGAATAAAACTGCTCCTAGAGCAGAGAGAAGATTCAGTGCTGAGCTGCTCAGGTCTTTCTTATCAATAATGTGTTATATTATCATATTTCACAGACGAGCAGGCCCGAAAAGGTAATTACCAGCGGCGTGCTATTAAGCCCGGGTTTTATTTTCCTCGTTTTCGCCTGGCCGGCTCAGGGTAGAGGGCGGTCGGCATTTATTTCCCGTCTGGAGATTTATGAATGGCCTAGCCTGGCTGAGCCGAGCCATAAAAAATAGAAAAGAAGAAAGAAATTTGCAGAAAGGGATGGGTTTTTGGGGTGGATGGGTGGTGAGGGGGGTGGGTTTTAATGGCACGTTGTGTCAGAGCACACACGAGACAGAATTACTGCCGAAGCCAGTAAACATTCATGCGTTTCTGTGAGGAAATTTAACAGAGGTGACAGAAAGGAATAATAACTTCATGGCCATTTTTGTTCATGAGCGAGAAAAAATATATAGAGCCAAGGCTTCCGCTCACCCTGCATATTATCGAGTTCTGTACATGAAAAATTGAGGCAGGGCAAGATCTTGGCATGAGAAGGAAATAAACTAAATCAGGGAAATGTTTGAATTTAGAGGCCTATTTGTTCTGGAGTTAAATAAAAGTCATTTACTTGCTCAAAAATGGTATTGATGGGTGCCGTTTGTATCATTAGTTCAGAGGGTTCTTTGTCAAAGGTGCTTGGACTCTTGGAGCCACATTAATGCTTTGGTGCCTGATTATGATAATGATTATGATGATTATTATCCATTTATTTATATAATCGTTTCTTTATTGCTTGGGGATTTTTCAGGTGTTATTCCTGAAAAGTGCTTGGACCCCGCAGATTGCTGCTTGTTGCTTATTATCATTATTATTATATATAATACTTATTAATACATTTTGTGTATTTTTCTTGCTTGCTTGGAGGTTGTTAGAATGTTATTTATAAAGGTTGCTTGGAGCCTGCAAATTACTGCTGGTTGCTTTTTCTTCTTTTAATAATAATAGTTTTTATTCATTTATTTATTTGTATTTTTTTGCTTGCTTGGAGGTTGTTCGGGTGTCGTGTGAAAGGTGCTTGGACCCCACATTTTGCTGCTTATTATTATTATTATTTTATTTGTATTTTTTATTATTATTTATATTATTACTAGAAATGTTTTATTTGTTTCTTAATTAATTCATTTATTTATGAATACATTTATTTATTTATTTGCTTGCTTTGAGGTTGTTTGCGTGTCATTTGTGAGGGTTGCTTGGACCCCACATATCGCTGCTTGTTGATAATAATAATAAAAAATTGTAATTATTATTATTATTATTATTACTTTATTATTTATTTTGTGTGGGTTTTTTGCTGGCTTGCTTGGAGATTGTTTGGGTGCTTGGACCCCACAAATTGCTGCTTATTGCTTATCATTATTATTATTATTACTATTATTATTATTATTATTATTAGTAGTAGTATATTGTAATATTAATATAATATTGTTAATTGCTATGATCGCAATTTATAATTTTTTAATGCGATCATTATATAAATTTTTTTTCTCATTATTATTTTTATCGTTTATGTTTCAAGCTTGTTGTTGTATTTTTTACAATGCGTTCACACGAACAAAACAAACACAAACCCAGCAACGCCGAGGGTCGATATGGGAGGATACGAGGCCGGAGTATTGATTGCCGTTTCCTGCAATGTTGCCTCCAATCACAAACTTTATTAAAAATCTAATCTCGATCTGCCATGGAATTAGTGAGGCGGCTGATGTGAAGGAAAGATTCCTAACGAACAAAAGAAAGAATCAAAGCCTCCTGTACCGCGACGCTCGACTTTGTCACGCCGGTTTAGCGTTTCGCTCCGGGGTTTTGGCCAAACATCCTGCTTAGTAAGCCTTTATGCTCTTTACCGACTGATGCCTCAGGCTTTACTTATGAGTGATGGAGGCTTGGAATCTGTTTCGAAGCTAACAAGCGGGTGGGATTGGGTATTTAGTGTGCGTTGTGTTAATCCGAGTTAATTCCCCAAGGTCCATTTAGTGCACAGTTACTACACAGTTACCTCACTAGCATTAAATAATTGCCTTTTTGACTTTATTAGCATTTATGAATTTGCTGTGGTTTCATGCTAAACCACGGATGAACACAGGGTTGGGTACATGGAAATGTATTTTTAAATAAAATACCATATAAAATCAAAATAAACTACTAAAATACAGCTGCCACACCATGTATCAAAATTAACTACTGTATTTTGAAAATATTTCAAAACTACTTTTACAAGGGCGCATGAAATTCCTTCGCAAACCTTCCACCAATTGGACTATTTGATTGATTCCTTCACGCTATGCTGATTGATTGAGTCAACAATGTTTGCTAGCAACAGCTTTTCTCTGGACGAGTCACGCAATAAATCTGACATATGCAACAGATCAAATATTCATATACGTATCTCTATGATCTCTCAGATGAAGATTAGTTTTGAAGTAAGCAACAGTTTAATGCTGAGCAATTTGCGAATGAATCATAATCGTATCCTAATTCAAAATACTTTGTGTTTGGTATAATAATATATTATTTATCAGGCAGTCATTCATGCGGTGGTGTACAAAATCAGGATCCTACTAAACAGCTTCTTCAATGAGGGTACAATATTCAGCAATCAACATTTATTCATCAATCATGAGATGCCTATTTAAAAATCTGGCAACCTGCACCTTTATTACCTTCACCACTTTCTTCTATATGGATCAATTTTATGTTCTGATCTCAACAAGTCTGAGCAAAATACTGATTGGACACTAAGCAGAGCCCCCGTTTTTATGACGTCATCATGTAGAACTTCTTACAAAGTATTTTACAGTATTTTGATACAAAATATGACACCGTTTGCATCCACCCTCTCAAATACTTCCCGTCCCTGGCTATAGATTTTATACGTCTACATCAGGTCTTGTCTTTTACAATCCTTGACTTCGCATATACCCTGTCGAACCGTCGACACAATCATTAGCTGCTAGCTTTCACAGAAGTCTTGTGTATAATCACAGCTTGTCAGTTTTACACAGGTTTCCCGCATAAGCTGATGATGGATGACATTCCAGGACCACACGAAATGAAGAAGGAGGAGTTTTTTTTCCTCTGTATGAGTGCACCACCATGTGGTGCAGAAACCCGTCTAGCCAATACACCAAATAGTGGTACGTGTCAAATATATTAAATTTAATAAAATCAAACATGACATGAAATGATAGCATAAATATATGGAAATTAAATCTGTAATAAATAGCATACTAGCATATATACATTACATTTCATTTCAAAAGCAATCTACTCTATATCGTTTATTATGAAGACGTTTTTTTCCTGGATTTTTTATTATTAATTATTGCACATTAAAGCAAAATGGTTCAACAAAGATAGTGTTGGACAAGCTGTATATATATATATATTAGGGCTGTCATAATTAACGCCACAAATTTCTGCACATTTCTGTTTGACCATTTTTATCAAAAATATAAATAAATATAAAAGAGGCGAAATTAAAACCTGCAACGAATCACACATTTATTCATGACATCCTTTCTTTACTCAGATATATATATATATATACAATAAATCATTGTTCCAAGTCAAGCACCAAATTCCAGCACGATGAAGAAATCCGGCAATGAAAACCGTCCGTGTGGAAACATAGCAAAATTCCGTCTGGTGTCCTGATGATTTACGTCATTTCAAACACCACAATTACTTTAAAACGTTTACAAGAGTATTTTTTACGAGCCACCCCGTCCTCTAAATATGTAAGCAGTAATGTCTGTTTTAGAAACAGAAGTAATGGAAACCTGTGATTTTTCTATGTTTTTTTTTCCACTTGTTTAATAGGCATGAAGTTCTTTGAAAAACATGTCTGCCATCATTGAAAAATGTCTATGTTCTTCATGCTCTATGTTGAGTTTGGTTAATGGGTCAATGCCCATGTTGATTAGTGTATTAAAAACTTGAAATGTATCAATTTAAGGTCATTTTAGAACAAATAAAAATGTGCGAGTAATCATGAGTTAAATATTTCAATCGATCGACAGCCCTAATATATATATATATATAAATATATATATATATATATATATATACAATATATAATTAAACAAGAATGAACAAATAATAATTATAATAATATTAAAAAGTCTATCAGTCTATATTATTAAACATATCTGGACCTCTGAAGACCCCATACACCTGGTTCTGGATTGTATCCTTCAACATTGGCCTTCGAAATCGACAATGTTGAGTTGTTTCAATGATGTCATATACCACATATTTGATTGACACACATGGATTGTTCAGAAACCAAGCGCTACGTATTTGTCAAAAGTCTCCAAAAGCGCATTGAGGTCGAATGAGTCAACGTGGAACGAAAGTGTACCGATGGAGTATAACCACATGATTTTTCTCATGGTCTGCGGTCAAAAGATCCTTGTCTTTGGCCTTCGAAAAGAACTCAGTCAAAAATCTTTTTCATCAACATTTTATATTCATCTGTGCCCTTCTCAGGCCCTTCCTCTTTTTCTTTATCAAGCGTCTCACTGTCCATGGCAGTTTACTTCCAATAGTTCTCGTCGTGGACGTTTGGCACCGTATTGTAATCTTTGTTGGTCTATGCAGGATTGATGTCATTGGCTTTGTAGATGTTTTCATAGTCATGGGTTTAGTTGTAACCGGCTTTCTTTCTGTAGGAGTCTGCATTGTTGTCATCAGAGTCCAGATTTTCCCATGCAGCCCTTTGGTGGAGGCTGTAGGACTGGTGTACGGTGTCGGTTTCGACGTAGTTATCTGAGGTGAGGTCCTGGAGGTCCTGGTCAGTCCGTTTTGTCTTGTCACAGAAGTTGGCATTGGAGTTTTATCCATCATAGTGGTCATCTCTGTTGTCGTAATTTGCGTTGATGAACTTGTTGTTGTTGTTGTTGTTGTTGTCGTCCACTCACGCGGTTTGTTGTCCTTCCCGAATGGTGTTCTGGTGGAAGACGTATGAATGGCGTGTGCTGTTTTTTTCCATGCAGTTGAAGGCATTGCTGTGGTCACTCTTGTTGTTGGCAGCGTCGTCGAATGAGTAGTCTTGCTATCGGCTGTTAACGGATTCGTAGCAGTAGTAGTCATCATCTTCGTTGCTGTCCATGGACGCATGGATGATGTTGCTTTCGGTGTTGTCGTAGTTGCTGTGCTTCCTGTACTTGTTTCTGGACGCATGGATGATGTTGCTTTCGGTGTTGTCGTAGTTGATGTGCTTTCTGTACTTGTTTCTGGACGCATGGATGATGTTGCTGTCATGGTTGCTGTGCTTCCTCTACTTGTTTCTGGAGAAGATGTGCTCAGAGTGGTTTTTCTTCCATATGTTGATGGGGTTTTGGGAGTTGGTGTGGTTTTGCTTGCATTTATTTTCTTTATGGCATTTTTGGTCCAAGAATCATTTGGATCAGAACATATTTCCATGCCATTTATCAATTTAAACCTGTAAAATGACATTTTCCGTAGTTAGTGGTTGCATTTTCTGGAAAGTTTTGCAAAGAACATAACACATTGTTATGAAAAAAAAAAGTTTATCCATTTTACTTGCCTTACAGCTTTTACAGGACATAGTGTATCATCTTGATGCAAGTAGCTAACAATTTGTTCAACTTTGACTTTGGTTGTCGTAACTTTTATACAACATGATGCTGGATTTCCAATTCCTGCTGAAGAAAAACAGATCAATTGTACAATAATTATCTGTCAATGAATAATAATGGTAATAGTAATAATACTAATCATAATAATAAACATCTGTAACATTATTACCCTTCGAAAAGACACACAATGACACACTTTCTCTGAAACCCCCCTATGACCACTACACACTTTCTCTATATCTCTATGCAAAGGAAACTGAGGCTAGACCACACTGTTCAACTACACTTAATAGACAAACAAATTCAAATACTCACTCGTAGACACAGCAACGATCCACTGCATGGCGAAAAAAAACCCAGCTATGTTCTTCGGTTTCATCTTGTGTTCTCAGAATCTGTCACTTAGACTGAGAAACTTCTTTCTGTCACTCAGTAAAGTATAAGATGAAGAGAGGGAGGTCTTTCAGCCCACTTATTCGAACAACCCCCCACCCCTCTTGCCACCCAGGCCCTCTTACACCTCACAAAGGAGGGGGACAGGAATATATGAGTGTTCAATGGAAAACAATACTCACAATTCGACTATAAGAAAGACCATCGGAATGGAACATATGGGGGTCTTCTCGACGTGGACGTTTTTAATAATGAAACTTAGCCGTTATTGTAATAAGGTTTTCGGGGTGTGTGGTTAAATATGCTAATGGGTAATGTTTTATAATAAGCATTTCCTATACTAATCCTAAGGTTTTAATGTTTTTGGAATATACCAATTAATTCAAGTGGTAGTTCAGGGGTTAAGGTTCTGGGTTACTGATCGAAAGGTCAGGGTTTTAAGCCCAAGTTTTGCCAAACTGAAAATCTGGGACCCTTGACCAAGACACATAACCCACCTAAGGTACTTTCAGCCGGATTATGACACTTCCAGTTAGATCAATATACAAATAATATGACGTTCAATGGTGGGAAACACCTTAGTTAACTTGGTCCTGGTTCAAGCTTACATGTTGTGTGTTCTGAGATGCTCAACATGGTTGTACAGAGTGCAACATTGCATATTGCAACAACATTCCTGTCAGATGAAACCAGACTGACCATGTTCCTCGTGGATCTCGCGAACCAGCTTGTCGGAAAACCGTTTCGTCCGCCACAAACGACCTTGTGGAGATAAAAGTCGCTTGGATTGCAATTTTCTTTCTTTTGAGACAACAAAACTCAAACTCTTCAACTATATCAATATTATTGTATACACTGACATGCCATCACCTGAGTATCAAATCAAATAATAATTTTTCATGCAAGTATTTCATGCATTTGATTTTTTTACTTTTTATTTTTTTGTTGAAAAAATGCCTACACACATTACACTAGCTGCATGTAGTATGTGGAAACTCCAACCGAGTTCACACCTACACCATGAATGGTATATTCCACCTTCGCGTTCATGGCTTTGTACTTTATGGCTTTTTTTTTCTATTGTAAAAAAAAAACACAAATAAATATATAAACATCATTGCATTATAAATTGATTAAAAGCAATTTTTTTCAACCTATAGTGGTAAAATCCAGAGAATATAAAAAGGATATATATATATATAATTAAAATAATAACATTTATAAAATTAGTGGTGTTAAAAGGAATTCGCGTTAACATGTTACATTTTTACATGTATATATATTATATTATATTATATATATGTAATGATATAATTGGACATCCAAAGGTACTCTGGATGGTTTGAGAGAAAGTAACACTACCGTGAATAGTATCTGCACATTTCTAAAAAGAGGAAACCACATTATGGTTGCAAGCATCACTGTAGACCCCAAGTTAGACACTTATTTGGAAACACATAGGTAGCACGTGTTTGTTTTATTTTTATTTTTTTAAGCATGGTTACCTAGGCAGCATGTTCATGTTCAAAGAAGACAAAAAGTCACATGCAAACCAATGGCACTCATTCATGCAACAAAAACAAAGGCATTATTTCTTTATCTTGAACAATCTCAGAATTTTTGTTTTATGGAAAAAAGTATATGCATTTTTCCCATTAAATTTGTTATAATTGGAGGTTTGAATTGCATTAAAACAGAGAAGTGATGAATACCTGAAAATCACGCTTCCCTTACTGCAAAACGGACTCCATCACAAGCTCAAAATGACCAATTCCAATATGACTTAAATCAAAGTCTTCAAGTATCTGATTTGAACAGTACTTGAGTATTTACTCATTTGAACGTAGCCTCAATGATGCACTAGTCTTCAAAACTAAAGTAAGTGAAAAGCCAGAAACAGTTGATTTGTGAGGTTTTATTTCCAAAAATACCAATAAAACGGTACACCTCATTAACACCGCATTAACCATCAACACAACAACTTATTAAACATTACCGATCAATAAAAACTGACAAAGTAAAGGAATCTTTCAAAAAAGTATCATTAATTCCTAAATAAAATTACAGTCTCATTTCCAAAAGTAGAATAATCAAAAAATAAAGTTAATCAAATATTCAGAGCTGATTGGGATCAACAAAAGAAGGTCCTCAAAGTTTTTTTCCGAATTTATTCGAGCTCTTTTTTGGACTGAAAATGCGCTAAAAAGTCGCTCAAAGGTAGCAGATGCCGGTAAGGGAGTGTTAATTACATCATTAACGGAGTTGCAAAATGTAATTGGTTACGCTCATTGTTCATCGACTTACATTGAATCTAAATGTACCTACATTGAAACTAAATAGAGTAGAGAATCATTCATTTTCTCCCGCTTATCCGTAATCCGGGTCGCGGGGGCAGCAGTCTAAGCAGGCCCCCGCCTTCGACTGCTGCCCAATCCTCACAGCACCGTCCCTTACGGTCCCTCTCGTCACGGACCTTGATATTTCCCTTGTAAGGAACCCCCGGAGCATAGAGGGTTAAGGGCCTTGCTCAAGGGCCCAAGAGTGGCAGCCTGGCGATACCGGGGCTTGAACCCCAGACCTTCCGATTGGCAACCCAGCGCCTTAACCGCTGAAGCCACCACTCCCCCAAGAGAGTAGAGAGTCAAAGTTGCTTACTCTCAGTAAAACTATATAAAAAAACATTCACTTAAATTCTTTACACCACTGCTTTTTTTATCTAAAAATTATGTAAAACTGAACTAGCAACGGAAAAGAGGATGCTTTCAGCAATGCCATACATATACTAGAAGCTAGAATTCAAAAGTGATGTTGTACCCATTGATAAGGTGTAATATTTAGACCAGCGGCCCCCAACCTGTTTTGCGCCACGTACCGGTTTAATGTCAGACAATATTTTCATGGACCGGCCGGAGCCCCTTTAAGAAGGTAGCGGATGGAGGTAAGACATGTGACCGAGACATCATGACATGAATCAAGAGTGAGTCATAGACAGATGTGGTGGAGAGAATCTGGTAATTTTCCACAATAAACTATTGTTTATATTAGGATAATAAATACAACACAAATAACGTAAGTTATGTATTCTTTGTGTGCGGCCCGGTACCAATTAACCCAGGGGGTTGGGGACCACTTATTTATACAACATTCCAGCTAGTCAGAATTTTGCTCATAATCGTTAGCGAGAAAACCGTAGACGCATTACATTTTCAACTATCAAAATGATATATGGTTGAACGACCAGTGGAGTCATAAGCCACATGTTCTTTGCCACCTTTGTAGGAGCTTTTCAGAAGCTGTTTGTGGAGATGTTTGAGATGACAGAACACCTTGAGCCTCTTGGGAAATCATGGGCAAGCAAGTGCGACCCTTTTGACTCATTCTTTTAAATGGGACCAGGATGTTAGCAGATGTTAGAATTGCTTCCAGATTTTGACAAGCTGGCCAAGCTTCAGAAGGACCAGGCCATTTTAAACAACAGAGGCCACTCAAGTCTTTCCCTCTATGCCATTTAACTTCTGATCCAACATCTACAAGTTGTCCTGTAGCTGCCATATCCACCTTTAAACAGTAGTGCGTTGCATGCAAAGCCGAAGATAATTATCACACCCTGCACGGTGCCACATTTCCCCTTTGAGCCACCGACAGAATCATGACTCAACCACTAAGAAGTGAATCAAGGCTCTTCTCAGGAGTTGACATAATTTTTTTTTTTTCATTAAACCTTTTCCTACAGGGGGATTAATGGCATTGTTAGCCCTATGCATTTGCCCTGATGTACGAAATCACAACGCATTTCTGGACAACAACGTCTTATTAAATGATCTGCACATAAAAGTCTGCCTACACCCAAACATCCCCCCCTCGCCCCGCTCCCACCAGCACCCCTGGGTGTCAACTATTTTTAGACATTGGTTAGGTGTAGAAAAACCCACACGCATCAACATTTGTCTAAGAGAAAATGCAGCACTAGTGTTGGTATGTTGCACTAGAGATGACTCCCTAGAGATGTTTTTGTTTTGTTCCCATATACAAGTACACTTGGAACAAGATACCTCCAAAAACTTTTTATCAGGTGTTACTAGTACAAACCTTCAGCTATTGTTTACTCTATCCGTGGCAAGACATTTTGGCCAACTCACATGGTACATAATGAAATTTGGCAAATCATTCCTTCATAAAGACCTTGAATGATTTGTAGTCGTAGTGGATCTACTGGTAGTTCAGGAGATCGGTCTTGTTCCCATCAACATCCAGTGGGTACAGCATATTCCTTTTATTTTAAGAACACAAACTGGATTTCCTCAACTTTTGTAATGCAGAGTTGATGATTTCATCCTTGGACCACCTTTTGGAAGGTACTAACCACCCCACCAGGATTAGCCATCACAATTTTGCCCTTGTTAAAGTCATTGAGATCCTTAGCCTTGCTTATTTTCCCTGCTTCCAACAGTTTAATTGCAGCCTAATATACCTCACCCCTGGATGGGTGCAATTTTAGCAAGATAATCAATGTTATTTGGAGCAAATATCAGTGTATATTTTCACACAACAAAGATTTGACCATTTTTGTTTAACCATGCATATTTACCTGGTAGCTGTAAATTCAAGCTAATACGAGTAGAAGGTACATTATTTTATTATCCATTATAATATGTGGATTGGTTTTAATGCACCTTTTTTTAGGGTTAGGGTTTAGAGGAGGGAGGAGCTTGTTCAAGAACTCAGAAGGGAACATTTCTTCAATGCAAAAGAAAAAAATGGACTGTCACTTTCATACATTTTTTTATCCAATTATTTAACAAATTTGACTTTATTCAAAGTAAAAAAAATTCGAAGGAAAAAAAAAATAAAATCGTTTGCTTGTTGTATTAGAAAGAAAGAAATGGCCATAAATGTAAAATTTTTTTTGTGACAATTTATAAATATATATTTTGTAAAATATCTCAAGTAGACCATCCAAATTAGGATATTTATTGAAGCGGCAGTACAAAATACAGGATTTTTTTTTAAAACTGTAAATAACTTTATACAAATTTATACAAATCTATAAGCTTAAATACAAAACTAAATACCGGTTTGCAGAGGCTAAGAATTGATCGAGTTAACAGTAATTGACTTGTAATTATTTGAATTGATTAATAGCCCTAATATAAATATAAATATATATATATATATATATATATGTGTGTGTGTGTGTGTGTGTGTGTGTGTGTGTGTGTGTGTGTGTGTGTGCTCATATATTATATGTATGTGTGTACATATACAGTGGAAAAATCTAATAGTTTTATTAGATAACAAAAAAATAATTAAAAAAAACTATTTTATTATTGGATTATTCATTTAAAGTAGTACATAAAACATTTATGACAAGTAATTCACAATTTTTGTTAAATTTACAGTAAATGTACAATTCTGCTTGAAAAAGGAACCATCGAAATGAGAGAGATTTTTTTGTTACTCGTGAGGGGTCATAGAACGTAACCCCCCGCGAGTATCGAGGTTGCATTGTAATGTATAATTGGGACCAAGGCATTTATTTATTAATTAATTTATTTTATTATTGCTTCTGTTTTCAGTACTGTAGTGCAAAGCAAGAGGTCGGTCAATAAATGTTTCAGGACTGAAAACAGCAGCAATAATGTTAACAATTTACTAAAGTAACTAATTTTACGTTTGTTTTTATTTATTTTTTTTATAACTTTTTTCTTGCCTTGTAATAAAATTGTGAACTTTGTCTATACATCACTAGTTTAGAAAAGTACAGAATTTTCAGCAATTGTACAAAATCACAGATCGTGATAAACAATACAGTACTGTGTGTCTTGTGGCTCGGACCGCAGACAAAATTGTTCCGTCCAGTCCATTTTCGTCTCTGTATTTTTGGACATAACTTTTGACTTTTGTTTTCTGTTCTCAACAGGTTTTGTTGTTTTCTGCATTTTGATTTCTTGAGAAGTTTCCAGCATTGGTGATGTACCTGTGATGAATGTTGGAGATGGTGAGCTGTCAGTACTGGTCACTGTGCTTTCTGTCTCAGGTTTATGTGTAGGTATTGTGGTGGATTCTTCAGAGTTTCCAGTGGTCAAGCTTGTAGGCTTGTGTGTCGGTGTATTATTGGGTGTTCTCGGGGTGCTTGGTGCCGTGCTTCTCGTTCTTCTCTCTATAATTTCTATAGCCTGTTGGGTCCATGGATCCTCTGCTTTGACTCTGGTTATCACAACTTCTGTAGGCATGGATGATGTTGCTTTTGGTGTTGTCATGGTTGCTGTGCTTGGAGTGTTTTTTCTTACACTTCTATATGTTGATGGGGTTTTGGGAGGTGGTGTGATTTTGCCTGCATTTATTTTCTTAATGGCATTTTTGGTCCAAGAATCATTTGGATCAGAACATATTTCTTTGCCATTTATCAATTGTAACCTGTAAAATGACATTTTCAGTAATTAGTGGTTGCATTTTCTGGGATGTTTTGCAAAAAACATGAATAACACTTTTGTTAGGATAAAGGTTTATACATTTTACTTGCCTTACAGCTTTTACAGGACATCGTATATCATCTTGATACAAGTAGCTCACAATTTGTTCTACTTTGACTTTGGTTGTCGTAACTTTTGTACAACATGATTCTGGATTTCCAATTCCTGCTGAAAAAAAACCTCAGGTTACCCCACAGTGCTCACAGTTCAACTAAACTTAAGAGAAAAACACATTCAAAAACTCATCTGAAAATAGAGCAACGATCCACTGTATTTTAAATATTAAATTTGCATAAAGGCTCCATATTTGTCCATGGCCATGTTAATCAGAGTTCAAAAAACATGAAAAGTAATAATTTAAGGTACATTTTAAACAGATAAAATGTGCGACTAAGTCACAATAACACATCAACAATCATGCAAACAGTAAAAAATCTAAAAATCTCAACAAAAAAACCCCATGAATTTAGTTACTTTAGTACTAAAGTAACAAAATTTACGTTGTTTTTTTTCCTTTTTTTTAAAAATGTGTATTAATGATATTCACAAACTGTTTATTTTGAAGTTAAAACACACTTGTTTTTTGCCTTGTAATTCAAATGTGTTGTGAATTTAATACCAATCATTACGTTACATTGACTCTATAATGTCTATACATTACATCACTAGTTTAGAAAAGTACAGAATTTTCAGCAATTGTACAAAATCACAGATCGTGATAAACAGTACAGTACTGTGTGTCTTGTGGCTCGGACCGCAGACAAAATTGTTCCGTCCAGTCCATTTTCGTCTCTGTATTTTTGGACATAACTTTTGACTTTTGTTTTCTGTTCTCAACAGGTTTTGTTGTTTTCTGCATTTTGATTTCTTGAGAAGTTTCCAGCATTGGTGATGTACCTGTGATGAATGTTGGAGATGGTGAGCTGTCAGTACTGGTCACTGTGCTTTCTGTCTCAGGTTTATGTGTAGGTATTGTGGTGGATTCTTCAGAGTTTCCAGTGGTCAAGCTTGTAGGCTTGTGTGTCGGTGTATTATTGGGTGTTCTCGGGGTGCTTGGTGCCGTGCTTCTCGTTCTTCTCTCTATAATTTCTATAGCCTGTTGGGTCCATGGATCCTCTGCTTTGACTCTGGTTATCACAACTTCTGTAGGCATGGATGATGTTGCTTTTGGTGTTGTCATGGTTGCTGTGCTTGGAGTGTTTTTTCTTACACTTCTATATGTTGATGGGGTTTTGGGAGGTGGTGTGATTTTGCCTGCATTTATTTTCTTTATGGCATTTTTGGTCCAAGAATCATTTGGGTCAGAACATATTTCCATGCCATTTATCAATTTAAACCTGTAAAATGACATTTTCAGTAGTTAGTGGTTGCATTTTCTGGGATGTTTTGCAAAAAAAATGAATAACACTTTCGTTAGGAAAAAAGTTTATACATTTTACTTGCCTTACAGCTTTTATAGGACATTGTATATCATCTTGATACAAGTAGCTCACAATTTGTTCTACTTTGACTTTGGTTGTCGTAACTTTTATACAACATGATGCTGGATTTCCAATTCCTATTGCAGAAAATGAGGTTACCCCACAGTGCTCACAATTCAACTAAACTTACACATTTTTAACATTCAAAAACTCATCTGAAAACACAGCAACGATCCACTGCAGCAACAAAGTAATTCGGTTTCATCAGTCTTCTAAGAATCTCTTACATATATTGTGGCTTCCAATCATTTGTAAAGTCAACTTGGTGAATAAAAACTTCTGACCCACTGGAATTTTGATATAGTGAATTAAAATCTGACTGTGTCTGATTTAAAGTGAAGGAAGGTGCTGACTGTGCATTTTTTAACGAGGACCTCAAAAACAAATGAGAAGCCATAATCCAAAAAATCGATTTCAAAGTCAAGAAAATAAAGTTGGAATCAGCTAACAACATACACAGCATAATCCAGAGAAACAGCAAACGGAAACAAAGATCAAAACCAGAGCATCGAACACGATAATAAAGCTTGGGAGAGACTGACAGTGAGAAATGCATGAATAACTGTGAACAGTACTAATAGGATACAGTGAATTCTATGAGTGAAAGCTCTTTATATAGTTCGGCCTGAATGAGACTATAATTAAATTAGAACAAGAGCATTATTTTATGAGAAGCTGAGAATTTGTGGGTTTTGGTAGTTATAGCGGCTTAGATTTGACAGTTTGTCATTATTAAAGTAGAGTATATTAATAAATTATATATATATATATATATATATATATATATATATATATATATATATATATATATATATATAAATAAAACATTTACAAAAATAATTTGTTTTCAAGCTCTATGTTGAGTGTAATTTAAATATAACATTTGCATAAAGCCTCCATATTTGTCCATGGCCATGTTAATCAGAGTATTAAAAACTTGAAAAGTAATAATTAGACATTGTACATTCAGAACAAATAAAATGCGCGATTAAGTCACAATTTAACACGGCAGTAATTTCGATAGTAAAAAATGAAAAATCTAAAAAAAAAAAAAACACATGAATTCAGTTACTTTAGTAAATCGTTAGTGAATGCTACTGAAAACAGCAGAATTCAGTAACGATTTACTAAAGTAACTGAATTCATGTGTTTTTTGTTTTTTTTTAGATTTTTCATTTTTTACTATTGAAATTACTGCCGTGTTAAATTGTGACTTAATCGCGCATTTTATTTGTTCTAAATGTACAATGTCTAATTATTACTTTTCATATTTTAATGTTTATATTAAAGTTAAAAAAAAAAAATTTTAATATAATTTTTGTAATTAAATCTATCTATCGATCATTACACACCACTATACACTTTTTCTATAATGTAACACAATGCAAACCACAATTTTAACTATCAAACTGCTGAGCTGAAGTAGACAAACCCATTAAAACTTACCTCTAAACATATTGACTGTCCATTGCAGGGCAAAAAACAACACAGCAAAACCATTTAGCTTCATTTTGCTCTTCTTTTCTCTATCCTGAACTACCGAAAAAGGTTATAGACCCAAAAGAGTATAATTTTTCAGAACGATCTCTCAGCTCCGCCCTCTCTCTATGCCACAGCGTAGTTTTTTTTTTTTGCATCATTTCTAATGCTTACCGCAGCCTGCAATCAAAACCCTCTTTAAATATTCACATTTTTAGCTTTCCTAATATTTTATTAATCGATGTTAAGCTGGTTGAGGTTCCGTACATTATCCATTGACTGTCATCGTTTTCTTTAATCTGTATAAGATTTGTATACAATTTTTATTTTGTGTTGCAAGATGACTGACTGACTGACTGTCTTTCGGCTTCTCCCGTCAGGGGTCGCCACAGCGGATCCTCCGCACGTTTGATTTGGCACATGTTTTACGCTGGATGCCCTTCCTAATGCAACCCTCCCCAATTTATCCGGGCTTGGGACCGGCACTGAGAGTGGCTGGGGATGGTTCCCTGACCGGGGATCGAACCCGGGTCGTGGCAGTGAGAGCGCTGCATCTTAACCACTAGACACAAGGGGACCCTTTGTGTTGCAAGATAATTAATAATAAAAAAATACAGGCCAGGAATTTATTGTACTGTTTTTACTTAATGAGTGGTTTTGCACATTTTGATATCAAAAGCAAAACAACAATATGTATCATTAAGTAGGCTTTTAATACCCACAGGTTCATTCCCAGTTCATTATGAATGCTGAATTAAAACTTCTGACCCATTGGAATTCTGAAATCTTTAATGGGGTGAAATAAAGCATGCTGAGATACGTACAGGTGCAGTCCAGGCAGTTTTTAATGAAGATCTTGCAAACAAATCCAAGCCATAATCCAAAAATCGATCTCAAAGTCAGCCAAAAGGTCAGGCAATCAACAAACAACATAAACAGGATAATAAAAAGATGTGAAACAGCAAACAGAACGAAAGAAGGAAATCGAAACTATAGAACGGAATAAGATGATGATAAAGCTTGGGATAGACTGAGAGTAAAAACAAACAATGAGAAGGGGTCGCTCAGTGGTTAAGACGTTGGATTTTTGGCTGGAAGATTGTCAAAAAAATATCTGCGTTGAACAAATACAACAAATATTTAATTAAATAGGCATTAGTGCAACATTGAAAAAGGAATATATTTAGTATTATTAAATAAATCAATCAAAAGGCCTTGCAATTCACACCCAGGCCTTTAGTGGTGCCCTAACGAGTAAATTTACCTCATAATACCATCATTACGACACCGAATGAATTTAATTTCATGTCTCCTTTCACTGTAGCCACAGCTGCACTGCCCGCATACATAATTTCTAGCAGAAGCATCAATATTTACCTCAGAAAATGACCCCGTTTTTTGTGCATTTTTTAGTGTCAGTACAGTTTTCCTGTGATTTTGAAATCAAGGCAAATTGTGCAAAAGTATAAATTGTTTAATATGTTCAGATTTGATACAAAAAAGTCCACGTTTTAAATGTCCTTGTAAGTGTATCTGCGCTTGTGCAGTTTGCTATAGATGTGGTTCGCGAGCTCTGACTAGTGCCATTCAATCAAAGGTCGTGAAAATGGCGACATGATCAGACTCATCAATCTCATTAGTTAAAACTACAGCCTTCAAGCATCATGGCCAGGACATCGGTGTGTACAGAAGCAATGATATAAAGAGAATAGACTATTGGAAATCATTTTATAAATATTTATGAACAAAAATATATTCAAATGTAAGTCAATGATGAAGGTTTATGCCAGCAAAAAAGACCTTGTTGACCCCGATGGCTTATCACTGATAAAAACTAAGGACCTTGGCATTGGCAGTTTATTTTTTACTGACTATTTATTGTAACTTAACCATTTACAGTTCTTTTTTTGCCGTCAATTCAATACAAGGACACACAAGCATTTCTAGATCAGCATCCATTTTCTAAACCTTTTGTCCATGCATTAAAAAAAACCCTAGTTTGGAAATGTTCAATAATTCAGGGTAGACCTGCTCAAGCAAACAGTAAATATTCTTTGGACCTCAAGTCACTGACAAAACTGTTCTGCCAAGTCCAGACCTGTAATTTCCTTCTCTGTGATCCTTCTAAGTCCTGGTCAATAAGTTCTCCATTTCTGTGTTTTCCATTTCTGTATTTGCCCATTTTCTAGGTGGGACATTTGTTGGAGTCCAAGGAAGTTGGGGAGTTTATGGTTGTTCTTCCATCCAGTGCCTTGATGGCATGCTTGGCCAATCGTTTGGATCAGAGCATATCATAATGGCATTTCTCCAAAGAAACCTGTGAAATTACATTTGTTGAAAATGTAATCTGTAATTTGAATGTGCTGAAGAGAGAAAAGACAAAACCACACTAAGACTCACCAGCAAATCAATTGTCTGCTGCATAGTGAACAAAAAAACAAAGATCAGAGATTCGGTTTCATTTTTGTTTTCTTGCGCTTTGTATAGTCATACACGAACCCAAGAAAGTGACACCTCTCGCGCTTTTTTTTTTACAGTTTCTGTACACACCAAGGACCTGGCTAATGTTTGCATTTTTCTCTGGCATGCGTTTTTAGTGGACACAATGGTCCTTTTATCCAATGTTATACAGTATGTTGTACCTGGCTCAGGGAATATGTGGTCTCCAGTTTGTGACAAAGGTCAGGGCTGTGCATTGTTCATGCCCATGAAAAAATTGGCATGACAGCAAAGGCAACCACAAAAAAACTAATAAAAATAATTTACATAAAATATATATATATATATATATATATATATATATATATATATATATATATATATATATATATATTAAATGATAGAAATGTATCTAAATTTTATCGAAAACTCTTGAATCAGTTTGGTACAATTTAGTTTTATATATATTGTACTGTATGTATATATCCCAATCGTCCATTCTCTCCATTTAATAGTGATTATTTCGGCTGCTTCAAGTAGTGTATGTTTATATTCGAGTTTCTATCCAATCAGATTTCAGCTATCGCATGTTGCTAGGGTCAAAGAATTCTGCTTTCAGAATAAACAGTGTGGCCCCCTGTAGAGTAAAATACATGTTGACTGAAGGCTGTTGCTTTAACCAATCAGATTTTAAATGTGGCGACACCGGGGCAATCTAGCAGGTGTACAATAAGGTTGGCATTTTCAGGTCCTTCGATTGGGTGGTCAGAGAGTGTGCTAGTCAGAGCAGTTGTTACCAAGCTTTGTTCCTTCATACTGTTTTTGACTAGTTGTTTACTGATCGACTGACAGCATGTTTTTAAACCTGGACCTTGGTTTCCTTTTGTTTTTTTTTTTATTTGTCTTCTACTGTCTCTTTATACATTATACACAGTGAAACGCAGTATAACCCAGACAGGAATCTTATATAGTGTGAATGCATATCGTTTATAAAGCAAGAAACCCAATTAACACAATCTCACAAGTCTCCTTTCACTGTAGCCACAGCTGCACCACCCGCATATCATCTCTAGCAGAAGCATCGATATTAACATCTGAAAAGGATTAGTTTCCATGCATTTTTGGCAGTTTTCCCATGAATTATGGTTTTCCTGGGGATTTAAAATTAAGGCAATAAAAAATATATATATAAAAATATAAAAGATTCATAAAAAAAGCATAATTTGGTTTGAACTGTTTGGGCCGGCCTTTCCTCACAATGTCCAGCTTTTCTTGAAAAGTCCATCTTGTAACTGTCCTTGTAAGTGTCTCTGAGACCAAATCAATTTCTTCTCCTCTGTCAACCAGTGAGGAATGAAAAAAAAAGTTATCGAATCCACATTAGCTTGTGCAGTTTGCTACAGATGTGGTCTGTGAGCTCTGACTAGTGCGCTCTCTGACCATTCAATCAAAAGAATGTGAAAATCTTGACGTATTTGAACGCCTTCCATGGGCCTCGTAGTTAGCAAGTCGCAATCTGATTGGTTACAGCAACAACTTACACTCTGGAGGAATGCTATAAAATGAAGAGAATGGATTATTGGGAATCATTTAATACATAATTCATGGGCAAAAATATATTAAAACATAAGCTGGCGATTTTGCCACTACCAATAACAAACCTAATTTCCTCTAAACAGGTGCATAAGTCAACTCTGGATACCCAGAACATTCTGCCATGTGAATACTGAGGCAACTCTGCATCATATTTGGCCTTGAAGACACAGCGAGATGAATTCATTTTTAAAGCAAAGTTTGCAGGCAGTGTGTGCAGAGTTATAATGGCTCATGTACATATTCCTACCACCCTTTTTGGGGGAGGCTTTTGCACTCACACCCACGCAACACACAGCACATTCCACCCCCTCATGAAAAGAAGAGTGTTACCCACCTGCACTTTATCCCCTACACATGCTGTGACTGAGCAAGACGTGATCTGATACAGTGTGACATTTCCTTTCTAACAGAGGACAAAATTCAAAGGAACATATCTGCAGATTATCGCAAATGTATTTCTTTTACAAATGCAGAAGGGCAAGGAATGCACGCTCATAAGTCCCCTGAGCTAGTTCTTGCAGACGTCAACCACAGTGAACAGTGTGTGCACCTTCTTTTTTTTTTTTTTCATGAAAGGAAACACATTTGGGTTGCATGCTACACTGTAGCACCCCTGCGATTTGTCTCTCTGAAAAGGTTTATGTGAAATTTTTATGGGTTGTCCAAACAGGTAATGATAAACCTCAACTAAATCCAAGCATACTTACCAATTAGCCAAAGCGACCACTCTGGGGGTCTTGCTCATTTGCTCAACCTTGCTCCATGTTTCACATCAGATAAGGACGATGGTTTCTCTCGCAGCATGCTTTTTATTTCTGGAAAAGAACTTCAATTTTGGAAGGTGGTAAAGATGATTCAAAATGGTGGAACCACTGTGGAAGGGGTGGGCTCAAGTCAAAGATGTAGATAGTTTCATACCCTATGTGCAGGCCTTGTAAGCTGGACCAAATGTCATCCTTGTTTACCTCTTTCCTACGCCCCATGATGCTTTGTGCAACTATGGGTAAAACGCCATAAAAAAATCATTCATTACAGTGTCACTACTCATGGATTCATAGCAAGATGTGGAATTACACGCTGACAGAGCTTCTAAAGGATAGCATCAGCATACCCATCCTTAATAGAGGAATAAGAGGACCATTTAAAGAAAAAGTGGACGTGCATAATGGTAGAATTTTTAGTTACTTTGTTGATTCAATTGCTTATGACTATAAGGCAATGAGCAAGTTGAAAAGGTTTACTAATACCTTCACAGAAAAAAAGTTGGCTATGTGCTAGGGCCAAGTCAAAACCTGAATGTGTCACACCATAATGTTATCTCGTCAACATCAGGTGTCATACAGACAGCAGGGTTTTCACAGATCGCAAAAAATGATTAAACATTTGATAAGCAATCAACAGCTGTTGCTTTAACCAATCAGATTGCGACTCGGCCATTCCAAGGCCTACTAGAAGGCATCCGATAACCCCTTAAACCTACACCTAATATGAAACCTGTGCCAGCTTTACCCCTCTCACACCTCAGTGCCATCAGCTGTTTTTTAATAATGGTAGCATTATATTAGTATTAGTATAGGGAGGAAAGAAAATTTGAGTAAGAAAGATTATTATTTCTTTTATTAAGGTAGAGAATGCAGTCACTATATAACACTGTTCTTTGAGCCACAGTGTTATTCCTGAGCTTTTTAATGCCATTTTAACATATTCCTTCCGGCGGAAGTTGCCCCCAGGAAACTATTTTGCCACTCCAGATTTAGTGTCTTTGATGTTGTTGTTTTTTGCCATACAATTCTAAAGAGAAAACTTGCGATCCGATTGACTCTCTACAATTCACTGTACAACAATTAAACTTTCTTTCGGCTTTACCCATTAGGGGTTGCCACAGCGAATCATCCGCATGTTCAATTTGGCACGTTTTTACGCCGGATGCCCTTCGTAACGCAACCCTCCCCATTTATCTGGGCTTAAGACCTGCACTAAGAGTGCACTGGCTTGTGCAACCCTAATGGCTGGGGGGGTTCCCTGACCGGGATCGAACCCGGGCCGCAGCAGTGAGAGTGCCGCATCCACCAGGGAACTGGTGTCACCAGGGAACCCAATTCACTATACAACAATTAGCTATAATATTTAACCAGGTGGCATTATTAATATAGATTACCTTGTTACAGTGGTTATAGAGTCAATTCTAGAAGCAGACCATTTTGCAATGGATGCAAGTGTAAGCATCTGAAAGGCTTTGACTAGGGGCAAATTCTCTTGGCTAGATGACAAACTATGGGTCAGACCACCTCAAAAAGGACAGGGGGTTCTGGTACCCAGTGCTTCATGTAGAATATAGAAGATGAAGAGGTATAGAAGAAATATAGAAGTTGTTCCTCTACCACTACCTATTGAAGTTAATCCAAAAAAACAACAAAGCAACTCTTCCCATGATACCGGAAAACTGCAATGATGGAAACGATAACGTCTGACCGAACGAATTTGGTTCGATTTCGTCCGCCTCATAGAATATCGACGACCAGTCCGCAAGACGGAGAACGCAACTTTTAAACTGTGGTTTAAAAGACAACAAAACACGGTCATATTAATTCAGATGCCCACTAACTAAGCAGCAACATTTACTGGTTTGATTGTTTTGTCTACATTTTTAGTGATATTTAAACAACGTCTGATCCTACATGTGTTCTGCAGAGAGAAGGTGTGTGGTGTATGTGTGTGTGTATGTGTGTGGGGGGTGTAATAAAACGCAAAACCAAAGTTGTGACAGGGGAAACTTTTAGTCTCGATTAGTCACAAAGCCAAACCTCCACCGTTGCGTTTCACAGCCCGTGCAGTTCACATGGCACGTGAAAACGTCCTTTCTTCTCTTTTTAGATGCTCCTACTATACTTCCTGTATAGACGAGATGTTTCTTTTTTGGTAGTGGTTGCTTAGATTATGTATATAATGTCGGTCGTGCTAAACAACTTAGCAGAGAGACGAAAAAGGCATCGTTCTGACTTAATGGTGGGGAAAAAACCCGTATAAGTCAAACAATCGTTGAGTACTACAGGGTTCATTCGCTTTTTGCACGTTGTGGCCAGGAGCCTGCATGCAGATGCTGCGGGTTAACAACAGTAGATAACCCACACACACATACACACAATTATTTCCCCACGTACGAAGTAGTTTTCTGACTGTCGTGGGCTACACGGGGCTGTTTTCCATTTAGTATAAAATGACTGATTAGTGGAGTCTGTATAGCGGATTCCATGACTGGAGGGCCGACCTAGGCCATCGTTTTTTATTTTTATATTTTTTAATGGATTTGCTGCTTCAGAGAAACAGATGAGATCCAGAATTCCCTCTTCCCGGAATCATCAGTAAATTTAGATTTTTGTTTGCAGATTTTCAGGATATTTCAGACATTTGTAGACACCTGACCATAAGATTTCTTTCCATAATTGGGTCATTTGCTCTTAGAATAACCTCCACTCTTCTAGAAAGATGTTCCACTAGACTGTGTGCTTGTCAAGATTTATGCTTATGCATTAGTAAACTAAGGTACTGAGGTAGATTGAGTGGCCTGGGGTACAGTCAGATGTTCTATAACGTTGGGGTCAGAGTTGTAAAGCAGACCACTAAAGATCTTCCAGTCCAACCCATGTAAACCACATGGGCCATAGGGTCATTGCCATGCTGGAACAAGTTTCCATCTCCCAGTTCAAGTGAACGGGAGATTTTATGCTATCTCATCTAAAGACAAATACAATACTACTGTGTATAGTTTTTGCCAGTGGCAGGCCGGGCATTTGGTACCTGGGAATTGCAAATCGCTTAAATAATTCCACAGGCTGTTGTGGTGGTGAGTCAGGAGTTTCATCATCATTTATTCCTTTCTAAATGTTCTGCTTGCTGTTGAACAGTTCAAACTGCTGACCTGTATGTTGGTGATAAGTAAAAACCAAGTTCAAAACAGGGCGACCTCTACCCTGATCGCTTGACCGGTTAGGTTTTTATCCACTTCAAAAATAAAAATGAACGACTGATTTCGCAAAATAGTGAAAAGTAAAATTTTTGACCTGAAATGTGGTGAAGTAAAAGTAAAAGTCTCCCAAAAGAAAATACTTCAGTTAAGTACAGACACGCAAAAAAAGCTATTTAAATTTTACAATTTATATGTACTTTGTTTCGGTCCATCACTGCATATTAGCCACAATAACCTTGAATATCCAGTGATGATGGCCACGTCTTCTCTGTCAGGGTCTTCACAACAGATAAGGACAAGGTTTCTCAGTCAGCCTAATTAAAATTGTTTAATATGTTTTTTCTGTATACATTTCTACCCACAACCTTCAGAATCATAAAGTTTGCAACCTGATTGACTTACCATATTTTATTTTAAGTTTAAAACATCAGAAGAGCTTTTTCAGGGCACTTGATTACAAAAAGACCCCGATTTCCGTCTCTAAAAGTAAAAAAAATGTGTTAAACAGAAACGGAAAACATCCACCGCAGTGATTCTAGTGTTGAATTGAAGTTTCCGTTACTATATTGTAGTAAAAAAAATGGTTTCACGTTGGGCCAGAAAGCCCATAGTGCTTCTATAGGGGGATTTTTTTGGGGGTTGGTCTTCGTTTCTTGCATCTATGAAGCAGGTACCGATGCCAAGAGTGTAAATGATGCAGTGATATTAAATGAGTACTACTAAGGTGACCTGGTGGCTACTTTTACTCACGGAAACAACTAAAATAGGCCACTGTGTCCACAAGAGAAATGAGAATGGACATGAGTTTGACGTCAATCTGGTAATGACTTATCAACAATCAGTCACCGTTGCTTTTTTTTTGTCACTTAATTCAACATTGTCACTCAATTCTAGAACTGACTCAACTTTCTCACCAATTTACACCATAATGGAAGGAAATATTTACACATGGGTTCAAGTTATGCCATAACTAACCATGGTTTCAACATTGTGTGGTCAATTTTTCAGACAATACAATGGTACAATATGATTGTTTTATTGAGCCAATATTCTGTCAGTTATACATATAAGTCCATACACTGTAGCTAAAAGCGTTTAAGCACAAGATTATATCACTGATACATGAAAACGTGGTTATAAGCACTTAGTTATAAGAGGACGTAGTAAAAGAAGGAGCGTGATCGATCACTGGTTGCTTGGGGATCTTTCTTCTCCTCTTCCTTTCCTTTCTTTTTCTCTTTATTATCTTGATTCGCCTGCGCTTCGGTTTGGGCGAGTCCGCTCTGTGCTCCCCAATGAACTCGGCTACACTTGCAGACGCCTGAGGCCATCTACTGGCCAAAGGTGACATCGGCGTTGCTAGTAAGCCCTCTTTCTTCTGCTTTAGTTCCTCATTGACCATCTGCATGGCCCATTTTGTCCAGTGGGAGTCAGGATCAGAGCAAAGAGATTTCCCAGACTTAAGAATAAACCTGTACAAAAAATAATTATAATAAAAAAACAGTTAAATATTTTGGAACTTGACTACCACGTCCTGCAGAGAAATACGCAGCTGGATTATTGAACAAATAAGACGTGCTAGAATGCTTTTCTATAAGCACATAAACAACAACGAGTCAGATGCCGACTGGCAAAACAATAAGAATACCATCAAT
This sequence comes from Silurus aristotelis, assembly GCF_946808225.1. Classification (NCBI taxonomy): domain Eukaryota; kingdom Metazoa; phylum Chordata; class Actinopteri; order Siluriformes; family Siluridae; genus Silurus; species Silurus aristotelis. Next base: position 2,898,997 of record NC_139578.1, read on the forward strand.
ATTACAAAATATAATAATTTATATGGCCATAAACAGCAACCTATGGGGTCAATGCACCCTTTACAAATAGCCACCAGTCCCCATACTATAACTGCTAATATTACTACTACGATTATTAATTCTAATAAACATAATAAATAATTTTAAATAAACATAGTAAATATGGCCACAAGGAGTAATTTGTGGAGTCCAAGCCCACTTTGCAAATAGCCCCCACTCCCATTACTATGACCACTAGTACTGTTTATACTATTAGTATAAGTAGTACATAGAAATGGCTTCAACAAATAATAATAATAATAATAATAATCATACAATATGATCACAAGTTTCACAAATTATTACTACTAATACTAATAATAATAATTATAATATTAATACATAATAATAATAACAAAAATATTAAATATGGCCACAACAAGCAATTCTGTGGGATCCAAGCACACTCTTACAACTACTGCTGCTTCTACTACAACAAATATTATTATTAATATTATTATTATTAAAATATGGTCAAAGCACTTTTTACAAATAGCCCCCACTCCCCTTACAATTTACATTACCATTTAATGCATTTGGCAGACCCAATTTTTTCAGAGCGACTTACATGTTTGTCATTTTAGGCAACTGAGTGGTTTAGGGTTAAGGGCCTTGCTCAAGGGCCCAGCTGTGGCAACTTGGTGGTACTGGGATATAAATGCGATCAGAAACCCAACAAATTAATCATTGAGCTTCCAGAGTACTACTGCTACTACTATTATTATTATTATTATAGAAAAATTATCTAATAACTATTGTAAATATCTAGTTGTCAAAAAAAAAAGATCAGCCAGATTCAATCCCCTATTTCAAACATTATTAATAATAATAATAATAATAATAATAATAATAATAATAATAATAATAATAATAATAATAATAAAAAAGAAGAAGAAGAAAACTCTGTTGGGCCGGAGCACCTTTTGCAAATAATGCGCATTCACCCCAATCTAAAGTGTGATTGTAAAATAATTCCCTTTTTTTATTTAGTTATGTTTATTTTTTTATTTTTTTTTGCAATACTAAACATTTAAATAAGCTTTTTTTGGTGTCACTTTACAGTCATTTCAGTAATATGATACGACCACAACGACAACCACATGACTGTAATCAGACCCAAAAGCATTCACACGTAAGTGCGATTTCGAGTCCCCGGTTTGCTAAAAGGTATGTTTTTGGAAGTCAAAGGGAACCGGGAGAATCTGGAGGAGTCCCGATATGAAGACAAGAGAACATAACAAACTAAACACAGGCATTAAGCTAAGCTAAGGATTAAATTAGAGACCCTGGAGCTTTGAGACAAACTAATGAAAAGGTATAATACAAATATTGGATCACTTACACAATTGCTTTGACTGGACAATATTGTTTTTTCTGCAACCAGTAGCGCACGATATTCGTCACATTGCCCGGCTTGGAAGTTGTTTTAATGCAACAAGTTCTTGGGCCTCCATTTCCTGTGGGTCAAAAGAGCTGGTTAAAGATGTCATTATAATGGGAATATACAGCATTTTCTACACACAACTACAAAAAATGTGCTGCAGATCATGAAGACCACACACAGATGCAAAACAGAGTTTCTCCGTTTCAAACCCACAGATGCTACATATAACATTTCGACCTTACAAATGTAGGCCACCCCACAAAGAACAGAATCAAAAGTGTGCAGTGACACAAATACGACTTACTTGCGAAGATGCTGGAGAACGCTGCGATGATGCAGAAGATAAAGAGCGCAAGGTGCATTTTTGCCGTCTTCTGAGACACCCAGCTCTGACTGCACATGGTCTTATTGATGGGGGAGGGACCTCCATTAGCCTACATCTTTCCATCGAAGTGAGTTTGACAAGCGGAAAATATGACGACTAGACAGGAAGCGGACACTGAAGTAACTTGAAACTCCTGGCCCACCATGAACACTCTTTCATCCTAACCCCATCAATAGTCAACATTATTTGAATTTTTACCCAAATTACTTGCCCAAGGGGTGAAATCTGTGAACAGTTTATCTTGCGATAGATTGTCAAGATTCTTCTCAAGAATCCATTTTTATTTGTGGAAAACTTCATTGGTTTGGCAGATTGTTCTCCTTATGGAAGGTCAGGTTAAAGTGTTGGAGCATCTACCCGGTCAAGTCTCAAAACCCTTTGTCTAAGACGACCCTGTGTTTTCAGTCTTGTATTTGAGTCCTTAAACCTGATCTGTTTTTTCTGGTGATGACAAAAAATGATTCTGCACCACCACCATGCTTCATTCAAACTCATGAGGAGGAGTGTTTCTGTTAAAGGTTCCTGCCAAGAATTACACTTTGTGTGAAGGCCAAAATATACAAAAGTACCCTTAGCCTCTTGGTTGCTTCGTTGGCTTTAATTAGATGACATCCTCCACTACAATGCATATTGAGTAGCTTCATGCCATATGGTATAAACAAAAATGTGAACAAGATCAAGCGGAGTGGAAACATGTTATCAAATCAAACATTTTATACCCCTTTAACACATTTTATGTGTTTATCGTCCTACTAATAATTCTACTCTCCAGTGTTACCCAAAAGAGGACAGGTTTCTTTTTGTGTCTGATTCATCGATACAGTAAAGAAACCAGTAGAAATTTACCCCAGCTAATCTATAGAGTATTTTATCTGAATTTAACTTAGAGCGGATACCGTATGTAGGAGGTGGTAGCTTAGTGGTTATGGCATTGGACTCTTGAGCAAGCCCCTTACTCTCAACTGCTCAGGTGTCACTCTGTATAAGGGTGTCTGAAAAATGCCGTAAAAAAGAAAAGACCCACCAGTGAAAATTTGACATTGACAGGATTTAAAGTTATAGCATTCAATAGGCTAAAGTCATAACCAATCAAGTGGCAGCAGCAGCCACTTCTGGAACGTGTCCTAGAAGTCTTCTTTTCAAAGCGTGTCAAGCACCTTCTGTGATTTGTGCTAGATCTCTGTAATTGTGTCAGAACAGCAACCTTTGTGCTGCATCTTCAAATTCGAGAAGTCCGCAGGAGCCGAATCTGGCGCATAGGGTGGGTGCGAAAAGTAAGACCGTGCAGATTGTTCTCTGACAATCATCATGCGCAAGTTGCCGAATGGCCTATATCTATATTTTCGGGGGTTGAGCTCGTTCAAGGTTTTCCTGATCTCCTTTTGTCTTCCAGTGAGGTTCTTCCACACTTGAAGCACATGTGCCCCTCAAAACACCTCCGACGACTCGTTTGCCCATTTCAACACAAAATTTCACGTTTGCTCTTTGTTCTAACTTGCTGTACGTGATGAAATTGCAGACGTGGTAAGGCACGTGGTCAGAAAGGCACCAGTACAATAAGTCTCGATACTTTCTGATAACCACCTCATGACATTTGTGAGGTGGCTTGGGAAAACCAAACAGATGGGAATGAGTTCTGAAAAAACAATTTTGGACAATTCTTCAGTATGATGTGGACGTTTTTTTTGGTTGCTAAAACCTTCCATCTACATAGTGTTTTCAATTAATCAAACTTCTTTAAATTTATCAACTAAAACCTTTTCTATTATGGTCTGATAAAATGGTAACAAATTAAGTTGCAGAGACTGTAAAAAGCCTCTGAAAACAATTATTTGAAAATAGTAAACGTCGAAATAGAAACCACTACAGGAAGACCTTGTATTGTGTATTGAGTATTGTGGTCAGAGAGACGAACGCAGGACCTACAGTATAATGTCAGCAGGGTATTCTTTTGCAGCGTCTTGTTTACTTGTCTGTGTAAACATCTAGCTTGAATATTTTGATTAAGAAATTAATAGCACTCCAGTGCAAAAAACATTACAAACAGCGAGACATTTTAAAACATTCCAGAGGCTGTTCAATAGGTTTAAGCCGGAGTTCTGACTGGGCCTTTCCAAAAAAGAAACATTGACTTTCTCATTTTCAAGCAGTTCCTTTTGACTTGGATTTGTGTTTTTGGTAGTTCTTCGTCTAAACAGAGTGTAAGGTTCTTGTCTTTGTCTTGTAGGTTTCAAGGTCCTCTTTTAATACTTTGATGTCACAAGTTTTCAGAAGACAAGTCATAGATAAACACCTACAGGAGAAACTATACAGTTGACAATTAATCTTCGATCATTCAATGAACATCCAGGACTTCATATTCATCCCCCAACAACAAGCCAAGCCCCACAAGAAAGTAGAAAACTTTGTAAGATCATGACTGGTACCGCAGTTGAAAGGTTAAACAAGTAATGTCAGCAGAAACATAGCAGCTGAGAATCAGATTGGAGGATATTCATCTTTCGAGCTCAAGGTATCACCTGTGGTCTGAACATCTCAGTGAACTGAGGATTTAAACCTTGCAGGAGCAAATATGAGAGCAATAATCTACAGTACAGCTTCAAACTCTCACCTCGTAAAGATCTGTGCCGTCAAGATGCAGTTGGTTTCCTGGTTTTCTAGGTCATGATGCGATGAACGCAATTGGATTAAGTGATTTTGGGACAGTTCATCTTAAGATAGTTATGAGTCATCAATGAGAAGCAGCTCAGAAGCAAGACACCCCCACCACCATGCTTCACCGTAGTTGTGGTGGTCTTCGGAAGATACGTTGGAAAAGACGCCCAGTAAGTTGATCAATTTCATGACAAATTTCCAACATTATTTGCCTTGGATTAGTCAGACTTCAATGGACTGTTATTCACGAGAGGACTTTGTCACATGGAAGGACCAGGCTGACCAGTACTTGCTAAGACACCATTTGGCACCCCATATTCTCATGGCCTTCACAGCATTCCATGCTACATGTAACCTCACAACAATGAGATCCCGTATACGCTTCACAATTTCATTTCCGTGTAAAACCAAGAAACTCCTACTCAGAATCATTTCATCAATAGCAGGTGTATGAGAGTTACTTTGGAGCTTGAGGTTGAACGGGATTGGTTCACTGAAAGCACTTTCACATGTACTCCGAAGGGTATACATATTTGTGCATACTTTTTTTTTTTTTTTTTTTTACATGATTTTACTTTTGGACATGATTTATTTTAACTGGGGATGTGTAAACGTTTTATATCCACTTTTTACTTTTGTAGAACACTTTTATAGAATATAAGTCAAGATCACTAATTTTTTTTGCACACATTCAAGTTTCCTTCTTTCCCCCACCACCACCACCCCCCCATACTCAGAGTACTGCTACACAGTGGAATGCACCGGTCATGCTTCTCTAACCACATGAGAGAAAATAGGACACTTGACGCTTACTGGAGAACATGACAACACTGAGAAAATTGTGTTGCATCATGTGCTATGCATGGTTTTTTTTTTCTTTGTTTTTTTAACAACTAAAAAATATATTTAGGTTACTTGTTTAATTATTTATTTGTTTGTCTATGTATTTCTCTTTTTTATTATTGTGAAGTTTGCACTTAACGTGAAAATGTCTTTTTTTATGTAAAAAACCAAACAAAAATATGATTAAATATTGATTTAAGTATTATTATTATTATTTTTTTTAGAAAGTATTGTTTTATTTTAGTGTTGAATTTAATGGTTTAATTTTTATTATTTGGTGGAACAAGAGGAGCAAAGGAAAAAAAAACCTTCTTAGATTTATTTATTTATTTATTTTGAATGCATTAATAAGTTTATTTCAACAAAGAAAATTAGGAGTGCGAACAAATATTTGACTCGAAGAAATGACAAGAGGAACTAATGTGGTTCCCAGAATTTCCCCAAGAACTATAAACAGAAAATAATGATGTAAAAAAAAAGAAAAAAGAGAAATCATATTTTTTTGCTTGATCAAATGTGGTAAGAGTGGTTATATTTAATATAGTATTTTTCTTTTTTACATTTATGAATGTTTTAGGTTTTAATACAAAAACCAAGAAACCAAATAGAAAACATTTAAACTTTGTCAGTTGATACACTTTAATGCCTAAAAGAAGTTGCAAAAATACATAAGTATCATTTGAAGAAAAAAAAAAATATATATATATCCTATATAGACAAAAAGTATTGGGACACCTCATTTTTCTAGTCACATAATATTTCCCCCAAAGTTTTCCCATTTTACCACAGAGTTCAAGGCACACAATTGTATAGAATGTCTTTGGATGCAGAAGCCATAAAAATGTTCCTTCACTTCAACTAGGGGACCCAAACACAGAATGACAATGGTCCTGTGCACAAAGGCAGCTCCATCAAGATATAGGTTGGAGTGGATGATCTGCTATTAAGCTCTGACCTCAACCCTATTGCGATTAAATGGAACACCCCTGCACCCTGACCTACATCTGACTTTACTAACACCCTTGTGGCTGAATAAAATCTCACAAATCTCCACAATCACAATCCAAAATCTAGTGGAACATCTTTCCAGAATGTTGGCGAGGATGCTCAATAAGCACATACAAATCTTCAGGTGTCCAAGTTTTTGTCTATATAGTATCATCATACACATTCTTTCTAATGCTAAATGCTTTAAGAGGACACGAAACATTGCGGTTCTCGAGTACAAAGTATGGAAAGGGTGCAATACATTTCAAAGGACGTGTTATTGAAGGTTGCCTTGTTGAGCACCTCTGTTGTCCAGGAAGATCATCGTATTAATGGCCCAAGGTGAGAACGGGTCCGAGCAGAGTGTGAGGTCTTTTTCTGTGACGAATCTATGAACAAGATGTTTGTGGAAATGTAGCTCAGGAAAAATAAGAAGTATGAAAAGGATTTAGATTGTCAAAAAGAAAAAAAAAATAATAATTACCTCACAGCTTTGACAGGACACAAGGGTATGTCTTGTATGGTGTAGGATTTGAGTTGCTCTTTTCGCACTTTGGTTTCACAAGTTTTCAGACAACAACTCACTGGCATGGCTTCAGCACCTACAGGAGAATGCAAACAGGTTTACAGTTGACAGAAAATCCTGGACATCTTTTTATATTTACTATTCATCTGCCCATTAAAGTACCAAACTTGATCAAGACTCGTACCTTGGTTCAGAGGCTCAGCGAGCGACATTATCAAAAGCACGGCAGCCAACGAATGGAGAGCAAGCATCTTCATCTTGCCAGCTCAGGGTACCTATTGTGGTATGAACATCTCGTGACGAGCTGCCAGTTTTAACTTTGCAGCAACAGGAACGATGCAAAATTCTACAGCGCCACCTTTGACATATCAAAGAGATATCATCTCATACAGTATCTCTAGGTGTCAAGGCACTTACAAGATCTGATATCAGTGCATTTGTGATGCTTTTTGGTTTCCTGGATTTCTAGGTCAATGCTGCAATGTTCTCGTTTGTTAACCACAAGGATGGAGACCAAATGAGTGGCAGTCAGGGTAGAAGACTCATCTTGCGAAATTACAAGAACCATGAGAAAACAATTTGCCAGACCCTGGCACAAAGGGTTCGATTCTTAAGTCATTTCCATGTATACCCAAGAGTCATGCCCAAGATTGTTCACAGGGTCCTGATGAGACATTGGTGGCATGTTCTATCTCATGATAGTTAGTGCCATATTGTATGCAATGTTGTACGATTTGCAGAAAAAACGCTGATTCAACAGCATTTGAGAGTTTACACAGAATGCTAAGTGTGACAAAAACAACATCGAACAAACACCATTTTGAATCTCAGAACATTATGGTTTTGAAGGTTCAAAAGGACATTTTATTGATTGTCCTAGTATTCCCTTATAGGTCATCTCTGTTGTCCGAGAAGCCCATGGCCTGAGGGGTTAAGATGAGCCTACGCAGGGAGTGAGGTTTTTGTTTTGTCATGAATCTGGTACACCACAACAGCAAAACATTGTTTGAGTATGAGTATGTTTCAGAAACTGCTGACCCAGCAATCCTTTGGAAATAAATGCAAAGCAAGGCATCCAACAGTTGTCTTGAATCTGTGGTTTGTTAATGAGAGACACTTAAGGCATTTAGCAGACCCACATTATCCAGAGCAATGTACAAGAGTGCTTTAAAACCTCCATTAATACATCAACACTGGTTCACCAGGCTGCAGACGTAGGATACCGTCAGCCTACAATCCTGTTGGGATGCTATCTCTTCCCCTGAGAGATGGTGGGAAGATCTGAGGCAGCGTAGTGCATTGTGAGATAAGAGGTAACATTGTGCTGGTCCATTTTTTGGCTTTGTAAGCAAGCCTTAGAGTTTTAAATCGAATGCGTGCAGCTACCGAAAGCCAGTGGAGGGAGCACTGCCAGCAGAGTTACAGTAGTCCAGTCTCAAATGGATGAAAAGAGGCCAAACAAGCACCTGAGCAGACTGTGTAGATAAAAATTGCTGCATCCTTCTGATCTTGCAGAGAAGTAAGCGAAAAAACCGGGTCACATGAACAGCATGTAATTAAAAAGAACAGTTTGGGTATACATTGACAACTTTGGGGGTAACCATGGGCAATTATAGTTACCCCAAGGTTGAGGGCAGTGGATAAAGAAGAGGTCAGAGATCACTATCCATCAGGGACAGATGAACATTGCCACCCCATCTGCCACCCCAGCACTGGTATCCCAATGTTTAAAATATAATCAGTTTCTTAAATCGACTGACTGCAGCAGTGCTTCAATGTGATGACAATTAATTCTATTAAACCTTAGCCTGAACAAACAACTTCTATGAACTGCTTCATTTTAGTGAATCAAATACATTCAGTGCAACCAGCCTGATCACTGATCACAAACAAATGACTCTATTCGGGTCTTTTAACTAATCGAAGCATTTGTATAAATATACAAGTAAATATATTATAAATTATTATAGTTTATTTTGATGATATCTTCACATGTTTTGATGACTAACAGCATAACCATTTTCGAAACTCTGTTTGCAGTAGCTTGCGTCTTCAGGAATCTCCGAAATGTTGACAAGGGACATCACATGACAGCAACACGTTTGCTGTTGTCCGTTAATATGCTAATTTAATGTGGTTTCTGTGTATTTGTTAGAAGTTTTTGACTTAAGTAAACCTGTACTTAATGCATTGAGGGTTTATATATATGTATAATCTGTATTGTTTGTTATGCTTAGTATAGACTTTCCAAAGGTTTTGTAGAACAAGAAACAAAGTTACTTACCATGTCTTTTAATTTGTCTTTCCAATCTTTTCAGATATCAAATTCACTTAAAATCAAGTGATTTTTGCTTCAATGTTGTCGACCCTCATAATTCTCGTGCCACCCCACAAATAATTTTCTAGATGTGCCCTTGCTATACGTGGCCATGGTGAGCAAAAAATGCATCTCAGAATACACATACCCAAACCTTCAAAGCTTCAATGGCAGAACTACGGTGGCCAAGAAGTGCAAAACACATTAAGAAATCCGAAAACAAAATAACAAATGCAAAACTAAAATAACAAATCCGAAAACACAATTACAAATTATTTTACCAATCGTTAGACAAGACACCTGTCATTCAAGATATACAGGAAGTACAACAGTCTTTTTTTTTATTCTTTATTTATTTTTTTTTTTATTCATATTTTTATTAAGCAATTAGCCATAAACAAACAACGTATTTTGTTTACAGATTTGTTAATTTGTTTTTGAATTTGTTAATTTGTTTTCGGATTTGTTAGTGTTTTTTAATTTGTTAATTTGTTTTCGGATTTGTTATTTTGGTTTTGGATTTGTTATTTTGTTTTCGGATTTTTTTTTTTTTTTTTTAATTTGTTATTTTGTTTTCGGATTTGTTTTGTGTTCTAATTTGTTATTTTGTTTTCGGATTTGTTTTGTTTTTCAATTTGTTATTTTATTTTCGGATTTGTTTTGTTTTCTCATTTGTTAATGTGTTTTGCACTTCTCAGCCACCGTACAAAACATTGTTGTTGTTTTTTTTTGTTTGGCTTTCTAGGTCATGACTTTTTGCCCCGACTTTCACACACCCAAACCCCCCTACCACCACTGTTAAAGAATAGGTTAAACCCCTCCATTCAGAATCACCCTTGGTGGTTAACGGGAAAGTACGCATGTGTATACGTGTGTGTCTGTGAGTGTGGGTTGGTGGGTTACTGGTAGGATCATATAGCTCTGTTTCTTAACTAGGTTAAAGGTGTCATAAGAAATCAATACAACCAAAAAAATGTATATTAAATTCTAACATCATAAAATAAACTTTAATGAACTATAACCAAAAAAAATATCAATCAATCAATTATATATACACACCTGATCATAAGATTTGATCAGGATCATAATGTAGTCCCCATTTACTGTTATACTGTTATAGGAACCTCAACTCTTCTGGGAAGATGTTCCACCAGATCTTGGAGTGTGCTTGTGGAGATTTGTGCTTATTCAGCTACAAGGGTGTTACAAAAGTCAAGAACTGATGTAGGTGAGGTGAGGAGGCCTGGGGTGCAGTAAAATTCAGTTTTATACTATGTGAAGGTGTTCAGCAGGGTATGGTAGGCCACTCAAGTGAAGGGGAAATTTCATACTACCTCATCCAAAGACATCCTGTACAAATGTGTTCTTCTAACTTTGGGGTGACTGGAGTCTGGAGAAAAAATCACATATGCCCGGAAAAGTCAGGGATCCCAAATAATTAACAATATTTCTTTGCAGAATTGCTCCATTATTCAAAAGTTCAGACAAATTCAATGGACTGCTCTCTTCAAGTCTATCCACAGATTTATGTCATATTTAATGACTATTTAATGATATTGACCTTCTTTCCTTTGGTGGTAAGTTTAGGACCATTGTTGTGTTTTAAGGTGAATGACCTGGCCATTTTCTGCTGTCTACAGCAGCGGTCCCCAACCTTTTTGCCACGGACCGGATTATCCACTGTGTTGTTGTTTGTTCATTTTGCTCGCTTGGGGTTTGAATTTAGCAGTAATGTATTATGTCTTAGCGCCCAGACCAGCCCCTTTAAGAAGGTAGCGGATGGAGGTAAGACATGTGACCGAGGGAAGCACCTTGACATGCATCAAGAGTAAGTCATAGACAGATGTGGCGGAGAGAATCCGGTAATTTTCCAAAGTAAAAACGTTCAGAATCAGATAATAAATAAAATGGGAATAATGCAAGTTATGTATTCTTTCTGTGCGGCCCGGCACCACTTGACAGAATATCCACACAATATAATGCTGCCCCACCAGGATGTGTTTTTGGGTGGTGTGTTGTGTTTGCCTTTTGCCAAACATTTTAACAGTTTAATTTATGGTCTCATCAGACCATAATACCTTTTTGCCAAATGCATAAAATTGATAAGAATGAGCAATTATGTAAAACACTGAGGATTCATGATGTCATAGTTTAGCAAGAATATAAATCCCACCCACTAGCAGGCGCCATGATGAAGAGATAATCGGTGTTATTACCTTCACCACTTATAATTGTATAATGTGAATGTTGCTACTTGGTTTGTGTAAAGCTGTTGTTGGGAAGTGTAGTTCCTGGTGGCCATATTTGTAGGCTATAGTATGAAGGTGGAGTTCTCAAAGGTTGTCAGCAATTGCCTGAAACACATTTACAACATTTTATAGCAGTTGCCTTTGCACCACGTTTACGTTTCTCCCTTGTGACCAGACAGATTGAAAAATGAACTTACCTGGGGTGGAAAACCTTCTAACGCTCAGATTACATATATTATCCAATTGTGTCTGAAAAATAGCAAATATTTGATTGTTGACGTTATCTATGATTTACTGTCAAAAAAATATTCAGCCACAAGGGTGTTAGTAAAGTCAGATACTAATGTAGGTGAGGTGAGAAAACCTGGGGTGCAGTCGGCGTGAACAATTAATCCAAATGGTGTTATATATGGTTTATACAGTATATATACTTAATAAAAATTGTGTACTTCCAACTTTGTGGTAACAGTCTGAAGAAGAACCACATATGGCTGGAAAAAGTCAGGTGTCCCAATATTTTTTTCAATATAGTAGACTTCTTATTACATTTACAACATGCAACTGATCTGAAAGCTGCACTTTCCTACAAGCCGTAGCGAGACACCACATTTCTGACCTAGTTCCAGAACTCCTACTCGACATGTTAAATTCATACAGTGCTTCGGGCTAAATATATACATCAGATCGCACACGGGAGCGCTAAAACGTGGCCAGTTGACGTGTGGGTTCACCAAAAATGCAATCTCTCCGAGTTCATAGCAAAGCGGAACAGAAAGTGGAAGCTTTCATACCAACCACACTTCCTGTGACTGGGCCACCTCGGGATTCTATACTGTTTTTTTTTTTTGCTGCCAGTTGAATTTATTTGATGCAACAATAAAAAACACGTTTCACTGTGATATTCTTCTTCTGGTACGGTCGAAAAACCTTTTACGATCGAATGAAATGTCTAAATGAACGAGACAACTATTTGTTTTTTATTGTTTTTGGGATTATGCATGTCCTCGTATGTAAAGATGCCGTGTTGACTGTTCTGTTGCCTCAGAACCATTTGCTCACGGCGCCCTCTAGCTGCAGATCCTAAGAAGGTCTGTCAAGGATGTAAAAGCATCTATTTGGTTTTTAAATACAAGTAATCTTTTGCATAGTTATGCAATACTGATTTCTTTTTATGAGGACCTTAAGGTTTTATATGATGTACACTATAGCGACAAAAGTATTGGGACATTCGATTCTGGTTCCACAATTTTGGTAACACAAAAACCCCAGGCCTCCTCACCTCACATTACATCAGTAACTGACTTTACTAACATACCACCCATGTGGCTGAATAAATCTCAAATCTCCACACTCCAAAACCTACACATTCCAAGAAGAATGGAGGTCTTTATAACAGCAAATGGGGACTGAATGTGGAATACAATGATCAATTAGCAGATAGAAATTTTAAATACAGGCGTGCACAAACTTTTGCCCACTACATTACTTATTCATTGTGATAAAATTATTTGACAATTGATGTTTTTTTATTTTTTTATTTCTTCTATGGAACGGTCACGCTTCTCTATTTTATGGTAATGCTTAATATAGCAGCTGATCTCATTAGGTTCGCTTCTCATTTTTTTTCAGTTAAACAAACCCATGACTGTCTCTCGAAAAAGCTGATCATCGTGTACAATTTCCTTGCAAAAGTTTTTAACCCGAGTCATAGGTTTAAGGTAAAAAAAAAAACAGAAAGAAAGAAACATAAGAAATATATATATGCATTCACAGAACAAATCTAATGGAGTTTACAGTATATAGGGGCTGAAAGATTCCTGCTACAATATGATATGATGCAACCTGGTTGAAATATTTCGCTCTTGTAAGAATGGGTGCAGCAGGTAGGAGTGATATGCTGGCTAACAAGGTTTAAGCAAACAGAAAGGGTGAATGGAGTTCACTTGTGTATCCTCTTTTCCCAAACAGAAGCTTCATAAGAAAACATCATCTAAACTAATGGTGTTAATATCGGTTAATGTGTTCTCTCAGGGAGGGATTTCGTGTCTTGTTGGTCGTGCATGGCAACATTTTCTGTTTGTGGCATGAAAACCACAATACGACTTTGAATAACACAAATATAGAATTTCTTATCTTATTATTTCTTTCATACCTTTTTCAAATTCATAATATTTTTCCCCGATATAATAATCTGGTAAAATACTGTCAAGGATAGACACAAACGAGAATTTGAGATGTGACTAAAGCAAAATGGCACACTTTAACTGAGTGCTCCATTAGAAGCGTATCCAGGAGCATGGAAGCATATGGAACAAGAGAGGTAGGAAGTCCAGGGGATCTATGGTCGTAACTGGTAGATTGGACCGTGAGTGAAGGGGAATGGGGACCTTATAAAGGAAACAGGAAAATGGGGAACAGGTGCAGGTGATTAGTGCAAGCGAGAGGCTGAGTGAGAATGTGAGCATTGGAGGGAGGCGTGACTGGCGGCTCTCTGACAATAAGGAGTTGGTCAACCTTTTATAGTTTAGAACCTTGTCGCCGGTTCACCGCTGTTCCTTTCTTGGACCAATTTTAATAGATATTGACCACTGCAGACAGTGAACACACCACAAGAGTTGCAGTATCTGTCGTCTAGCCATCACAGTTTGTAAAAGTCGCTCAAATCCTTATGCTCGCCCATTTTTCCTGCTTATAAAACATCAATTTTGAAAATGCATTATACATCAACAAGCAAACTGAAGACTCAGACTGGAGCAAATCAGTTTTACTTTGTAGTTGACATTTCATTGGGTTTTTTCTAGGAACTGAAGACTAAAATCAGTGCACACACATATATATATATATATATATATATATATATATATAGATAGTATAGAAAGTGTGTTAAAGTTTGAAGAACAGCTGATTCATGAGTGTCTACCACAAGGATGACCATCATATGTCTGATATTCTGGGAGTCAGGATTCCAGATTTGCTTTGTCGGTATATTATTGTAAAAATGACATTTCTAAGAATTCGTCAACTCGCCAACTGTGTTCCTTTTGTGAAAGTAAACGGACAGTTTCACAATTAAGTGCTCAGTTTAATTAGTGGTAGAGGGCATACTACTGACTCAGTTAATCAGTCCACATCATCCGGAATTAAACAAATGCCATCTGCTTGGCTGTCACTACTGCGCTACAGGTATTTGAGAACAGAAAACAGACACAATTGTGCAAATAGTGGACCATGAGATTCCAGAAACAATGTGGAGTGATGCAACCTGATGGAAATTTTCTTGTGCTGCAGTTATCAATATGAATGTATTCTAGTCGCATAGGACAGTCATAAATCTTTATGGATTAATGCCCCTTTCCAAAATTTTATATTTGAGCATAATACTAGTTCAAATAATAGAGAACAAATTAATAATAGTAATGTTCCTGAAGGAAATAGATAATGAAAGACATTTGCAAGTGTGGGACAATTCTTGACTACATACCATGCTAGATTTTTATGCAAAAGTAGATCATTTCTTTATGCCAGTTGAATTTGTAGCAAAACTGTGCCCAACAGTGCTAAATTCCCGCAATGTTATCTCTCTTAAACACAATATATCTGTCTTTCTCCTGTAATCTCATGTACCCTGGTGGGACTCATCCAGCAGCTTAGGTATCATTCCTTGTCATCTCTGTTGAAAGTTCGAAGCGGTATGATCCTGTGATCTAGAGATCGGCATTGTACAGTTCTAAAACTATGAATATTTCATACCCGTTCCATCCCCTAGTAGTTAGTTGTGATCTCAAGGCCCACAGGCATCAGGTGGCAAATTTTTTGGGTAAAAAATCATGACAGTGGCGTGCTGTAGGCATGAATGATTCACCATAAAAAAAGAAATTTATTTTTTTGCCACTTTTAACTTCCTGAAAGTGGGGCAGAAAATAGAAGCTTTCATTTCAACCACATCCCAGAGGTTCCATTCTGGGGTTAGATTAATGAAACCTCTCAGCAAAATTACATGGGAACTCCACTATTTTTCTAACAAAAAAAAAAGTACACATAGGGCTATTATGACTTCAATATATATATATATATATATATATATATATATATATATATATATATATATATATATATATATATATATATATATATATTAGTTATTTCAATTTGTCCTCTTTGTTGCGATGCCAAAAACCTTCATAAATGTCGCAGAAAAAAAGCAAAACATACTCTGTCTAGATTGCAGTTACTAGGTATCACCACTTGGAGTCAGGGCTGGGGGTTGTTTTTTTGTAGTTAAACACCTGGAGACAGAACCATCTAAGTAAACTCTTAGGTAAATAGGGTGCTTTAGATTTGGAATGGTAATTATGCTAGGGTCCAAAAATCTGCTATTTCATCCCAGCATTTTAGTATATATCTTTTTGGTTAGAGCAATTTGTCCTCTTTGATGATCTTGTCATTGAAAATGACTCAAGGGTCATGGGTTATGTTACAAGATCTCCCAAATCAATAACAATGCCAAAGACAACAGACTCCCTGCAGACCTTGAAGTGGTTGGAATCACCGATGGCACCTCCAAGGCCACTGTTGCAAGATGGGGGAACTGCTCCAAGATGCAGAGAATGGCCAACATGGTGTGAGCGTTGGGCAGTTTCTCTTTATTATTTTGTCTGCACTTTTCATGTTTTTCATGTTGGGCAATATCAGCCTCACTGTCCATGACAAACAAGCTGTAGTATCCTTCCGGAAAAGACTGGAAAGCTCCATTTAATTCAAAGAGTACGAATTTGACCCTGGAATACCCAGGACTTGCTGGAGTCTTGGCAATGGCTGGGGATCCCTCAGTAGAAGTTGCAATTCATGGTCAGGGCTAGACAAGTCAGAGGGATGACCTCTGCTTGTTGCAACTGTGACTTCCACAATGAGAAGTGAATGGAAAATTAATGAATGAAGTGGAAAATGAAACACTCCCCGTGTCCTTAGTTCCCTTCTCACATGCACACATTAGTCAATGACCACTTCTCATTTTGAAGAGACAGAGGTCTTTAATGACTAAGCATATCTTGAAAAGTGTTTCTTTATTAAAAAATAAAAGGAATTTTGCCAGAAGTTTTGACAAATTGTTCAGTACATTTGCAGTGCTGTCCAAAATGCTGAGTACTCATTTTTTCCCCCTCTCAGGAATACTAAACTTTCTGGTTTCTGTTACTTTAATATTAGAAAAAAATTTTTTTTAGCTGTTTGAGAAATAACTGGAAGTAAATTTACAGGATCTTTTATGGTATGGGGGGATTTTCAATGTTACAGATAAAGAACTTTAGCCCAAGGCATAGGCATGACACCGGATTCTGTAGTCGATAGAAAAATATATACTTATTGCAGGAAGTGGTTACCTAATCAGACATGAAGGCTCATCAATGCATTTTGGGAACAAAGAATAGCCTGTCCAGGGGCGTAGTGAAAAACCTGACAAAAGTTCAAGATGTTGCCTTGGCCTCCAGATTCCCCAGATCCCAACTCAAACAAGCATCTGTGGGAGGTCCTGAACAAACGTACAGGACTTAAAAGATTATTAATGTCTTGTTTCCAGATACCACAGCACACCTTCACAAGTCTTGTAAAGTCACATTTAAGGGATCTCCTGGTGCTTTTCATTTTGAGCAATGAAAGAAGATGGCTCTTGTTGGGGCTGTATATTTGAATTGGACACTAGATTCTCTTTAGCCAGCGACAAGTCATTTGTTTAACCTGCTTTGGACCATAAAGCCCTTCAAAGGGTGGTGATAAACCTCCCAACATATCATCAGCACTCAGCTACCAATCTTTTAAGACATTTACAAGAAATGTTGTCTGCAAAGCGCAAGAGGCATTATTAAAGATACCTCATACCCCAATCATGGATTATTCATGATTTCCCCACCAGACAGATGCTACCTTAGAGTCCTTACAAACATACTGGAAAATAGCTTTTATTCTGTGGCTAAACAGCTGATCATATAATGTCAATATAATACTACACTCAATTTAATCCACTATGTATCTTTGCACCATCCATAACTTATCATTGCACTATTGTATATTCCACCCATATTAATTATATATTTATATATTATATATATATATATATATATATATATATATATATATATATATATATATATATACAGTGAGGAAAATAAGTATTTGAACACCCTGCTATTTTGCAAGTTCTCCCACTTAGAAATCATGGAGGGATCTGAAATTGTCATCGTAGGTGCATGTCCACTGTGAGAGACATAATCTAAAAAAAAAAATCCAGAAATCACAATATATGATTTTTAAACAATTTATTTGTATGATACAGCTGCAAATAAGTATTTGAACACCTGTCTATCAGCTAGAATTCTGAACCTCAAAGACCTGTTAGTCTGCCTTTAAAATGTCCACCTCCACTACATTTATTATCCTAAATTAGATGCACCCGTTTAAGGTCGTTAGCTGCATAAAGACACCTGTCCACCCCATACAATCAGTAAGAATCCAACTACTAACATGGCCAAGACCAAAGAGCTGTCCAAAAACACTAGAGACAAAATTGTACACCTCCACAAGGCTGGAAAGGGCTACGGGGAAATTGCCAAGCAGCTTGGTGAAAAAAGGTCCACTGATGGAGCAATCTTTAGAAAATGGAAGAAGCTAAACATGCTCCATGCAAGATCTCACCTCGTGGGGTCTCAATGATCCTAAGGAAGGTGAGAAATCAGCCCAGAACTACACGGGAGGAGCTGGTCAATGACCTGAAAAGAGCTGGGACCACCGTTTCCAAGGTTACTGTTGGTAATACACTAAGACGTCATGGTTTGAAATCATGCATGGCACAGAAGGTTCCCCTGCTTAAACCAGCACATGTCCAGGCACGTTTTAAGTTTGCCAGTGACCATTTGGATGATCCAGAGGAGTCATGGGAGAAAGTCATGTGGTCAGATGAGACCAAAATAGAACTTTTGGCTCATAATTCCACTAAACGTGTTTGGAGAAAGAAGAAGCATCATGCTTTGGGGGTGTTTTTCTGCACATGGGACAGGGCGACTGCACTGTATTAAGAAGAGAATGACCGGGGCCATGTATTGCGAGATTTTGGGGACCAAACCCCCTTCCCTCAGTTAGAGCATTGAAGATGGGTCGTGGCTGGGTCTTCCAACATGACAATGACCCAAAGTACACAGCCAGGATAACCAAGGAGTGGCTCTGTAAGAAGTATATCAAGGTTCTGGCGTGGCCTAGCCAGTCTCCAGACCTAAACCCAATAGAGAATCTTTGGAGGGAGCTCAAACTCTGTGTTTCTCAGCGACAGGCCAGAAACCTGACTGGTCTAGAGAAAATCTGTGTGGACGAGTGGGCCAAAATCCCTTTGCACACCTGGTGAAAAACTACAGGAAACGTTTGACCTCTGTAAATGCAAACAAAGGCTACTGTACCAAATATCAACATTGACTTTCTCAGGTGTTCAAATACTTATTTGCAGCTGTATCAAACAAATAAATAGTTAAAAAATCATACATTGTGATTTCTGTTTTTTTTTTTTTTAGATTATGTCTCTCACAGTGGACATGCACCTACGATGACAATTTCAGACCCCTCCATGATTTCTAAGTGGGAGAACTTGCAAAATAGCAGGGTGTTCAAATACTTATTTTCCTCACTGTATATATATATATATATATATATATATATATATATATATATAAATAACCCCCACCCCCTACATATGGAACCATACCCTCATTTAACATATTGCTATTTATTGTAAATAGGCCACTTGTGATAGAAGGGTATCTGCAAGAGTAAAAGGAAACGTTTATAGGACTGTGGTGAGACCTGCGATGTTGTATGGTTTAGAGACATTAAGGAAAAGACAGGAGGTGGAGCTGGAGGTAGCAGAGCTGAAGATGTTGAGGTTTTCGTTGGGAGTGACGACGATGGACAGAAATGAGTTTATTAGAGGGACAGCGCATGTAGGATGTTTTGGAGACAAGGTGAGGAAGGCGAGTTTGAGATGGTTTGGACATGTGAAGAGGAAGGACATGAGGTATATTGGTAGGAGAATGCTGAGGATGGAGCTACCAGGAAGGAGGAAAAGAGGAAGACCAAGGAGGAGGTTTATGGATGTGATGAGGGAAGACATGCAGATGGTTGGGTTGAAAGAGGCAGATGTAGAGGTCAGAGGGGTATGGAGACGGATGATCCGCTGTGGAGACCCCTAATGGGAGAAGCCGAAAGAAGAAGAAGAAGAAGATTGTGAATAGGCCACTTATTCACTTTTGGTTATATGCTAACTGCATTTCATTGGCTCTGTATATGTATTTTGCACAATTAAACATTTTTTCAACTTCAAATTTTGTCACGAAGGGCCAAAAATCCTAACCTAAACATAGATCTAGCTATAATTGAGCTGGGGTAAAACTCTGAAAAAGAAGGACATTTTAGAAGGAACAAGAATGAAAAGGAAAAACCCATTCTTGTCTCGTCTGAGCAGCATTAGAGAGATTGCAAATGAAAAATGCCTTGCACACAAATTTCCGTTATTAGCTATTATATCATCGCATATATGGCTCAATATTGTCAATATCTGACAATATTGAAATATTGACAAAATTGATAACATAGGCAATATCAAACAAGGATGGAAACATTGTTGGTGACAAAGTGGCAAAACAAACGACTAAAGGCAACAAGAGAGTGAAGGAACAAACAATTTCACAGAAAGTGTGTCTTAATGTGTGGTAGTGAGAATCTGTCTGATGGAGCATCAGACCAGGGAAGTGTGAATAGGTATTGGGAGTCGGAGTATGTACCCTCCATGTTTGTATACTATAGCGATTGCAAGGAGCTGAATTATCTACCTGGCTGAAAGCAAAATTTTTTAAATGCTGTGTCAAAGATCTTATCTTAAAAAAGCAATGCCGCAATTTCTCAAGGCCTGCCTCTCCCTTACACCATATCTGTGCAATCTCAAAACGGTGGCAAGCATGGTAACAGATCTAGTGATTACTTGTTCTATTTCATTTTCAGTAGAATGAAATTACGTAGGTGCAAACATTTCTTGTAGTAAAGGTAAAATATATATTGAATCAGCCAGGATACTAAAAACGCTGTAAGGAACAATGTATTTATGAGGTGGTATCCAAAAGTTTTGAAACTAGCTTTGCTTACATACTATCACCCTCAAAATAGTCCCCTTAAACAGCAATACAGCGCTCCCGGCGTTCCTGTCACTTCTGGAATATGTTCTGGAAGTCTTATTTTTAAAGTACCTTCTGTATCACTGGATCGGCGCAGTGGTGTCAAAACAGTAACCTTTGAGCTAGATCTTCACCTTCAGGAGGATACCAAAGGCCGCAGGAGCCAAATCTGGCGAGTAGGGTGGGTGCGAAAGTGAGATCATGCAGATTGTTCTCCGGCGATCATCATGCGCAACAGTTTCGAGATTTTCAAGGGTCGAGCTCGTCTTCCTGAAATCTCGTCGTCTTCTAGTGGTCTACTTCCCTCTTGAAGCGTACGTGCAACTCAAAACACCATTAACGACTCACTGCAGCATGGCCGTATCTAAAACGTTTGTCAGGTCAAACGTCTCTGTGGGAGATTTAACCGGTTTTACCTAGAATTTTATGGTTGCTTTTTTGTTCTAACTTGCTGTCAAAGGGCCAGTGTGGGTGCAGGTTTCCATTTTAACCAATCAAGGGTAACACCTAATAGGTCACTGAAAATGAAATGTATTAGATTTAAACAGGTTGAATTTAGTGTGGAATTGCTTGTTTGGATTGAAAACCTGCAACCACACTTGCCCTTTGTGGAAAGAGTCCATAGGAAGTTCATTTATTTTAGATTAAGAGCAATATAATCCTGAATTTACTAAATTATTTAGGCATTTATTGGTTACCAATTATATAATGATCAAATTATGGCTTGATTTTTAATACCTTGACACAAAAGTCATTAGAGCACCTCAGCATTTAAAGCATTTTATGTGTTTATTGAATTCAATCAACCTCGAGCCTTCTAGATATTTCCAGGCCATTATCAATGTATGTTGTATGAACCATTACGACACACACAAAGGTGATTTGAAATCATTCATATTAGTGATTCATTAAACACGCTTGTTCATAGCTGCCTTTTAGTTTCCATTTGTCAAGAAACTGACATTAGTCAATAACCACTTCCTGTTTCCAAATGCAGGCGGGTCAGATTTTCAGCAAGCAGCTTTATGAATGAAAGCTTCAAGTTCATGAGAAATGGGCATTTAATTAGCAATGAAAATTCTGTGCTAGATCCATTCAGTCATTAATTTCTATTCACACACATGCTTAGATTGCATGAGCTGCCTAGTATATACAGGCTGATACACTCTTTTTAGCCATTTTACCAGATCTAGCTAATTCTAGCCACTCATTCTCCTTTTACATGAGCCTAATGTGTTGCATAAGCCCGGCAAAAGCACTATTGCAGATTTTCACATGCTTCTGCTTTTTGTTCTGAAGCCACCTCCGGAGAAAGGAAATGCCACTGAACCAGCAGTTCTTACTCTCATCACTGTGTAGTTTTATCTGTTTGTTATTTGTTTAATTAATATGCTTTGGATCATTTGCATACCAGGAGGGGGCATATATATAGCCTTGTTAAAGTATTTAACACCACTTGACCGGGTACAGGGTGCTGCCACCACCATGCATCAGTCTGGGGATGATGTTTTTTCACCTTGTTTCATGATGAGCACAATAGTACCAAGAGTTGTTCTGAACATGGTGCTGCCTCCACCATGCTTCAGTCTGGGGATGATGTCCTATGTTTCACTCTATGATGAGGCATGGTGTTAGATTAGTTACAGTCCCATTAAACTAATGAAGCGTAATAATCAGGTAAGCAAAATAAAGATGCCAAGGGTTACTTTAAACACTTTACTACTACCTTGTTTCATGATTGGGTTTAGACCAAAGGTAAGTCAAAATATATTTGATTTTGGTTCCATTTCTTTTTTTCCCATTTCCATGGTTGGACAAACAAAGATTTCAAAGGTTACTCTGGACGCTATGCTTCCACCGCCATGCTTCAGTCTGGGCACTGTTGTTTTTCCATCAAACATAGACCATATCATAATTTCCATCTCATTACTCTAGACTTGCTTTGCCCATTATAACAGTAGCCAGACAAACAAAGAAAAAGAAAAAAACGCCAAGGTTTACTTTGAACAACTTTGAACCTCCATCACCATGCTTCAAGTCTGGGAATTCTCAAATGAAAAACAAAATTTTTTTTTTAATTCCTTCCGCATCAGACCAAAAAAAAGGAAGTATCTGTGATTCCTGTTGGATTTCAGGGATTACACTTGTATTTTCCATTGAGTCAGCTTTGTGGAGTGTCTGGGTAATATGGTTATCGCGTGAATACTTTCTCATTTGAGAACTGTTATTCTTTTTAGACACTTCAGCATTATAGCAAATGGTCTGCTGGGAAACTGAGATCATAATATAGTATACTATGTCAATTATTCATGTGGAAGCTGAGTGTGATTTTTCTTGAGGATGAACTCATTGAGTTATTGATTTTATAATAATAGCTAATTCAAATGGACTTATATTACATTTCTATTGGTACTTAACAAACTGAAATGCATTAGTGTGGGCTTTCTGCAAAGAATTTCATATTGAAAGAGTTTGCAGTATTGGCAATTTGTAACAGTCAATGATTTCACTCTGGGACTGTGTTCAGGACAGGAGAAGTGTGTGCTTTCAAATTTCTAAAAATGATTTATTTTTTGTTTTAACAAAAAAAAAAGAGTCGAAACCAGGAAGGCCTGGGGAAGATTTAAACTATTTTTAGTGGCTATAATGTGAGTGAAACAGGAAGGCACATGCAATGTGGACTTTCCTTACAATTTGGCCTCACTTAGAAGCATTTTTGTATTTATATACAGGTGAGCATTCCAATTTATCCCAAAGAGGTGTTCAGTAGGGTTTGAGTTCTATAGTCTTCTATTTCAAGTAAAAAAAAATTAAATGGTGCCATATCTGATGACATCATATACAATTGTTTGCCTTTAAAAAAAGTCAAGTCAAATACCAAATAGCATCAAATAAAAAAAAAAATGCCATAGACCCAAAAGTCTTTTACATGCAAATCAGGAGGTCTTACAAATCAGGAGGCTGTCATACTTCACATGACAAAGAAAATGTCTTGTTTTCACAAAATTATTGATGACCATGGACGTGAGTCTATTGTGACACAAAAATAGAGTAAGAGTGAGCAGTAACTTCCTGTTTTCAGGCGTACTTAAGAGGTTCGCAGCACACTGCATGCCACTGCACTCGCACCTTCGACACGAGGAAAAGCTGAGAAAAAAATCCACCTTCGACATGCATTTCAGCCTAAAGATGCAAAACCTGGCCGTCGTCGCCTTCATCGTCTGTGTCGCCCTTGCAGTAGCGAGTAAGTGGAAATATTACAATAACATTTTATTTAGGTGTTAAATATCAGTCAAGATGAACACATTCTATAGGTTATAGCACAGTTGTTTAATTTTTCTTACTTGTTTCTCATTTCAGGCGAAAAAGAGTCCCCATGCTGCCGCCAGGTTTCAGCCAGGAAGATCTCCATACCCATAACAGGGTTTAAAATTCAACAACCAAGACCTCCGTGTGTCAAAGCTGTGATGTAAGTCAAATCTCGAAACGCTACACGAATGTCCAGATGCGTCGCTTTTAAACCATACGATTTTACTCAATCGCTCGTATTTTTTTTTCCCTTGCAGCTTTTATACGGACGCAGGTGCCGTGTGCAGCCACTGGAGAGAGAGCTGGGTAATGAACAAGGTCAATGAGCTCAGACTACTTCAGTAAGTAAAATTTGATTTGAATTGTTTTTGCTTGGACATTTGTTCTACTTTTTTTTTTACGTAAAATGTAAATTTTTTTCTTTTCCGTTCTCACAGAAAAAGCCGGAAGATGAACACTACAACAGTCGCACCCCAGGAGACCGGCTCTACTTACACACTCAATGGCACTTTATAAAATGAAACATTGGTTTAATGTACGAATTTTTTTGTGCCTAAAATAGTTTTTTTTATTTATACATTAGGAAGAACCTGACATTTATTTATTCTTGTTTTTGTCTCTTCAAATGTAATTGAAAAATGTATGCAATTTAATTTAATTGAAATGCAAATTGTTAAATTAATTTATTGATAATTTATTTTGTAATTTAACACCTCAGAATGCCTAGACATAAAAAAAAATAAAGGTTCTTTAAAGGCACGGATTGTGTTGTTGTTTTTATTATTATTATTATTATTATTATTATTATTATTATTATTATTATTATTATTATTATTATTACTACAGACGCTCCCCACCTTACGAATGAGTTACATTTTGAATGACCGTTCGCAAATCGTGAATTTATTTGTTAGCTGTTACTGTGTTTATTATTGATCTTCTAATGATGTAAGAGCTATAAATACAATCAAATAAACAATAAAATATACTAAAACGAATCGAAATACTGTATGCAACACTTTGTATTAAGTAATAATTATTATTTTTTAAATATTCTAATAAAAAAAATTTTTCGCCCTAGTCCAGTCCATGTAGACTCGTTACGGTCGACAGCTAGCTTGCGGTGGGTCCCCTCCGTTTAAAATTTCCACGAAAGTTTGTAAAGTAAATTCTCGTAAAGTGGGGCGCATTTGTATTATTTGTATTATTATTATTATTATTATTATTATTATTATTATTATTATTAATAACATTAGTTAGAATGTCGACAAATGAACAAATATTCACTATTTTCCATGCAAAGAAACAAATTTAAGAACATGAACAATTCAGACTATATAAATATAAATATAGAAAATATACCAGGTCAATTAACTTATTCCAAACCATGATCCATATAGTATTTTATTAATTTTTTTTATTTATTTTATGTATGTATTTATCTTTTATTACTGCATAGAGGACATTTCCAGCCATACAGTATGTGGTTCTTCCCCAAACCTTGGGGGTACACAATTGTATACAATGTCGTTGGATGAAATTCAAGTTTCTCTTCACTTAAACCCAACCTTGACCCAGCTTGACAATGCCATTGTGACCAAAGCCAGCTCCAAGACGATATGTTTTACAGTGGGGCAAAAACTTATTTGATACACTGCCGATTTTTCAAGTTTTCCCACTTACAAAGAACGGAGAGATCTGTAATTTTCATCGTAGAACTCAACACAGAGTTTCAGCTCCCTTCATAGATTCTCTTTTGGGTTTAGGTCTGGAGACTGTCTAGGCCACTCCAGGATCTTGAAATGCTTCTTATAGAGCCACTTCTTAGTTGCCCCGGCTGTGTGTTTGGGGTCATTGTCATGCTGGAAGACCCAGCCACGACCCATCTTCAATGCTCTTACTGAGGGAAAGAGGTTGTTGCCCAAAATCTCGCGATACATGGCCCCATCCATCCTCCCCTCAATGAGGTGCAGTCGTCCTGTCCCCTTTGCAGAAAAGCACAATGTTTCCACCCCCGTGCTTCACAGTTGGGATGGTGTTCTTGTGATTGTACTCATCCTTCTTCTTCCTCCAAACACTGCAAATGGAGTTTATACCAAAATTATTCTCTTTTGGTCTAATCTGACCACATGACCTACTCCCATGCCTCCTCTGAATCATCCAGATGGTCTTTGGCAATCTTCAGACATGCCTGGACATGTGCTGGCTTGAGCAGAGGGACCTCGCCCACGCTGCAGGATTTTAATTTATGACGGTGTAATGTGTTACAAATGGTAACCCTTGAGACTGTGGTCCCAGCTCTCTTCAGGTCATTGACCAGGTCCTTCCATGTAGTTCTAGGCTGATCCCTCACCTTTTACAGGATCATTGCTACTCCACAAGGCGAGATCTTGCATGCAGCCCCAGTCCGAGGGAGACAGGGTCATCTTGAATTTTTTCCATTTTATAATAATTGCACCAAAAGTTGTTGCCTTCTCACGCTTTTTGCCTATTGTCCTGTAGCCCATCCCAGCCTTGTGAGGTCTACAATTTTGTCCCTATTGTCCTTAGACAGCTCTTTGGTCTTGCCCATAGTGGAGAGGTTTGAGTATGATTGATTGAGTGTGTGGACAGGTGTCTTTTATACAGGTAACGAGTTCAAACAGGTGCAATTTATACAGGTAATGAGTGAAGGATAGGAGGCTTCCTAAAGACAAACTAACAGGTCTGTGAGAGAATGAATTCTTGCTGGTCGGTAGGTGATCAAATAATTTCATGCAATAAAAAGGAAATTAATTATTTATGGGGGATATACAATGGGGGAGTGGTGTCTTCAGCGGTTAAGGCGCTGGGTTACCGATCGGAAGGTCGAGGGGTTCAAGCCCTGGTATCGCCAAGCTGCCACTCTTGGGCCCTTGAGCAAGGCCCTTAACCCTCTATGCTCCAGGGGACCCTTACGAGAAAAATAAATCAAGGACCGTGACGTCAGAGCGACGTGGGGCCGCCTTCCCGAGGGCTCACCACCTGCAGGAGGGACCGTAAGGGACCGGTGCTGAGAGGATTGGGCAGCAGTCGAAGGCAGGGGCCTTGACAGCCCGATCCCTGGACACGGAGAAGTGTCTGGGGAATCTGCTTAGACTGCTGCCCCCGCGACACGAATTACGGATAAGCGGGAGAAGATGAAAAAAACAAACAAAAAAAAACAATGATTTTCTGGATTTTTCATTTTTAGAGTCTGTCTCTCACAGTTGAGGTGTACCTACGATTAAAATTACAGATCTCTCCATTCTTTGAAAGTGGGAAAACTTGAAAAATCGGCAGTGTATCACATACTTACATGGGTTGGAGTGGAATATCTTGAGTGGCCTGACAACCCTATTTAACACCTTTGGGATGAATTAGAATCTTAAATGCACTCCCGGCCTCTTGACCCTACATCAGTACCTGCGTTTATTAACACCCCTGTAGCAGAATAAGCCTAAATCTAGTGGAACATCTTCCCAGAAGTATGGAGGTTTTTATAACAGCAAATATGGATGAAATACGGAATGGAATATTCAAAAATCACATGTGGTAGAGGGTCCAAAAAATATATATCCATATATCGTATACAAATATATATCCTGCTATCTACTTATTGGTTTTTTTATTAATGTTTTTAGTGTTCATGCTTAGAGAGTGATAGCATGTGGGAACAATTTTCATATATTAGAAAATCAACTAGTGCTTTTACTGGAAAATATTAGACGTTTAGCAAACCTATTCTCGACAACACCACACCCAGTCGCGACTTTTTACGACTAACCTCAGTTGTGCAATTGCCTTTTCATCATTACTCAGATGGTAATTGCTAATCCTGTCTACGACCCACAAAAATGATCTTGTCAACCGTCGTTTTACCATGTGAAGTGAAACCAACATGGCCGCTCACACTGAACAGTCCAGACCTTAGATTAATAAACAGAAAATCAAAAACAATATTGATACCTGTTTTAAAGTGTTCATAGATACACAGCTATTTTTTGGGGGGTTTCGCTTACATAACTCTTTATTCTTCAACCACTGGAAGGTGAATTATTTAAGGTGTATTAGTTTTTATATCAGGAAGTTCATGCAGAAGTACAGGCCTAGCTAACAATTGGTGTTTCTTGGAAAGTTTCTGGTTTCAGTGTTGCCAGAGCATGCATTTTTAAGGTTTCTTTGAAAATTTCGATGACATTATATTTACGGCATTTGGTAGACACCATTATCCACAAATGGTGCAGGGACTTGAACTCATGACCTTCCGATGAGAAATCCAGGTTTTGATCATTTCAAGGCATTCAGTTCTCTTACAGTTTTAATTAAATTGGAGCGGTTGCAAAGTGTGGATCAATTCCATTCTATTTTGTAACAAAACTTGCCAGAACTAGCATGTAGAAAAAACATGTCTATCTGTCTAAGATGCAGGAATCATGAGTGTGCAGTGGCTGATAGGAGACGTAGTCCAAGGACAAGGTGTACATGTACCATAAAGTGAATTGTGATCTGAAATGGAGTTTCACTGGAAAACTGGAAAAGACACAAGAGATACGATGACCACATGGTTATTTCTGAATGAAAGGTGGGAAAAAAAGAGGCAGGTCACATGGCCGGCCCAAACTTTCCCTTTTCCAGTAAAAGCCCTCCTTAGGACCGGGGCTTTTTCTGTTCTTGGAATTCAAGACAAATTGCAAAACATTTCGACCACAAATGCTGATGTTGTGAAAAAGTTCACTTCTCTTTAACCAATTATGGGTGAACCCATCCGGTAGCATTCGTCCGGAGTTCCTGTTTTTTTTTTTCTTCAAGACTATTTAAGATGATATGGAGCATGTGAAGCCAGAACACTTCGCACTTTCAACCTGCTACTTACAGGACCGTCTGGGAACCAGCGCATCATGCTTTTCAGCCAGAAGATGCAAAGTCTTGCCGTGTTCGCCGTCTTCTCCTGCGTTGCCATCACGCTGGCAAGTAAGTGCAGTATTTCTGTTTTTACATACGATATTCTGGTGTAATCCATACACGGGTCTAAAGAATGTTCTCTTCTCAGCTCCTCAGAGAGAGTCTGTATGCTGCAAGGAGGTTTCTTCCAGCAAAATCAAAGAACCCATAACGGGATTCATGGTTCATCAGGCGAGGCCTCCATGTGTCAAAGCAGTCATGTGAGTATTCTTTCGAATCAAGATGGATAGAAATATACAGAATCTGGATATGTACTTACATTTGGCACATCCCCCTCGCAGCTTTTTCACAGCCAACGGTGCCATATGCAGCCACTGGAGAGAGAACTGGGTGAAGGAGAAGGTCGTGGAGCTCAGGAAACTTCAAGCCATAGAGTAAGTTCTCGAATCCTAACACTAAGTGATCATTAATAATCCACAGTAAATACAATATTTTTTCCAGCAATCGCTGTTCTCATTTTTTGAATTTTTTTCCTTGTAGGAAAAGCAAGAAAGTGACCATGATTGCATCACCGACGTCTGAATTCCCTTCCACGAGCCTTTGAATCGATTTACGTTTTTCTTCTCCCTTGTCTTTTACACAATAACGCTTTCGATCGAATTATTTATTCATTCATATTTATTTCCTCCATTTTTTGAGTCGTATAATATCTGATTTCATTTGAGTTTTTTATTTAATAATTATTATTTTTTTTTACAAATTCCCAAAAAGATTTTTTTTTTCCCATATTTAATCCAAATGTATCAAGAATGGTATTAATATAATAAAAACAACATTTAAAAAAAAATACCACTGATGGCTGTGTTCTTTCAAAAAAAAAAATGATCATAAATATGTAAAAAAAAAAAAAAAAAAGGGAAAAATAATTTACATTTTTGTACATTTAGAGGGAGAAAAATATTATTTTTAACATTTGTGAACATCAAGCGTTTAGTTTTTTTTTTTAAACAATTTTTTATAAAATCCATGCTTGCTTTAATAAAAAAAAAAAAAGAAGAAATATCTAAAAATAAAATCGGATCAATCAAATGAATTCAATGCACTTAATAAAAAAAATAAACAATTATATATATAAATACAGTATATTAAATTGAGTACGCAGTTAAATTGGCACAAATTAAATTGATGGAATAAAAAATAAATAAAATAAAACCTTTTTATTACTTTACATTTGTTAGACCCCATTTGGGTAATACAGATGTGTATATTACGGTGTGTCTTTTTACATTTAATATTTAATTTTTACAATAAAATTATATTTTTACATTTTAAAACTGTCTTGAATTTAAAAATCGTACAAGATATTTATCCATCCATATATATATATATATCGCGTTTCCCCCCTGGTGGTCTAGTGGTTAAGATGCAGCGCTCTCACTGCTGCGACCCGGGTTCGATCCCCGGTCAGGGAACCATCCCCAGCCACTCTCAGTGCTGGTCCCAAGCCCGGATAAATTGGGGAGGGTTGCGTTAGGAAGGGCATCCAGCGTAAAACATGTGCCAAATCAAACATGCGGAGGATCCGCTGTGGCGACCCCTAATGGGAAAAGTCGAAAGAAAGTTTATATATATCGGGTTTCCGATATGGATCGAATATCCAGTGACACTGCGCTCAAAATGCGAGGCAGAGACTAAACTAATTGGTGGTTCTCCACTTAATATCTTTGTGAGGAAACTCTGATTTTAACTTCAAAAGTAAAAACGAGGATTGCATTCGATACCCATGTGCACTATACAGAAAGTCCCGTACCGAAGGCGTTTCGGGTTACGAATACATGTCCCGCTAAACCTGCTAATTTATACAGACTATAAGTCACATAGATCGTAAATTTAGACATTTACACTTTCCAACGAAAATACCTGAGCCATGCAAAGACGACACGGTTGCATCTGATTGAATCGATTTTTTATTGTAAAGGCGTTGGTTAGGTGTTAAAATACAATCAAATTTGAACATTGAAAAAATAAATTCATTTCTTTATTCCGTAAACTCGTTAAATAAGTGGAAATTCTACATAGCAAAAGACAAGAAAACCTGGTTCGAGCATCAATTGTTTTATCGTTTGGTTACATCAGCTTTTTCGAAAGATTACCACAAATAGCATTTATCTTCGAGATAAAAAAAAGTCTGCTGCGGGCGATAGGAAGAAGATGCGGTTGCGCGAAGAGGCGTTCACGCGCTCGTGGTGGGATTCCGATCCTCGTTCTGGTTGACCTGGTTAGCAGTGTGCTGAGACATTTTTTTCATTTTCGAGCTGTAAAAAAAAGATCGACACGTTAGCGACGCTACGGGCAGGAAGTGCTTCCTGTTTACTCGACGCGTGTCTACATATAGTTGTCTACTAAAACAAAATTGGATTGCAAAAACTCTGTCTATTATGGATGAAAATCCGTTACCTGAAACGTGCCAGGATGGTCTTGACCCACTCGTCCTGAGCGCTTGCGCACACTTTTTTATTGCGCTTCGTAAGAAATCTAAAAAAAAAAATGGAACGCATTTTTTTTCATTTACGCTACTGTACAAGTGCCATGCTCTCCTACTGTATGCGAGTGCATGCATGAGGAATGTGTAACCACACTGCATTGTGGGTAACGGTTGGCTGCACATTGCGGTGAGATGACTCACATGATGGCGTCGATGCGGCACACCTCGCGGGAACTCTGCTCCGCGAAACCTTTGATCAGTTTGAAATCCAGAGGGGTGCGTGTGTACTTGACGCAGCAGGCATGGTTTAGCGGGCCATCTAGCGATACACAAAAACACACACACATTCACCATTGGCATTATACATCAATACAGCAGGGTGACAAAGCGTTTAATAAGAAAAAATAAAAAAATGTGTAATAAAAATCAGTCATCACAAAAAAAAAACACCAACCAAACAAAGAACCATAATAAAATGTTATTTTAATGGATTCATTAAAAATGAAACTTTAATTCATTATAAATATTAATTAATTTATTTGTATATTTATTTTCTTATATCGACATTGATTTATATAATATTATTTAATATTATATATAATATATACACAAACTCTCTAAAGTTACTCTATCGTTTAAAACAAAGTGCCTTATGATGTACACCTTTTTTTTTTATTTTATACTAATTTAACATTCAGAATTTTGATAACTAATATTGCTTGGGTTTGTTTGTTTGTTTGTCCTTTTGAAATGTGCTGCGGTGTTAAGAGACATAATAAACAAAAACAAAAAAAACAGACAAAATTTTGTATCTATCTATCTATCTATCTATCTATCTATCTATCTATCTATCTATCTATCTATCTATCTATCTACTTTATTGATCCAATAAGGTACAGTTTAAATTGGATTTTTTGAGTATCTATCTATCTATCTATCTATCTATCTATCTATCTATCTATCTATCTATCTATCTATCTATCTATCTATCTACTTTATTGATCCAATAAGGTACAGTTTAAATTGGATTTTTTGAGTATCTATCTATCTATCTATCTATCTATCTATCTATCTATCTATCTATCTATCTATCTATCTATCTATCTATCTACTTTATTGATCCAATAAGGTACAGTTTAAATTGGATTTTTTGAGTATCTATCTATCTATCTATCTATCTATCTATCTATCTATCTATCTATCTATCTATCTACTTTATTGATCCAATAAGGTACAGTTTAAATTGGATTTTTTGAGTATGTATCTATCTATCTATCTATCTATCTATCTATCTATCTATCTATCTATCTATCTATCTATCTATCTATCTATCTATCTATCTACTTTATTGATCCAATAAGGTACAGTTTAAATTGGATTTTTTGAGTATCTATCTATCTATCTATCTATCTATCTATCTATCTATCTATCTATCTATCTATCTATCTACTTTATTGATCCAATAAGGTACAGTTTAAATTGGATTTTTTGAGTATGTATCTATCTATCTATCTATCTATCTATCTATCTATCTATCTATCTATCTATCTATCTATCTATCTATCTATCTATCTATCTATCTACTTTATTGATCCAATAAGGTACAGTTTAAATTGGATTTTTTGAGTATGTATCTATCTATCTATCTATCTATCTATCTATCTATCTATCTATCTATCTATCTATCTATCTATCTATAATAGTTCAACAAATGTCGGTGTTGGCAGTGACAATAAAGTAGGACTCTATTTTATTTATGTTTTTTAATACGTGGTTCCTGTATTGTCTGATTGTATACTATTAAAGAAATTGTGAAATAATGTTGTATGGACATTATTCGATTGCTGAATTCCTCATGTAGTGTCATTTAACTCACTGTAATTATAATACCCTGGGTAATAGTACTGGTAGAAGTAATAGCATTAGCGAAACGTTGTAGAATACTGAAGAACACTATCGACAAAATGTCCATAAAGATTACATGAAATAAATACATAAACAAATGAGGTTAATAATCATCAAAAAATCTCATGCACTTTTTCCTTCAACATCCAATAGGACAAATATGTGAGTCACGATCAGAAATTTACTTGAAAATGAATAAATTGAAAAGAAAAAGAAACAACAATGCTAAAAATATACTCACATGCATCTGTTGTCAGACAGAACATGCACAAAAACCAGCATCCGACGAAGACGACGGTCACCAAACCTTTCAGAGACATTATGGCGAGACGGATTAGAGACACACACATGTGCTGGTGTCTTATATATTGGAGAATACACACATACAAACACATACACACAGTACGCAAACACACAAATCAGTGTGTAGGGTATTTTTTAGAAGGAGGTGCGGTGAGTAAAATGAGGACAATGACTTTGAGATAAAGGGGACAGGAAAGCCTAAAGTGGCTGATATTTCCAAGATGTGCTTACCATGCAAAAAAGAAAAGGTAGAAACCACCAACAGGGTTTTGTGTGTGTGTTTGTTGAGTTTTAAAACACACCCATCGCCGAAAAAAAAGGTACTTTATATACGGCGCATAAAATGTTTCCTAGTATTGCGGTACGGGAGACCACAAATCAACGTACAGAAACTTGGGGAATTTTTTACTACAGAAAACGATGTCTGATACAAAATAAGTTTTTTTTGAGGTGTTTATTTCCTGAATTTTGTAAAGAATTGGACACTTTTTTTACACTTCGATAATTACATTATCCTAATACGGGTGCATTCGATTCTGATGCTGATTTCAATTTCCAGCACGACGTAGCACCTGCCCACACTGCCAAAAGTACTAATACCTGGTTTAAGAACTATGGTGTCCATGTGCTTGATTAGCCAGCAAACTCTCCCAACCTAAACCCTATGGAAAATCTATGGTGTATTGTAAAGAGAAAGATATGATACACCAGTCCCAACAACGTAAAAGAGCTGAAGGCCGATATCAAAGCAACCTGGGCTTCCAGAACATGCAAAGTGAGCCCCGAATGAGTATTGAGATCTGTACATGTTCAAACTTTTCAGTAGGCCAACATTTCTGATAAAAAATTTTTTTATTAATTTTTTTATTAATTTTCTTTATTGGTTTTAAGTAATATTCGAATTTTCTGAGATTCTGAATGTTGGGTTTTCATTAGCTGTAAGCTAAAATCATCAAAATAAAAAAAAAAAATACATTTGAAATATATCCGCATGTGTGTGATGAATCTATAAACTATACCAGTTTAAATTTTCATATTGAATTACTAAAATAAATCAACTTTTAAATGATATTCTAATTCATTAAAATGCATGTTACCATGTACCATGAGAACATGCTGTTTGGGAAATGTGTAAATTTTATAAGGTAAATTAAATATGATAATGCCTTCAACAAAGCATTTTTTTTTGGGCTGCTTTGTAAATACCAAAGAATTAAAACATAGCACTAGGAACTACCTCTAAACTTATTGTTGCTTCCTATGTTGTTAATACAGTACATTGTTTTAATGTACAGTGTACAAACCTTTTTCTAGTACTGTATGTAGGATGTGTAGAAACACTTAGAAAGAGCTGGTTAGAAATTAGGTGTTCTGGACTTACCAAACATAACAAATTAAACACATATAATGCTAAAACTGTTACTGTAACTAAATTGATCAAACTTTAAAGTCAAGAGACTTTGATCAGACTGAAGAAGAAGAAGAATCTAGAAGGTAGTAAGTACAAATATTCAAATAATTTAAATTATTCATTAAAATTTAGTTCATAATTTTAAAAATAAAATGTATAATCGATCATAAGAATGTACCACTACAACTACTAATCTTACTAATCATCATTTAACAGATAGAAAGGAAGAAAGAACGAAAGAAAGACATGAAAACGTCCACCAAGTTTCTCAAATCCGTTGCCTATGATTAAAGCCACTCGATTTATTTATAAAAAAGTATAATGTAATTCATTAAAAAGGTTAATTCGTAATAGGTTAATTCGATAGGTATCTGCGATGTCACCAAAGACCGTGCGTGTTTAGCAAGGGAAATTTGTTATGTAATGTGCACAGGCCTCTACTTTACCATGACCCATTTAGCGGTAAGAATGATTTTTCCCCCCTCTGTGTGAAAAGAGCAAATTAACATGCTGTGCTTCCAAGTGACCTAGAAAAATGTTCTCAATATGAAGAAGCAACGTGAGCCCCGTGTCAACGTCTAGAACTCGTCTTGCTGCGTCTTCGAGTGCGTCCTGGGCCGCATCCAGTCTTTGTGTTTTGTTGGGGTGATGATGGCGGTGGAACTACGAAGTCTTTGTGTTTCTTAGCGGAAAAAAATAAACAATTTTACAATTTTATTTTATCAACACTTTTGGACCAATCGGAAAGCTCTGCGCTTCTTTAGTTATTTGTTGCATGATGAGCGCGGTTTCTATTTGTGTTGTTTGAAGGCCTTTCATCCTGTCACGTGACAGACGAGTGGAAAAATAGGCAAAAGTTTGATGACACATTTTCCTAGAAATACATGTTCTTAAACTTAATCTTGCATGCATGAAGCTGTTTTTTTTGACAATTCCTACTATTCAAAGTCAGCTTCATGGGCAACCTTGTCCAAGATCAAACTACAACTGTCAAGCAAGGATTCCAAAGATCCACCAAGGCCAAGGCCAAAAGATAAAATGTTGGGTCCAATTCTCATCATTAGGATTTACTCAGGAACAAATCAGTGGCTCTGGATCTGAGCCTTTCTTTCTTTTATACCATTAAAAAGTGCTAACAATTAAGGTGGTTAAGATGTTGGACTTCTGCTCAGGAGGACATGAGTTTAAATCAGACCATTGCTCTTTGGCTGTTTAAACAAGGCTTCTAACCCTCAAGTGCTCAGTTGTATGGATTTGATACTTGTAAGTCAAATTGGATAAAGGGTGTCTGCCAAATGCTGTGAATGTAAATGAAAATGTACCTCAGAAAAATAAAAATGTGGCCCTCTTAAAGTTCAGTGTATGAAGCAATTTCCAAACAACTGAAGGTTTTACAGACATCTGTACAAATAATTGTATATGACATTCAAATAAAAATTTTGGCAGAACATAGACCTGCCATAGCATTTCCATCAACCATTACAAGTATCCTGCATTACCAATAAGAAAGTGCAACCAACACCAGCATATAAAAAGGCGAAACAAAGTTTGCATCACCAGGCATAAATATACTGGCTATAAAGATTATACCTAAAGCTTTAGTCCAAAAAATTTGATCAAAACTGTGAAGCATGGGGGTGGCAGTATCATGTTGTGACTGGAAAAGGAACTGAAGGGGTCAGCAATCTTGACCAGATTTACACAAATCCTGTCAGGAGGAACAGGCAAAAAGTCTGACAAGATGTTGCGTCGAAGTTGGCACGAGTTCAACAAGCAATTACAAGACAATGACACCAACAATAAGGGAAAAGCTGAAATAAATCGGTCTTGTTGCTTTTTCTTTTACTCTTAAGAAAATAAAATAGGATACCCTTTCAAAAATGTGTCCCTTCTGTAATTTCTACAGTAATATCAATGAAGGAGAACAAGAAACTGGAAAAAATACTGAAGCCGAAAGAAGAACTAGACCCGAAAGCGGAAGGTAAACATCAAGGTCGCCTCATTAATGGTGTCTCTTCGTGCTATGTTTCTTACCATGACAACACAGATTCCAGGCTGATCATGGTCTAGAAAATCTCCTTAAACCATATGGTATGAGAGCTTTAGCCAGCTGCCAGTTGCCTTTTTAATGCTAAATGACTCCCAAATCAAATAATCCAGTGCTGTAACGATGGAGGTTCTTCTGGTGGGTCCGTTCGGCCTCCAAACCTACATTTCTGGAGTTCCATTGAAGTGATTAAACATTTCTTGCTCACTTTTGTTCTATGATGACTCATTGTGGTGTCATAGTTTTGTTTTGAAACTTTCAAAGTTTTGAAAGTTTGATCGAGGCCTTTAAAGTCACAGGGTATTGTTTAAGCTCTATTTTCTTCAGATTTGAGCAGGTCTACGGACAATTATTTTTCAAATCTTATCTTCTACAGTGAAAATGGGATGGTACTTGATTTCAACAAAGGGTCCATGGTTCTCGCTATGTGGTTTGCCTCACTTTCAGTCATTTTGAGATCGGCTTATCGAATGTTTCCCCAGATGTTTCCCCGACATAAATTTTGGGTTACAACATGCTTAACTCTGTTGAGATCATGCACCCGCACAAGCCACATTTTCTCACACGTTCGGCTTATCTGATTCTGAAAACGTGTAAAAAAAAAAAAAGATTAACACATCAGACTAATCTGCTTGCTACCAGAAGGGGGCGTTGTCTCTCTAAAGTTGAATTTCTGTCACCTGCTGTTGCTGCAATAAACAGTGAGAATCAGATTTTTTTTTTCCAATTGAAATGACATATTGGTATGATGGTGTGCATGATAAGTATATCTGAAACAGTTGCATCATTGGTGTTACAGTATATTTTATAAACAGAACAGGGATTATGTATAAAGAATATCTTCTTACCATGATAGGTCTGATCGAATGTTAGCAGCTAGAGCAATGCATATATAAAATATTGCGAAATGAGAAAAGCTTTGTATATACGCCCCGATAAGAAAACCCACAGGCACTCTATTTCCGCCTACATCAAAAAGTTCTTAAATAATGCACTTCTAAGGTACAACCCAAAATGCTAGGGGTATAAATTAACTCCCGTCTTTACCCCTTTGCCCTTTGGGTTTGCATCACCTGCTTTCATTTCTTGTTTGTTTATTGTGCTACCTTGTTGTGTTCACCGTCCCGGTTTTGATTAGTTCGCTTGTTTATACCTTGCTACTTTTGTTTTTGTCTCGTTGCAAAGTCTTGCATATTTTACCATCCATTTCAGTGCGTAGTTCTTGTTTTCTTTGCCTAAGTCACGCTTTCGACTGTTACCAAGACTACAATGGCTAGTTTTTGCCTAGGTCCTAAACCTCGTCCTGGGGATCTCAAGACTTCTTGGCACCTATATTTTTCCAGGGAACGTAATGCATAATCGATGAGTCAGGAACAATCAACATTATCCCCATTGCATTAATAAAAGAGATTGCTGCATGTTGCTTCGGTGTCCAATGCTTTAGTTATTATGGAAAATGGTTAAATGGAAAACTATAAAGGATACAATATAATTAAGCTACATTCCCACTTCAGCTATAACTTTTGCGTTCTGTTTCTTCATTACGCTCCGTTTATGCTCCGCCACCTCATTCTTTTCTTCTTAACCACACTCAGATTCTTACACCCTATTTCCCTGGTCAGCTTGTGTGGGATGTTGCTATGAGTCCGCTCAAGATTTCATGTCATTCCATCTGGAGAGCTGTGTGCATGTAGGAGGCTTGAGATTGTGGGTGCACACTTCACTAATTTCTTGACCTAGTGGGAGGTTTTGCGATTTCATACTGAAGGAAAGTGAAAGACAGCAAGAGAGAGAGAGAGAGAGAGAGAGAGAGAGAAAACGAGAGAGAGAAGTCAGGATCGTATTGTTTCTTTCTTTCACGGCATGGCTTCTGCAATAAATGTTTCATCAAGACTTTAAAATTAAAGGTGCTCCGAGGACACCTGGGTTTTGATGAGCAGTTTGCCGATATGGGTCGAAGATGTCAAAAGCGGGGGTGTCAGAATTCCTCGGGGGGCCGTGCGATCAGGGAACGAAAGCCTATTGTACTGTAAATGAATTGGGTTATTGACTGATCCCCACACATTTTTTTTTCTCAAGATGATCAGTTTTGACTTAAGGGCTTGATGCCATTAGATAGGAAGGAGGCTCAGGTGCATTTCCTCTTGCTAAGGCTTCTTTACCATTGTGGGAATTATATATTTGATTGGAAGTACGTTCTTGTCGTTTAGTCACCGTGACGCCAACTTACGCAATTATATTTGTCACATGACCACTGTAAGGGAGGTTGTAAAATGGATGACTGATTTGTTTTTTAGAGCTGAGATTAGGGGGTTTTCCACCTTGAGAAAGTCTTCCAGATGCTTCTTTGTAACAGGGCTAAAAAAAAGAAAGATTGAAAGAGAAAAATAAAAACACAAGCGTAGGAAAAATGAAGGAAAATGTTTGCAATTGCTTGGCCATTGTGCAACATAATTCCAACAAATACAATTGTAATTTTTGGCCAATTTTGATGGTCAGACATTGTTTAACCCAGAAGTAGAACTTATTGTTGGGATGAGATCATCGGCTTGGTTCGAGAACTAGATTAGAACCTTCAGGTGCTCCGGGACTCGCCTTGTCTGGGAAAGAAGTATGTTATTTTTTTTCCCCCCTGCCTTTTTAATATGCATTACAAGTCATTTAATAGGTCTACATCCACAGCGTATCCTTAAAGACTTTCTTCTGAGTCTCTTGGTCTTTCCAAAAGCAGCCCCATTGACTAATCCACTGGGATTTCGATGGGCGCCGCCAACAAAAAAAAAAAAGAGACGGTTTGAAATAAAAATGAGCGCTCGTTTGAGGTTTCCAGGCCGAAGGAAGCGCATTTTGAATAAAACCTTTGCTTCCAAAGAAAGGTAACATGATTTTAAGCTAGGAAAATTGTCCTCGATTGGCTGTCTATGCAGATTTTCTTGCCTTCACTAACCCCCCCTCCTGCTGAGGCTTATAGTTTCTCTACGGGGCCACTCAGGGGGTATTAGTCTGATGTCAGCTGAATGTGCAATCGCAAATAGCTCATTGTCTCGTTCCCTCGTGCAAAAACGACGGGAGCATTCTGGGAAGTGTCTGAAGAAATTGTTGAAAAAGCAGTGCTGCTCCACTTCGAAGTGTGCGGGGGTCCAAAAGGGTTTGCTCTCACAACCTTCTAATACTCATCCGATCTCTTCTGGCAAATATCGTGAATTCATAACGAATCAAAACTTGTTTGTACGCTGCATTCTGATATCTCTGTCTGTTTGTTTGTTTTTATCCGATTGAGATTGCCAAAAACTGGAGCTGAGGGTGAAAAAAAAGAAACTCCTCTGCATAGTGCAGTTTTTTTTTGGACCTTCTGTACGTGAGAAAAGACAGCTGACGATGACCAGCACCACCCCCACCACCCCCACCACCACCACCATGTTCCAAATTGAATTATGAATCATATCAGGGTGAAGATTGCTTTGACTGCGAGAACATTCTGCAAATAAACTTTGTTTTATCGTGTTTTATTTCATTTCTTCCATCATTATATTCCTCTCGTTCATTCAAATGCCTTCGGAATAACTTTTTATTTATTATCCATTTACAAATACAACCCGCTATCACCCCTATTATAGCAGCTATTTATAAGCAAGTCTTGGCATCTTGCATTGAGAATGCAGAGAGGAACCACATTCAGTTTAAAGGCAGTGGTGGACTGTAAGGAAGTAAATGCAATTCGTTACCATACTTAAGTACTTTTTTGTGAATCTGTACTTTACTTTAGAAAAACTTTTAGTTTTATATCTCACTTTTTTTACACGACTACATTTCACAAATTCGTTCCTTTTTATTTACGAGAATAAAAACTCAACTGGTCAAACACCCAGCAAGCCACCAATCGGGGTGGAGTCTGCGCTCTGTCTAGAACTTGGTGGTGTCTACGTACTCATCGCCAACCTACAGTTCAGAATCAGTTCAACAGCAAGCAGAACATTTTGAGAAGAATTGATGATGAAAGACTGTTTGCCGAAATTATTATTTTTTTTTTTGTTTTGGGCTTATGATCATTTAAATAGATATCAATCAATGTTTCAAACCAAAAATTTACAAGATAAGTAAAACAGCTAATATCAAATATCTTGACAGAGCAATAGTTTGCAAGAAAATAAAGCAAACACTGGGATATAAATATAAAAAAGATAAGGGCAATAAAAAAAAGCCACCAATGACATTGACATGGGTGGAGACATGACATAAAACCTACGCATAGCTACATAAAACACATATGAAGCATCCAGAAATGAGCCATAGCACTTGAAGGCACAATTCAGTCCTTTCATCCTCAAGACTTTCCCTTTATTGGAAAATGACAGAGTTGTAAAACCTCAACACCTGAAACTCTGTTCCATGGCAACAGTATTTTTTTTGTTCCTCGGTAAATAATGACACAGATTCTTGACCTATTTTTTTTTTTAGCTTCGATTATATGAAGGGTCTGAGATCGCAATGTTAATATAGTAAGATTCAACATAAAAATGATTAAACGATACTTGAGTCTTGAGAACTGAAGACCACAGTGGTACAGGATATAAGTAGAGCACTTTTAACAATGAGCCTTGTACCAAAGAAACCTTGACTCGAAATCGACCCATTCTCATGTGGGTGGCACCAGATATCAATTAATCATAGTTCGTTGTTGGAAATAGAAAAAAGATCATTTGTTGTGAGCAATTTGAAATAATTTGCCTTGAAATCCATTTAGTTTTTTTCAGTTTTTTTTTTTTTAAACAGTAGACGAGTGTCAACAAACAGCATGCGTTCCATCTGCTTCCTTTCTACATCCTTTTTTCGTTTTGCAGTGCCGGCAAACGATCTGACAATTACAGACTCCAGAAACCGTTCATAAGCCAAAGTACTAATGCTAAAAGAAAGAGGAAACGGTGGTTAAGCGTACACCACGCTGCACCCTCGCTAAGCTGCGAATGAAGCCAACAGACATTTCTATTCAAGGCTCTCACTGATGCCGCTAATTCATTTTACGAATTCGTTTCGTCCTGCGATGTTTGTTACATGATGCTTTAATTCTCCAATTGTGTGTGGTGCTGTGGATTAGCATTCTCCTCCAGGGGGCGACCAGGGCTGTTTAGATGCACCCAGAGTTTGGCTGTTCAGCGCTTTTACTAATGACTAGCCTACAGGGCTTCGATGTATTGCATACTCAGAATACAAAAAAACATTGCTGAGATTTCCTTTTTGTTCCGTTTGTTTTGAAATGGTTGGAATTTCCCTGAAGTGCCATGAGTTCAATTAAGACATCGTCTTAAGGTCATTGATTTTTGTTTTATTTTGTTTTTAATATATTTCAAGGGAAAGAAAACTTTTAAAAACGCCCTCCGACCGAGAGGAGGCAATACTTTGTCATTTGTACTGACGATGTAGGTTAAAACAAACATTTGAATTCGTTTTCCATTTATACGGAGTTCACCTTTCTCCTCGTTAAACGTTTCCTATGCGGTTTCCCGTGCCAAAATGATTAAATCTTTTTCCTTAGTGCAAGGATGACTCGTGTAATTTCCGCTTAATGAACCCGATGGGATGACGGCCTTGAGTGGAAAGGACGAAAAGGACAAAAATAAAAAAAAGGATGATTATTTTAGGCATTGATGCCAAAAACAGAGGGCATGCTGCCAAGCCAGTAGTGTAACATGGGACTCTATTAGCGCAGAGCTCATTTTAGCAAAATATCAGGTTAAATTATGTTCGGGTGTGTACTTATGTGTGAGGCGACGGAAATATAATGAACTTCCAAGTTGTCTTGATATAAGATGTGGACAGAATTTTTTCCAAAGAGTCCTTACAATGACATGAGTTGTTTGAAATGTATTAAATTCTGCTTGTCTTTACAATTCAGAAAGGAACAAACTGCTGTTAGTGGGCTGACCAAGAGGGTCCTGGGTTTGATCCTTGGCTCAATGTATAAAACCAAACAGCTAGCTGAGGTTTATGCTAAATTGACCTCTAGGTGTTTACAGGATTGGCTTAAGATTCTTGAAACCCATTCAAAATGTTGGGGCATCACAAAATTTACATTTATGGTATTTGCTCGTACCTCAGTTATACATCTGAGCAATTGAGGGTTAAGGGCCATGCTGAAGGACCCCAGCAATGGTATCTTGGTAGTACTCAGATCGTAACCCATGACCTTCCGATTGGAAAGCCAACATGTTATCCACTGAGCTACCACTAAACCACTAGATGCTGGATAAATAGAAATATTTGGCTTTTTTGGAGAAGGGGTTCAATCCTCAGCACT
Organism: Silurus aristotelis; assembly: GCF_946808225.1. Taxonomy (NCBI): domain Eukaryota; kingdom Metazoa; phylum Chordata; class Actinopteri; order Siluriformes; family Siluridae; genus Silurus; species Silurus aristotelis. The sequence goes on from NC_139578.1 coordinate 2,942,245, forward strand.
GCCTAGCTGCCTCTAATAGGCCCCTGAGCAAGGCCCTTAGCCCTGAATATCTGCTCCATGGAATCCTATTGACCCCTGTTTCAAGTTGAGGCGTCTTCACTAGTTCAAATTGGCAGCATTGGATTAGAAACCTAGCTCTGGAGCCCATGGCATGAAGCGGATACACATTATAGACATTTCAGCGCTAGCTGAAACCCCAATTGGAGTCTACATAGTGCAAGTGTATGAGGTACATAGAAACCAGAAACCCTGAGAAATCAGTGTCTCCAGCCACCAAAATAGATCTCGTGGACAGAACCAGGGAGCTGTGATATTACTGCCCCTCTTTCCTCCGCGGATTTTCCCACTTCGTCCAGGCCTGCCTCTGGATAGTGTCCTCTTCGATTGGATGCCACTCTGTGCAGCTAGGGACGGTTTCTCATCAACACCTTCGGTGGTTCCATGAAATTCCAGAGTAAGAACAGGAGCTTTGAGGATGGATTCTGACTGTAGTTAATGTGTACAGTCTGCTACAGTGATTCAGGATTACAGTTTGCTTCTGATCACTGAACCCCGCAACATCAATTATCCGCAAATAAATGGACATTTGGTGTGATCCAGTTGAGGACGGGTTTCCCCTTGAGTCTGGTTCCTCTTAAGGTTTCTTCCTTATGTCATCTCAGGGTTTTTTTTCCTTGCCACAGTCGCCACCGGCTCACTCATCAGGGACAAACTTACACTTATAAAGAACATATTCATTTTTTATCACCACATTATCTGTGTAAATCTGCTTTGAGACAATGTTCATTGTTAAAAGCGCTATACAAATAAAAATGAATTGAATTGAATCAAATATTAATATATATCATTGTAGCCTTACACCAAAACTATATTTTATAAGACATAACCCTGATTTATCTTCAGTGTGTTGTTGTTTTTTACAAGAACCCTCAGCTCATTTATCAACTCTGAGTCACTGACTCTATTGAGTCATTTAGTTCTTCACTTCTCTTCATCTTCGAAATGTCAGAGTTGGGCACATATTTTCAGTACCTTCTTCCCAATAATAAATGTCTCCTTCGATAAATACAACAATATTTGCACAAGTTCTAGCAGTTCAGTCTTGTGTATACTGAGTATAACTGCAAAGTCGGTCTATGAAAAAAGAATATGGGAATGACTCAGCCCGTCATGGAATCAGTGCTGATGCTACCTCAGTGACTCATTTAATGCCACGTATCTAGTTCTAACAAGGTTCTCTGAGACTCCTGTTGATACTTCGCAATAGCAATGTGGACTTATTTTACAGAAAAGGACAGGTGAGTTAGTGCTCTTGTCAAGCGTTCGCAGCTGCCGTGAGTCCAGAACAACATGGTCGGTTGGAGCTGGTGTTAGCCTCCTCACTTTATAGCTGTTGTGCAATATAGGAGAACTAGCTAGCAAAGAATTAGCAAAAGAAAGCGCCTTCTATTGGTCATGTTTTGAAATTGATATAATTATTATGGTATAGTCATCATATGATTATCATTATTAAAGTATGTTTTCAACCTTCAATGTCACATAGTAGCTTTATCCATTTATAGTTCATGTCAAAAACATTTGTTCTTGCGATCACTTATAGCGTAACAAATAAATAATTAGTATATCAATTGTTAAAACATAAATGAGTATATGTATAGTTTCATGTCATAAAAATGTATTAGAAGACCTTTTGTTTCTGTCAAATTTTGATGACCTTATTAGCTAGAAATAAAAGGTACTAGTAGCTTGTTTAAGGCAAAATACACACTTTGTGAATGAGTAACTTATATTTATATGTATGTATGTTTATATGCACAGTAATCCTCCACTTTACTGTGTTTCGAAATCTCGGTCCCTTACAACAGGGAACATGTTTTATATTTATTTCATACTTGAAACAAGATATTAAGACCTATGCCATACATGGTTTTTCTCCAAACTGCAATGTTAGCATAAAGTTGGAGGAACATGATCATATTAGACGTCTCTGAAAACAGTAGAACACATTTTTTAGTTCACATGAACGATACGGCCCAAACCTGTTCCAGCCTGACAATGCCCATGTACACAAAGCCAGCCCTATGGAAGATGTGCTATAGACCTCTGACCTCAACCCTATTTAACTGAATGAATGTGAACACCGACTGCACCCAATTCCTCCTCACCCTCACCTACATCACTACCTGACTTTACAAACACCCATGCAGCAAATCTTCACAAGCACAATCCAAAATCTAGTGGAACATCTTCACAGAAGAGTGGAGACTAAGACTAAGGTGCTGTAAGGTGCTATATATATATATATATATATATATATATATATATATATATATATATATATATATATATATATGTACTGTGTTTCCGGAACTGCAGGAAGATAATAGCGTGATAAAGGAGCAGATCTGTCGTTTAAAATAAGTGCAAGGAGATGAAAAGTGAGCATTTGCTCCTTGTCTGTCAGTCCGTCTTTTTTAGTATCTGTGATAATGCGGAACGTGACATGAGAAAGTGTGCTATCGTGGCAGTTCAAGGTGCCCTAATCCTATGCTTAATCCCTGCCATAAATCTATCTGTTATCTGCTCTGTCCCCTGTGCAGATACCACACAAAGACTCTCCTTTACATGCATGAAAGAGAGAGAGACATAGAGAGAGAGAGAGAGAGAGAGAGAGAGAGAGAGAGAGAGAGAGAGAGAGAGAGAGAGAGAGAGAGAATGCGGTCCTGCTGTCCCCTGTCTCTTGCACATTGATTTATTATGCCACTCTGGCCTGGGATCCAACAGGACTAGTTTGTGTGCTGTGTGTGTGTGTGTCAGAATTTGTTTTCTGTGGGCAAATTGTGTAATGTTGGTCTAAGTGGCCCTATATAACAATATGACAAGTGTGTGTGTGTGTGTGTTTTGTGCGTGACCTTTTCAGCAAGTTATTAATTGGACTAGCAGGTGATAAATGCTTCGGTCAACTCGCTCTCTCTTTCTGCATGTGTGTGTGTGTGTGTGTGTGTGTGTGTGTGTGTGTGTGTGTGTGTGTGTGTGTTGCGAGCACGTACTGAGGACATAATACCGAAATCCCACACATCTATATTCAAGCCTTTTCACAACACAAAATCCGTAGGATAGTTGTCAAAAGGGGTGGAGTTTGGTCACAAGACGAGTGCTCGTGTCTAAAAAATAAAGAGGTCTATTCTACTTAAAGGAAAAGATCTGGCAACGCTGAAAGCGCAAAAATAAAGGACACACTTTTCATTGTTTTAAAGGAAAGAGAACTTAATGAAGGTAACGTCTAACCCGACTCTGAAGACTCATAACTTTCCCAGACATAATTATCCATTCCAATTTCAATTTGAAATTCATAAATCTATCCCTAATGAACAAGCCTGAGATGGTAGGAGCAAAGAATAACTGTAAAATGAATGATTTGTATGTGCTTTTTGAACATTAGATTCAACATTATAATAAGCCCCACTCTTCTGGGAAGATGTTCCACCAGATTCATCCAGCTACAAGGGTTTCAGTAAAGACTTTAGGTGAGGGTGAGGAGGCCTGGGGTTCAGTCAGCCTTCCACTACATTCCAGTGGTGTTTAATAGGGTTGAGGTCAGAGCTCTATAGCAGGAGATTTTCCAGTTCAATCCATGTAAACCATATCTTCATGGAAATGGCAACATCATTGTAATGGAACAGGTTTTGGTCTTGTAGTTCAAGTGAAGGGAAATTTTCATGTTACCACATCAGTTTGAAGAAGAACCACATATGGTGGGAAAAGACAGGTGTCCCAATAAAACAATTTCCATCACTATGGTTCTCTTCTACAGCATTAGACTAGAGGAAGCTTGCCGGCACCCCCTTCCAGCTGGTTGGACCATCCACATGTTTGATTTGGCACATGTTTTTACGCTGGATGCCCTTTCTAACGCAACCCTCCCCATTTATCCGGGCTTGGGACCGGCACTAAGGCTTGTGCAACCCCAATGGCTGGGGTTGGTTCCCTGACCGGGGATCGAACCCGGGCCGCAGCGGTGAGAGCGCCGCATCCTAACCACTAGACCACCAGGGAACCCACTACTTCCAATATGACTTGAGTAAAAGTCTTCGAGTATCTCATTTGATACACTCAAGGTACTTGTGTTTTGAACTCAAATTGAACGTATGCTTAAAGACGCAGTAATCTGAGACATCGAGACACGAGTCGATCAAAAAAAAAAGAAAGAACTAAGCGATTTTTTTGACAAAACTTATCTTCAATTACCAAACAAAAGTCCAGTCTCATGTTACAAGGTAGTTGAACACCATTAGTATTTAATGGACAAATAAAATGAAAGTAAACACATTTTTTTCCATTAAAATATAGAAGTAAAAAGTCCATATATTGAATTGTAAATGTAAAAGTTACTTGTATCTTTGATACTCAGTAAAACTAGAAAGGAGATAAAAAAAAAAACTGCTACCCTCTATTCCTTTTGGTGGTATGGGTTTTTTCGTGACGGCTAAAGAAAAAAATAAACTCCCACGAGCCTGCACTAGACGCTATCATCATTTCAGTGTGTGTACATGTCTGCCACTAACCTTGACATCTGCCCCTGTCGTGAAGACTGCCTCTGCTTCATGTAAAGAAGGGAAAAGAAAAAACGCATTAACGGATTGAAACACGACAGCTCGATTGTGACCTCTTGTGACCCACCCGAACAGAATTCTTATCACGGGGGGGCTCCCTAAGCCTGACAGGACTCCTCTAGTAGTGATACATAAAATAAATACGTTTCAATCCTACTAAGAATAGGCAATGTATCGCCAAAAGTTTGTGGACACCTACTTTTTAAAAATCCAATGTTGTGGGAAGATGTTCCACTAGATTTTATAACTTTCATAACGCTAGCATTAAAAGCTCCCTACACTTGAACGAGGAGACCCAAACCCATTCCGTATGGTACGTGATTTTTTGAGCATCGCATTCCACATTTACTCCCAATTTGCTCTTATAATTTCCTTCACTCTTCTGGGAAAATGTTTATGTATTATGTTCATCAGCCACAAGGGTGTTATGAAAGGCAGGTACTGATGTAGGTGAGGAGACCTGGGGTGCAGTCAACGTTCACATTCATCCCAAAGGTGTTCGGTAGGGCTGAAACTCTATAGCAGCAAGATTTTCTTCTCCAAAGCATGTAAACCAGATCTTCAAGGAGCTCATTTTGTGCACAAGGGGCATCGCCATGCAGGAACAGGTTTGGGTTCCCAAGTTCAAAATGCTAGATGTCTTGTACAATTGAGTGCCTCCAGTTTTGTGGTAACAGTTTGAAAAGAACCAGAAAAGTTCAGGTGACCCAATACTTTTTGAAAATATAGTGTATGCTTGAGTTGGAGTGTAAGATCTTCTGCTGAAGAGATCCAACCCTAATGAACATCTTTGGGATGAATTGGAATGCTGACTGTATCCCAGGCTTCCTTACATCTTTGTGGGTGAATGAAATTACAAAATTTTTGTGGAATCTGGTGGAACATCTTTCCAGAAGACTGGAGGTTATTATAAGAGCAAATTGGGTGGGTTGTTCCTTATGGTCATGTGACCAGATACTGTGCATATACTGTATACATACTCATTTCCATTGACTCTATACTTGTGCCCTGCACTATGACAATAAATACAAGAGACATGTAGTGTGTTTTTAGTGTTGTGTGTGTGTGTGTGTGTGTGTGTGTGTGTGTGTGTGTGTGTGTGTCCAGAAAAAATAAAAAATAAAATTACTGAAGATAAATGAATGAAGTGTGTGGGTTTAAAAATTTCCTGTGCAATGCACTAATTTTAGAAGCGTGATTTTATGTGTGTGTGTGTGTGTGTGTGTGTACTTATTTGTATAAAAGTTTGTGGGGGGTGTATGTTTGTCATTTTAGAAGTGTGTGTGTGTCTAACACAAGTACAGTACACGTGAAGTGTGAGACACACAGCAGGAATTCCACGGCTCTCTGTCACTTCCTCCCCCGCGCTCAGCGAATGGGCGTCTACCTTTGTGTGTGTGTGTGTGTGAAGAAAGAGAGAGAATGAAAGAGAGATAGACAGTAAGATAGACAGCGTAAGAGAGGGATTAAAGCAGAGACAAAAAGAGAGAGAGAGAGAGAGAGAGAGAGAGAGAGAGAGAGAGTGGAATAATGTTTTCAATCTCGAAAGCATATTTTGTTTACAACACACACATTTGTAAGTAGTTTTTTATAGACAAAAAACTGACAAATTTGCACTGGATAAAACACATACTTAAAAAAAAAATAAAAAAAAACACACAAACACAACCTACTACACAATATAGAAAAAAATACACAAAACTCTTTCCATATATGGTAAAAACCTGTCTCCTCCGAAAAAGTTTCAATTGATGATGTTGAGATATTTTTGAGTTTGTGGCTCTATAGAAGTCTCTGATATTGGCTTGTTACTATGGAAACAACAAAATGATCAAAAACGTATAGACAACAGTGCTGTGGGATGAGATGTGTGTTTTTTTATTATATTGATGAAAGTATAGAAGTGTAAAGAATTTCTACACTGTATGTATGTGTAAGTGTGTCTATGTGAGTGGCAGCTGTAGGGGCAGAGGAAGCAGCACCGGAGAAGTCTGCTTGCCATACGTTCGTTGTGTTTGCTCCCCCCCCCCCCCCCCAAACCTCAGCGTATCTCCACACACCGGTGTTGATTGCAGCGGTGCTGCTGAATGCAGGGCCGTAATCTAGCTGTAAGCCCCGGGTTTGTTTACTGCAGATGTGCCTGCATTGTCATGGGTGGCAGATTTAACCGAGCCCCTTTTGTTTTACACTGAGACACTCCGGACCACTTTCTCAGAGCGAAGGGGGGACGAGATTACAAGGGATTTGTGCTTTCAAGGGCGAAGTGGCGATAAAGCTGGAGATATGGGAGGTCTTTTACACCCCAGTCAAGCTTTTGAAAAGAAATTGTGTATGTGTGTGTGGGCTTGTGCGACAACAACAATAACAAAACCATCAAGGTTATACTGATATACTGATATGTTGACATGATTGTAATGTTCTTAAATGCGTTTTTATAATAACAACAACAAAATATGTTTGAATTTTATAAATTGCTGCAATTGGTGTCTTATAATTTTATTGTACTTGTTGTATAATGTATACTATAGAAGCTCACTTTCCAAAAGTATTGGCTCACCTGATCTTTCCTGCTATATGTGGTTCTTTTCCAAACTGTTACCACAAAACTGAAGGCACTCAAATGTACTGTTAGATGCAGTATAATACAATTTTGCATTCGCTTGAACTTGGGAAACCAAACCTGTTCCTGCATGGTGATGCCCCTGTGTACAAAGTGGGATCCTTGAAGATCTGGTTTACATGCTTTGGAGAGGAAGAGGAATCTTCAGTAGCCTGCTATAGAGCTCCATCCCTACTGAACACCTGTGGGATGAATGTGAACGCTGACTTCACCCCAGGTCTCCTCACCTACATCAGTACCTGCCTTTCATAACACCCTTGTGGCTGATAAACACATATATCCATAAGCACACTCCAAAATGTAGTGGAACATCTTTCCAGAAGAGTGGAGGGAATTAGAAGAGCAAATTGGGAATAAATGTGGAAGGTGATGCTCAGAAATCACATGCAGTACTTACGACCAGGGGACCCAATACTTTTGGAAATATAATGTATGTGTGTGTGTTAATAATTGTACCTAAAGTAACTGTAAAACCCAGCTGTAAGATATAAAAAACATACAAAAAATTATTTTAAAAAGTGTCATTTCACTGACAGAGTCTTTGTGGCTTCTGTGTGAGAACCTTAGAAAAATCTGTAGTGTGGATTTCTGGGAAGTTGTGAGTTCGTGATGGCACTTGACTCATTTTACTCATGTACTGAGTAAATAAATGAATAAACAAACTAACTAACTAAATAAATACATATTTTTGCGCTTATACAACAAAATACTTACATTACTTCAAATGAAATTTAATTGTAAAAACCTTCTTTATGATAATGATAATATGAAATAATAATATGTAGGTTACTGACAGTGTCTTTGTGGGTCCTGTATAAGAAAAATCTTTAGTGTGGGTTACTGGGAATTTGTGAGTTTGACTTGTTTTACTCAATTGCTGCTAAATTGTTAGTTTACTAAGTGTATAAAAGTATTTAAAGTTATTTTAAAATTGTCAGATATGTATAATTTCCTGTAAGAAACTCCAATGTGGTGGAAAAAAAAGACTTATTAATGAATTATATTAAATAGGATCAATCCAAATCTAACATCCAAAATTGGAAGTAAAAGTGAATTTCATTGGCGGTCTTGAAAGAGTATAACAAAAATGTGCAGACAATCTATTAGAACATGGTGAGGGGTGGTGTTGTGTTGGGGTTGTTCTGAACCTATCTATCTTGTTACTTTTGAAAATATAAACTTCTCAGAGTGAAGCCAAAATGTTGGATGAAGCCACTGATGGAGTAGGTGCTGATGGTCAATCGGTTATTTTACATCCAGGGTGTTCCACAACCCCTCAAAAAGTCAAATCGTAGGGCACATTTAGATAATAAAGATTTTAGACATAATTAGTTCATTTGTTTTACATTTTAAACACACAAAAATGAATAAACATAATATATATACAGATGTTATTAAAGTGTAATGATAGCATCCAAATGATGGCAGCAGCCCACTGTATGTCTTACAGTATATTATACTGACATTTCTGACACTGATAAGCAGGCTGGGTTTAAACTTGTTGCTTTGTCCCTTTAAACTTTTGTGAACTGATTTAAAAAAAAAAAAAAAAAGGACAGAGAGAAAGCATCTGTAAAAGTGAGCATTTCTGTGTGTTTGTGTATACAGGACACATTCGGTTTGTTTTGGACGGGGCTCCTTCACTTTTTTCCCCGCGTTTCCCTCCAACCACATTCCCGAACTGCAGCGGTCTGCCAGCTCTGAAGTGTTTGCTTTCTTGGCGCGAACGCCCCCGGACCGGAGCTTGTTTGTGTCTTTTCGTGTATGTTTTGGCCAACCGTGTGACCTTTTAGTGGCAAAAACTTTCGCTTGCTGTTTTCCATCTGGCTAACCGCTTCACACAGGGTTTTAGACTTTTACTGTGTGGGAGTTTAATAATTATTTCTTATCGATTTCTAGTTATTGTTTAAATACGGTTGTACCAAAGCTATACCGAATTCTTGAATCTGTTCGGCTGATTCGACGAGGTATAATGTTAGCATTTCGACTGTAGTTGTTGATGTATTGAAGCAGTCTCTGGTGTCAGCATTAAATAAATGAAGGACATGCAGCTGCTAAACAATGTAACAAATATTTATAGGACAATTCATACAGTTTAGTCAGATATTAACACGAGCTTGAATAAGGTTTCAGGGGGGGAAAAAAAAAACAAACCCCACAAAATACTGAAAGCGCATGGTTTCTTTCAGGTCATGTACTCCCACACATACTCCACAGGGGAGATGGAGGTTGAGGAAGAGAAAAGAAGGAGGAGGAGGGCAGCCATCCTTTCAGCGCCCTTCTTCTCTTTCTATCAAGGAAGAGTCCGGACAGTGAGTGGGTGGACATATGAAAAGACCCTTTAACCACTCCTTTCGCCCCCCCTCCCCCTCCCCCCTCCCACCAATCCCAATCAGCTCAGATTGGGACAAAAAACCGACATCTCCTTTTGTCTTGATTAAGCTTGTCCATTTGGAGGGGGAAATCAGGGGGCTCAGACAGTAACGTGGATTGGAGGTTAAACCTGTCCTCCCTATCCTCTACGTGCAGGCACTAGCCTCTGACACGGGGCATTCCATGGCCGTTATTAATGGCTGCAAAAATGTAGCTACCTCAAGGTCCCTGTGCTAAATACATATCATTCATCACAGGGGCAATTCAAACAAGTAAGATAGATGGGTATTGAGGTACATAGTTCTGACTAACGGCCATTTGTGTGTGTGCTTGTCAAACTACGAATGGTTAACATGTTAAGAAGACTCCTCAAGCATGGGAGAGTGCAAACATACAGCAAGGCAGCAATTCATCACGTGATGTTATCTAAGTCTGGCGTCAAAGGGTAACTCACATGCAACTTCCTGTACTTCGAAAGCATTATGCTTCAAATGCAGTTCTCTGAACTCCGATGACTCTTCTTCATACACTACTTATTTATTAATCCAGCTCTTGAGGTGTAGCTGGGAGGCCCTCGGGGTGTTCCATTCGACCAGACGTGTAGCTCAGCTTCAACCGAAGACCATCTTTGACCAAAAAGTGTTCAGTCCAAATTGGACCAAAGAATTTTAATGGGGTCCAGCTAATGGGATCTAATTGAGGAGACAGGGATGGAAGGAGAGAAGCGAGGGAGAAATCGGGAAAGGACAAGGCTCGGGTTTCACACAGGGAGGCCGGACATTAGCGCAATTACATGGAAACTGAACTTTCTTTTTTTGGACAACAAAGAATAGTGGACAGGCCATGGGGAGAAAGGGTAGAATTCTGGAACGGGTACAAATATGTTAGATAGAAATATTCGAGGGTTCATAAAATAAAAGATATTATCAAATGTTAACAAATAACAAGGCAGATGCTAATACTGGAGACTCCTTCCATGAATTGTTCCACTTTTCTATGCCAAGAATTATAGCAGAGCTACTTTTTAAGGTAACTTCGGAACAATATAAGATAAAAAAAAAAAGAGTTAAATATTAAAACGACAACTCTAAAGTGTTTTGGATCTCGAAGTAGAATCGATTGCTTGTTTCAAATTCTTATTTTGTGTAACATTACTACGCGATATAGTAGCACGTATAATGTATGGGTAACGTCGCTATAATGTTCCCAGCTTTTCTCCAGACACGTCTGACTCTCGAGACTGCTGAGTGGTATTTTTGGAGACGGTTCTTATCAGACCCCAGACGTCTTTCTCGAATTTTGACACCGCCGAAATGCCAAAGGAAAAGCGCCGAGCCGAGCGCTGTGGGGCCTGACAGCAAAAGAGCTGGAGCTAGAGAGGTCAAGAGATGACAAGTCAGACAAGATCAAGACCACCAGTAAGTCTGTTAGCACCACACTATCACACACTCTTGCATGCCCAAGAGAAAAATTCCCTACAGTATAAGGGAAAAAAAACCCTTTGAGAAACTTAAAAAACCTCCTCGTCCTTCGGCTTTCGTTTTAAATCATCGTCTGCCCTGAAGACATTCCCGGGTTGTAAAACAGCCTTGACCTTGTTGACTCCTAAATCTTAAATAAACATTGTTGAATAACAACATGCTTTTTGTATAGGCTTTGTTTGTTTACGAGTCTGTGTAGCGTCTGCGATTCCAGTACGAAATGACAACAGTTGGCGATACCGCACCTTTATGAGCGATCAGACGTGAGAACTCACCCGGCTCGTTCAGCCGAAAGCGATTCGTTTACGAAAACACGCCGACATCATTACCGCTAACTGTTTTGCCTGTTCTAGCGACGACAGCTTAACGCGCACGTGAGACGACTCTTGTTTTGCTGTAATATTGATGTCATCTTCCTGTTATTACTTTAAACACAGCTCAATTTATACCTCCGGTAATTAAAGTCTTCGAGAGCGTGCACGTGTCTGAGCGGCCTATCAATCGTCTAGCATCTGTAATCACTGCTGTGGCTTTTTTTTTTTCCACGTCTTAATTACAAGGCACCAGATGTCTCATGGATTTCTTGTTCAACATCTTGCCACTGAATCCGTACTTTTTCTTTCTTTTCCTGATTATAATCATATACGATATGATGCACGGACTGTATTTACATGCCGCAGGGCACCGACGTCCTGAACGTCGCCTCGGAAATCAATACGCCAAGAGGAACAGATGGAAGCAAGATTGCGTACGTGGATGGAATTCCTGATATTTACATATTATAGGTCTGAGGCGCAGAAATCCAATCAAGATGTCAAATTAGTCCCATGTCAGCTACCTGGCAGTTTTTTTGTCCTCAAGAGCTGCTGTGATTATTGGTTCTACATGCACAGGCATACGTCGGTCTTTAGTCCTGCATATGGCTGGTGTTTGCTTTCGTGTGTGTTCTCAATTGCCAGAGCATTGCTCGAGCAAATGAAAAAACAAAATGGCCTCCCCGCCTTTCCTGGCTTTCTGCCCGCACCTGCCGTTGTTTACGGCTTCCGTTTACTCGTCAAAACCTCACGTCTCCGCCAGAACTTACAACCAGGAGACCTACAGATGGATGTAGTGGCCTTCTTATTTTTCTTCCTGAGAAACTAAAGGGATAAAAAGCAGCACAATAAAAGAAAAAATAATCCAACAAAACTGGCTGAAGGACTTTAAAATGAAAATGTATTTATAATTTTAATTATAGAATGCATTTTTTTTTATCGATTTATCGCCACATTTAACTTTAGAGAGCATTTTAAGCCATTTTATTATTATTTTTACTGTTTTTACTTATCACAACGTCTTAGCAAGCATGGAAATTGGAGATTCCTTACTACAAAAATATCACTACAAAAAAAGTTTTTTTGGGTTGCTATAGAAATGACGACGCATCGTAACTATACTGTTTTCATCGTAGTGAAAAAAAAAACATTTTAAAGATGGAACCGATTTACGCTTTGGGGTCGATCAAATGTGAAAATCTGCCATGTTACAATTATGATAAAAAAGAATTACAATAATACAAGGAAAATCGTCTTCCTACAACGGTACCGCCGTCAAAACAATTCAAGCTAAAAATCCACCGTACTAGCGATCATGGCAAGGTGCTGAATTGTTTCATTACGTGTTTCACAGTGACTCTTTGCAGCTGAGATCATCACTTTCTGCCTCCTTTTTTTTTTTCTTTCCTTCCTCCCATGCTCCGCTCGCAGTGTTAAGTAGAGTCGAGTCATGACAGCTGCCGAGGTGCTGTGAGACAGCCTTGCGATGTCTTCCCCATGCTAATGACTCCACTTGTTTTTTTTCGCAGTGTCGTGGGATACCCGAGACCATTAAAGATCCACCATAGCGTCAAACATCTGAAGCCGGGTTCTACCGAGACGTCCTAGCAAGTGCCGGGCTGTTATTTACACTCTGTGTAGGCTTTAAATAGCGGAGAAATTAGCAAGGCTAGTTGCAAACCCCTGGTGTCAGTGTGGTCCGAGTCGACTGAGTCGGCAATGACTGAGGTAGTCTGCAAAATTAGCTCATGCGAAGAAGCATGAAGATACGGAGCGGTCTGAGGAGAAATTAGCAAGATGAAATGTATTCAATCGCAATGGTTTGAGAAAAAAAAATAAACACCAATCCACCAGAGATTCTTTGTTGATGGTGATTAGTAGTTAATGCTGCCTTCGCTGTGGATTGATTCCTTTTTTTGCCCAGGGAGCTGAACATGAGCGCAGACCAAGCAAGCTTGTGCTTCATTAGTTGGGTCTTGAATCTGACTATATGCTCCTGAGGGAAAGTTCAAATCTAGACTTAAAGGTCTTCACAATGACAACACATGGAGCAAATGTTTGTAGAAACTTAACCCCTTAAGCTAACAGTAGAGTTACAGTTACATAAAAGTCCTTGATTTGAGAAGTTCAGAAAAACTTGGATGGTGACAAATATGACAATGTAATGTTTTTTTTAAATACTGATTAGTTTACAGCTAAGAACAACAAGCCACTTTGTTTATTTAGAATTGAGATTAATATCCTTTCTAGACCGATCCAGTGAACAGCCAACGAGTTGTTGCTTCACCAGTGGATTTGCCCCAGAAACCAGTCATGTTACATCATGTTTATGTTGTTCCGTATGTACTATAGAATTTTTAGTCAAGTGAAATAGATTGATTTTGGACCACAAACAACCCTTTGATGCCCCCTTAATCCAAAAGCAGTTCTCTGGTATACTTTCAAGAAGCAGCAGTCCTATCAAAACCCATCGTGTAGATAAGACCTTGCTGCTTTCTAAGCTTCTTGTTGGGTTTTTTAAGGAAAGGTTTTTAGGCCCCCCTAGGAGCAGTCGCTCAATGTGTAAACCACTCCATCATGTTCTTTGTTCCTTCATCCGATCCACCTACACATCTCCAGACTGCTGAGCGGATTCTTTCAATGTGCCCTGCCTGCAGTCACAAATCACCCCCTGCCTTCCAACACTCCTCCGTTTTTTCGAGAGCTTCCATCACGTGGTTTGCACGGGTTGTTCGACTGTACGGTATGCAATCTATATCGAGGGTCTGAAATGAGCTACATTAGGAGAAATGGAACTAGATTTTTTTTAATGATGGAACATCCCTCCGAGGGTTGTCTGAGCCCTCTTTGTTTGGACAATACAGATGTGTGGGCAGATGCCATCTGGGGTTCGAAAGAACAAAACCGGGTGTGGGAGCAGGGCATTGGGGGGAGTTTAATCAGGTGACCTGCGAATACAGGAGGAGAATGGAAAATGGTCCGAGTGTAATCAATCAAAAAGAACGGTGACACAAATGACCGAAAGACAACGGGCGCGAGGTGAAAGCGGTGCCCCCCGCCCACTGGTGCTGGCGATCAATACAACCCCGATGTGATTGGTGAAGGCGAAACCACTGCCTCCTCCGGCCTAATTGGGTCTTTATGGTTGCGCAGCGTCTCGTGCAGATTGGAGGAATAAAACGGCATTCTTTTTCGACACTTTGAGTGACAATCGATGTCGGGCGCCCATCTCCAAACGCCAGATGCTCCTCCCGGCTTCATTATGCCCGCCGAAATGGTTTCGGCGGAGCAACGGTGGCGCCACAAAGCGTCACGTATGCGGCCCTTGGAGACCGAAGTCCAAACGTCACCTGCTCCTTAGGCTAATGCCATTATACGAAAAAAAGATCCCAACGGACCCCAAACCCACAAACAATTCATCTGCTGTTCAGATAGCAATAGGTTGCCAGGAAGTGCCTGCTGCGTTCACACACAAATACGTCTTTTGCGAAAACTCTGAGAGAACCGCAAGCTGGCGTTTGCGTAAGATTTATGTTAAACGCTCCACCAGTTTAAAGGGACACTGCTCCATGCTGGTCCACGGTCTCGCCCATATCTGGTGAACTCCAATTCGTGACACGTCTGTATCTCGACTGAAGATTTTCAGACCTTTAGTATGAACTACCTTTGTTGTAACTCCCTCGAATTCACAAATGTTGGCAAATTTCAGTATTAATACATTATCGCTTCAATAGTAACTTCGTTTCTATGGGAACAACTTGCACAACGGCAGCATCGATCCTGACTTAAGGGTCTTTTGTTTATTTATTAATCTGTTTTTCTTCAGGATTATATACAGTATGCCCTCCAAAACACTTGAAAATATTAAATGAATGGAAATGTTTCTTTCTCTTTAAACTATTTGTAAGTTTCACTGAATTTCTACAGTAAGAAAAAACCTTAAATCATTAATGAAATTATTTTATGATTTATTTATTCGGTTTCCATTTTCACATAATTTATTTTTAACGGCCTTGAACAGGTCAAACACTGCGTGCTCAGATATTTTATAAAAAAAAAATAATAATAATTCTTGCATTTTCATGTTTTTTAGAGCTAAATTTTTGACATTGTTTAATGAATATTCAGGATTTTCTTTTTTTTTTTTTTGGAGAAAAAATCCCAAAAAAACTTTTTTCGTCGTTTTTGCTGTTTACGAATCTGCAGATGCATGAAGGGGAAAATATATAAATTTTCAAGTGTTCACACGTTCTAGATTATTGTGGACGTTCTGGATGTCCACAATAATAAGAGATTTTATGCAGGGAATTTTTGCATGATTTGAAAAAAATAAATTTCCACAATCATAACCATCCTGATATTGATTCATTTCCTAAAAAAAAAAAAAAAAAATCAACCCACTGCTTTTTTATTCATGCACTTATTGATTACTTAATTGATTGTTTTCTTTCTTTCTTTTCATTTTTTTCTTGTCTTCAAGACGTCCCAACGTGTCCAGAAGACGGTTACCGCTCAATCCTTGGACAAAAAAATGCGGTGCAAACGTCTGTTGGAAAAACGATGCTCTGCAGGGTGGGCGTCCTGTTCTCTCCTTGTCCTGGTGGGCGCGCGTGATTGACACGTTTCGATCGCGTTGAGCAAACGAATGCGCACCGTGGAGACGCATTGCTTTGCGTGAACAGTAGACGGCGCCGTCGGACTTCTGACGCACCAGACTAAAACATCGCATGCAACTTCTGCATGTTGGCTTCTTGCATTTCCATCCTTTAAAAAAAAAAAAAATGCGTGTAATATATATATATTTTTTTGCACACTTTCTCTCTTTTACGCAGACGCTATTAAAATCAGGTGGATCTCAAGCCTACATCATGTTTGCATGAATTTTTTTCAAAATAAAAAATTGCCTCTTTTTTTTTTTCCCTTTCTTTCGTTTTTTTTTTTTTTTTTTTTTTTTTTTAAGTACTATACATATTCCAGGACGCCCTCAGACTTTCCAGCCCATGCTGATTGGCTGTGAATGGGTGATAGACACCCCCCACACACACACCATACAACATCCCCCCCCCCCCCTTCTTATACCCTATAGCCCCGCCTATTCGTGTTGTCGAGGAGCGCTCTTTTTTTTGCGCTCTTCACTCGCTGCTCGCGCGACTTCAGCGCCGCTCGGGCAACAAAAAAATACCACGAAAAACCATAACGGCGCAAAATGGCAACGAACGCGTTCCCTGCGCTTTGGGTTCTCTTATTCTGGATATTGCGCACATGCTCAGCCGCGCGGGTTTATCCTCCAAATGAAGGTAAGGAGACACGGGAATAAAAGGTGGAAGAACGGTCATCCATCCCTTCTTCTACTTCTACTTATCTGGATCTCTCCGGTGCGCAATGGAGATTTTACGCAGAGTCGGGATTTTTTATTTATTTATTTTTTGGAGTATATATACACACACACACAGTACAGCATGTAAATTGTATTTATTTATGTAACTTTGTGCCTCTTTATATAAAAGATGCATTCTAATGATCATAATAATAATAACAATCATAATAATAATGATTGTTATTATTAACGCATTTCCAAAGTCATTGGTACGGTTTTACGCATCGGACCGCGATTCCGCTGTTCTGTAACTCAAATTAGTAAACAGAAAACACAAAACAAACAAGTCAACAATAAATTGAGTTGGAAGTGTAGACATAAAGTAGTTTTGAGATTGTAGACAAATCTGGTTTTGTTAATGTCGGGTGATTTTGTTTTTTTGAGTTTGGTTGCAATTTTGCACCAAAAAAATAAAAAGATAAATAAATAAAGCATTAAAAATGAAAACGGATAGAATTTAAAACATATAAAAATAAAAGTGTAAACAGGAAAGCAACACAGAGTATGTGGTGTAATAAATAAACATGTAAAATTGAATAAATAAGTTTTTAATTGCCGTATCTACATCCACATTTCCAGATGTGCATTATTTAATTTGGACAATCAGATTCCTGTTTTCATTCCTGCTTCATTGTATTTTTTATTTTTTTTTGTCTGAATATTGATAATCTCTAACAACCAAAAAAAGAAATGCATTTTGGTTGGTTTTTTTTTTTAGTATGAATGCTTTAATCCCGACAAATGTTTCGCATCAGCTTTTGGAATTCCAAAATACTCCACAGCAGTGCAGATGGTTGAAAAAAAGGAGGATAAATAAACATTTTCCCATTACAGCAAAACAAAACAAAACCAGAAAAGAGAGAGAGAGAGAGAGAAAAAAAGAATGTGTGATCCTGCTATAGATAGAAGGAGAAAACAGTCTATAGTCAGGGCCATATCTTAAACCTGCACGTGAGCAAGAAAATAACGAGTGATGTTCAGTCATTTTGGGATCGAATCACATTTGGATGTGAGCATTTGAAGGAAATCCAGGACAAAATAAATGAGAATCACCCAAAAAGTGACACCTTTCTAACAGTCTAGTTGCGGTATATGTGGTTTGTCTTTTGCAGTGACGTTACTGGACTCCAGAACAGTGCAGGGTGAGCTGAAATGGGTTTCCAGTCCTACAGAAGGAGGGGTAAGTGATTAAAACAGTAACAACTGGTGTCTACTTTGACTTTGTCTACACCATGTTTAATATTACGTAGTGCATTTTTAACAATTTCAGCAAGGGTTTGATTGGAGGTCGCAAAAGTGGTCAACCAGTAGATACGTTTGCTGTGGATTATTTCAAAAAGATGCAAGGGCCGGAAGTAAAATTCCAGCATTGTCTTGGAGGGTAGACAAAAAATGGTTGTGGCCTCAAATAGCTCCAATACATTGCATGGCTTTATTGCTGTGACAGTTGGACTTCCGAATGAAAAGGGTCAAGGCAAGCTTCAAATAACGTCTATAGATACATCTTTGCTAATACAAATTTGGCCTCAGTTGCATAAAGCTTTAATGGATACTTGACATCGTGTCATAGCCTAAAGTGCTTCCAGATTCTAAATGTAGATTCTTTTGAAACAATTTGCTTCTCCAAATAAACCCAGAGAGGCCATATTGTTACCAAACAACCCAGCTTTTACCGTTCGATAGAATCCCTTTTAGAAAGTTTACTTGCCTTTATTCGGATGTGTAATTATATCTCATCAGCAAGTGATCGAGGCGGTGCGATCCGAATGTGTGGTATACATAACCAAATCTTTTTAATATCTTCTCATTGTCTCATTGCCAGTGGGAAGAAGTAAGTATCATGGACGAAAAAAACACACCCATCCGGACATATCAAGTGTGCAACGTGATGGAGCCGTCCCAGAACAACTGGCTTCGAACAGACTGGATTGCACGCGGAGCGGCTCAACGCATTTACGTCGAGATCAAGTTCACTCTGCGTGACTGCAACAGCTTGCCCGGCGTCATGGGCACGTGCAAGGAGACGTTCAACCTCTACTACTATGAATCCAACAATGACAAAGAGCGATATATCCGCGAGAACCAGTTCATCAAGATCGACACGATTGCCGCCGACGAGAGCTTCACGCAGGTGGACATCGGAGACCGCATCATGAAGCTCAATACCGAGGTGCGAGATGTGGGCGTCTTAACTCGCAAAGGCTTCTACTTGGCTTTCCAGGATGTGGGGGCGTGCATCGCCCTGGTGTCTGTGCGGATTTTTTACAAGAAGTGCCCGCTCACAGTACGCAACCTTGCTCAGTTTCCTGATACAACTACGGGTGCGGATACATCGTCGCTGGTGGAGGTCCGTGGCTCGTGCGTGGACAACTCGGAGGAGCGCGAAGTACCCAAGATGTATTGCGGTGCAGATGGAGAATGGCTGGTACCAATTGGAAGTTGTTTGTGTAACCCGGGATTTGAGGAGCGAGCCGGGGCATGCCAAGGTAGGGTTTCTGCTAGCTGCATTTGTGTCACTTAATATAGTCCACCATTGTTTGTCTTGTAAAACTATTCCTTCTGGCTAGTGGGTTCCTCTGGGGTTCCATTTGGAAGAGCTTCACAGGTTAAATTTTCAGGAGATCCATAGCCTGCTTGTTGGGAACAGCATTTGGGAGTATTCCAAATATTATTGCTCAGCACACACAATTTTATTCGGTTTCAGACAAGATTTCTAAAGCAAGATGTCCTGTTTCAAACGTGACTATATTGTGTTTTTTCAGCTGGACAACCATAGAAGTTTGCTCTACTTTAGACAGCTGGATGCTTAGCAGAAGTCAGTGGATTAAGAGGACACTGCTTGATCACTCTGTTTCATATCAGAACGTCTTAGCGGCCTCAGGGTTGGCGCTAATCATTTTTGTTTTGGCACCAGGAGTTTGTCGCATGCCTGAGAAATGCACTTTATATCAGCTTGTAGCTTTGAATACTTTTACACTGTCGTACTGTGTCAAAGCAGGAGATTTCTATTCCAGAGAACAACGAAAGGCTTGTAGGGAGAGAAGAAAAGTATGAGTATGACTTTTTTCCCTTTTTTTGGTCTTATTTCACCCAGCTCGCTTCTTAAAGTCTGCGGCTTGGAAAGGGGTTAAAAAGGGCTTCTTAGCATCTGGGTGAAGTCGAGGTCAGAGAAAATGAACTGCAGAACCTCGAGATAGGAGGACAGTTTGAGAACACCCCTCTGCCCTTTTTTTTTTTTTTACTTGCCTGTAAAAGGCATCTGGTCCAGGAGAGGGTCAGAGCTTTTGCACGGGTGATGTACTGCATGCTGGCCAGTCCAGCGTCGGTTATTTATGAGGGCAATCTCAGCAGGCTAATTACATGACAAATACACAGTGTAATTTAGGGCTGTTTTCGGTTGGGGGGGTTGCACTGACTCCACGGGCAGCCACTTGGTGAATGTGTCCGGGCGGTGGTTTGAACGAGTTTACTTTTGAAAAATGGACACGTTTCCTTGGCATTTCCCTCTCCTGCTCCATTGGCCTTATTCTCACTCTTCGTCGCTCATGGTCTCTTTCTTCTCTTTGTTCAGCTGTTGCGATTTACAGTGAAAAGCTGCCATAATTCGGTCAAAGCCCCGAAAGCCACATGGAGACTTGGTGGAAAATCCAGAATCATGTCGCTGTTTGACTTTAGCCCCTTTTAGTACCATTTAGTTATCATATTCGGGGTCCCACCAAACTTAAAAACAGGAACATCTATAGTCCACTGGGTTCCAGAGTAAGGGGAATATTTTTATTAGTTCTTTTGCTTGGTCAATGGCATCCGCAGTGGATTAGATGCCATCAGCAGATGTCATTGTCTGCGAGCCAACAATTGACAGCATCCTCATTGAGGCAAGTTCAAAAGGTGGCTCACTCTCCCAGGGTGAGGATGAGTGTCCGTGTCTCTTTAATAAGCCCATATTTATAAAGAACTGACTCATTGGTTCACTTTCAGCATAAGGGGTGTTTCGACAGGGGGGGGCGTATGATCTCAATAGGGCATCTATAGAAAATAAGGTATATGAGGCTCACAGTCCAGAAGGCAAGACTTGGACCCTTTGCCTGATTGTTGGGGATGCCCGGGATATTGGTGGGGGAGTTTCAGTGGCGGGGAGTGAGAAAAGAGGAACACTAGATGGGGTCAGGGGGTCGTCCCCGTTTTTCCTTTCACGCCCACGCAGAGACCAGGGTCACGGACGAGATTGATTAAGATGTCAAAGTTTTGACAGCTGTGTCTGAGTAAGGACGATAGAGAGATTGAAGAGGAGCCACGAAGACCTGAGAAGTATAAATGGAAGCAGAAGATATGCTCTTGTCTTTTGTTTTCAAGTTTTTTTTATGCTTTTGCATTGCTCATCTGCCAAAAACACAGACAAAGAAAGTGGGAATCAGTTTTTTTTCAACCCATTGTTGTGAGTCTTACAGCAAATATATTCCAACTAGTAATAGAAGAACTTTGACTCCCTTTTTTTTTTTTTTTTTTTAAGAATTTAATACAAATTAAACAGTTGGAGGCGGTATGCGCTTGCCATTTTGGTCAAAATAGACGTACAGGCTTTGGTATAATGAGAAAGCTGGCCTTTGTGTGCTTGATATTAAAAAGCAAAGGCGAATTTTTTTTTTCTTCCCTGATGGAAAATGGACATCGAGAATGTTTCTCAAACCACTTTTTTTTTTAGACCAAACTCTGACCAAACTAGTGTATTTAATAAACAAGCAAGTGTGTTTGTGCGTGTGTGTATGCACGTTCCATGTCCATCTAATTACACAAAGCCAGCATGTTTATCTCAATCCTGTCATAATTATGAGCAGGTGTGTGGGGTTCATCATCGGCCTCAGCTGGGTCTTGTTGTTAGTGTTTTTTTTTCCCAGCAGACAATAGTCTTCATCCGCCGAAAAATGCTTTCCGTTATGCATATTCATTACTTCCATCCTTTATTCCTACGCTTTTGATGGCAAGTGCATATGCTGATTCCTGTCACGATCCCCTTCAGTTTTGCATCCAGGGCTTCTGCGCTGGACGGTGAATAGGCCGTCAGCTGTCTCGGGTAGAAATGAGAGAGCGAAAAAGAAGGAAAGGGAAGGAAAGGAAAAGCATGTGGGGGTCTGCTCTTCGATATCAAACAGATAAACCATTTGCATATTTTGTAGGTGAAATTCAAAGGCAGCAAATTTGCATCTGTGCCTCACAATAGCATTTTCTTAGTTTTTTTTTTTTTTTTTTGACAGAAAGAGGCAGAAGAAAGGGTGTTCAAATGCTTCCTTTCATTTTTTTTTCTTCCAACGTGGCACCATTGTGACATTTCAATTTAAATGAGATAGCTAACTGTCTCGCATTACATGCTCACGATTGAATAGGATTCGGCTAATTCCAGGATGTGACACCAGGAATTTCGCCTTCTTCTTAGCGAAGCTTCAATTTGAGTGCTTGTCACTGTCAGAGTCCTGTTGTTTGCCCTGAGCGACAGCAAGTGTGTGTGTGTGTGCATTATCCTTGACCCCATGCTGTTGATTTTGGTTGGTTGCTCATGCTCGGAAATGCCCCTGACAACTTCCAGCCCTTCGCATGTCAAGGGCCTGATGGATGATGGGTTTCCGAGTGTCCGAGGTTACTGAGACAGGAAAAGAAACAGACTTAACTCCAATTGCCTGAAAGACAACCGCTCCTTTTTGCCACCACGTCCCCCCTCTTAAACTTTAGCAACATTAAGGCTAAAGTTTAGACATCTATCACCACCATGCTAACAGTGTACAGGCATTGAGAAAGGTCTACTTTTATTCTGTAGGCATTGAGAAAGCAGCCTGATAAATCACTTCAGCAGGGAGAGTATCCTCATATTTGAGTCTTTCCATTTAATTGACTTGCTGCTCATGAGGAGCCTGAGTATTGACTCACAGCTTAAATAACTCTCCCTTCATCCTTGCCTGTTAATCCTGTATCCTTACAAACCAGAACACACTGATGTTCATTTAAAGAGGTGTCCATCACCATCATCACCAGACAACACTCCCCATCGGTTGGTAGTAATCATGTTCTGCTTTCTGTAAAACTGGCTTCCATCCAAGAGGGTCAGAGGTCATCTGAGTTAGCATAAGGCAGGGATGAGAGCGGCAGCGAGCAATTCGAAAGGAAAGCGAGAACCATCCTTTTCTTTCGTTAAGTTGCTGCCCCAACGATTTAAATGTAGGGCAGATTAAACTTGACAGTCGGTATCACCGCTGAGTGCCTTTGTCTTTGCTTTCGATTAGGAAGGTTCCAACATTTCTCCAGACAAACGCACCAGATGGACTGTGGGACTCTGTGAATGCGCTTGTTTTGTTCCGCTAATGAAGCATTTGGAAAGGCGTCATAGCTTGATTTATGATGACAAATGACACAAACAAAATCCATGTACCATTTGGTAAATCTACTCTGTATAAACACTAGACTGTTTCATGGCGGAGGGGGGATATAATGACTGGATTCGAACGGAACTCTTTGTCAAGGTCCTTCAAGTTCTCTTTCAACGTAAAGCCTCGTGCTTGTAAACAGTGAAAGCGAAGTAATGAATATCCTTACAAAGACTTCAGAAATGCTAACATTTAACGCTAAAAAAAAGGGTAGTGCTGAGGTGCAGCACTGGGACTTGCTAAGTGTCTGTCCAGAGGTCCACAGCATTGATAGTCATTTAGCTGCAGAATTTATGTTTTATTATACCATGGTTTCTTTAGTAACACACAGTTACACCTAGACTTTAAATGTTGAAAATGTATTTAGGTTTAATTAACAAGTACTGAAGGAGTCTCCATTGTCAGGATGGAGGAATCTGTTTTTTAATTTCTTGATATTTTAATTTTTTCTTGCCTCAGGAAGAGAGAGACTACATTTATTTATTTCTTTATCTTGCTCCACTTGCAATATTGAGCCAATGCGTAAGGTATACATACTAACATATTATCTTAAGATTATACCAGGATATACATTCTTCTAGCACAGATACGGCTATGATATTCGATCCCCGCTAGCTTTCCTTCGGAGACAAATATTCCTTTAACTCGCCGTTCCTGTGGGAAAACTATGTGAGACATGGGCTCATATTTTTCTCACTGGGAGGGGGTGATTCTTGACTGAAGTGGCCTGGGGAAGGCTCCCTCCAAGTCTGTTTATCCGAGATCTGATAGGACGTCAGTTAACAGATGTCAATTAGCTCCGAGTGCGCGAGCGAGAGCAGCGGCCGGATGAAAAGATGGATTGAGTAATGAGATTATTTAAGGGCCGGCACGGCCTTGTTTCCACAATGCGGCGTAATCGCCGTAATTATGCCGGAGAGTTCACCATGCTGACCGAACAATAGGCATTAATACTTGTAATTATTTTGAGAGGCTGAGGTATGGTGGGCTTGAAGTCTCCCAGCGGAACTGAATGGGTTCGTTCCCTTACCTCAGGATACTGGAGTGGATTTGAGCCCTTTTAAATGGATACGAGTTGCTTGGACTCGACCACTTGGTTTGGCATTGGAAGCAATTAGTTTTGACTTTTTACGGCTTTGTTTGGGTGAAGAGGCTTTTTTTGATGGCTTGGCAATCCACATGCTAGCAGTTCACAAATAACCCATGCTATGGTGAAAGCGACAGGAAATGCTGGAAGTGATGATCTTACCTAGGTGAATTCATGGTCTTACAAGCCAGAGAAGGCTGGACTTTATTTTTTCTTATTATTCCTCCCACACAATGAGGCAAGGGCTGTTTCTGTAGCAGTTTTGGGTTGCTAGACCAATGCCCACCCTCCTCTTTTCACAGCCTTGCTTGAGGGGGGTAGGGGGGCTGGTTAAGAGCCTTGCTCAAGGCTCAAGAGTGGCAGCCTGTTGTGGCCTGACTCAAACCCAAAACCACCGGATCCGAAGTTCAATGGCTTAACCACTGGGCTACCACCTCCCCCAAGCAGGACTGGTCAGTTGGTTGGTATCAAGCTTGAAGTAATGTTTGCTAAATACATAAATGCTGTGTTTTTTCACGTGGGGCCCATTTCAGCTCTCAGGATTTGGACAAAATTGCTTTTCATTTATTGGCAAGCCATTATGCCAACGCCTCAGCTTATTGGTGATAATACATTCAATGTATTGTCTTAAAACGTAAGAGCAACTTTACCTAGGTGAATTCATGGTCTTGCAAGCCAAAAGAAACAAAGAAGGCAGGACATTGTTTGGTATAAAAAAGTACCCTTTTTTTAGCGCTCAGAATTTGTTCAAAGTTGCTTTTGGGTCGATTTAAAGGTGTCATCACCAATGAACTGATGTATTGCCATAATAGGCTGTGTTAGACTCCATGGGATCCAGACTGGTCTCCTGTATAATTAGCACATTTGTGTGACCGATTATTACCAAGCCGGGCCATGAATGGATCCAGGCGTGCAACACCCACCATTTCAAACTCACATAGCATAACTCGGACACTTTGCCCGAGCATACACGTCATGTTTGATTTTCAACGCATGCTCCCAAAGTAAAGTCTGAAAGCGAGAGCTGACGGATCATAACTCTATCGCCATGGCTGTGGCGTTGAAACTTCCGAACTTTGAAAGTGGAGACGCGCATTAATCAGAGAGTGCGGCGGCGCGGGACCTCGCTCAACACCTATTACAAAAAAAAAAAAACACATGTGCGCATGCTAGATCTCGGAGGAACTGTGTGTCAATATTAGCCAAGATTAGGTCACTTCCGTGTATGCTTGAGTAAGACTCAAAAGCAAAAAACTAATCATTTTATTAAAACATCCCGTATGCTTATTTCTCACCAAATTTGGCTCGGTGCTCCTAGACCCGCTCGGTTTCTGTGCATAGAGCTTACCCCGCTGTGGAGGCAGGAGCTAGTTGCAAATCGAGGATGTCTATTCAGTGCCTAGCTCACTACACATACACACACACACACACACACACACACACACACACACACACACACACACACACACACACTTTGCTTTGTGAAGCTGGCGCTCTTTGAAGGCCCTTAGCTAGAGGGGGACCGAAGCTGACAGTGAGAACATTAGCATGTCAAAAGCTTGCTGAATCAATAGGGCCCTTCTCTCTGCCTCGATTTCTCTCTCTCTGCCTGGCGCTAACACACACAGGCCTCTCCATTCAATGGCACTCAGCGCGACCTACTGTAGGAAAGGTGCTCTACTAATACGTGCGCTGCAGGGGAGAGAAATGGGGTAGAGAGTCAGGGGGTGGCGGAATAGCGAGAGAACTATTTATATTGTACCAGTGGATTTGAAGTAGATATTTTGCCCAGGGTGGGTGGTTAAAGAAAAAAAACGGCAACCCGGAATACGCCAGATATGTTTCTATCGTGGGTTGGTCCTGTGTTTATGTTATTCCATGTAAGATAGATGATGGACAAACGTGGCTAGGTCTCTAAAATGTGACTAACAGAGGTATTTAGCTTTGGACATTTGAGCAGAGTGTATGGACGGGAGATCTAGACGAACTAATGGACTAACGCACCAGCGCGTTGCTCCCTCACCGTGCTCAGCAAGTCAAAGAGCACTGAAGGGACTTGAGTGTTTGGCAAGGTGAAAATGGAACAACGATATCCTAATTGCGACTTGAGCTACGTCTCCACTAATAAGGATAAACTTAAACTGGCGTTTCTTTCGTCTAAAAACAATATGCGTCCACACTTTCGTTTTTTTCTCCCAAATGTTGCTTATCCAAACGCAAACGTCTAAAAATGCTTAAGTCCCTGTACTGCGCATGAGCAAAACATAAGACACTTCGACCTGTGTTATTTACCACAGGCGTTTATTTACTTTACTAAAACGCCTCACAAAAAAAATATGTTTTCAAATTGGATTAATTTGGTGACTGGAAACGACATTTCAGTGTAGACGGAAGGCCAAACGGAGAGAGAAATATGCGTTTTCAAATGAGAACATATTAGTTTTGACATGGCCTTCAGAAAAGAAAGAAAGCCTCCCCCTCGGATAAGGAATTCGGAAAGGTCTCCTCAACCTTGAGGTCAGCAAGTGACAAATCAACATGGCAGCAAAATTATACTGTATGTACTAGTAGTCGGTTTCGATCAATAGCAACGTTATAGCTATTACAAGCGAAATTGTTAACAAATTTAATTTGCTAGCAGCGGGAATGCGTCCGAGTTTCAGCAGCAGCCATTTTGCTTGCGAAAAAAAAGTTAGGCGCGCATTAGTTTGGGACATAAAGCCACACCATTCAAGGCATCAAAGCAATTACCAAGCAGCGGCAGAGAGCGAACACTGAGGGAGAAGTGAGATGAGAGTGTGCGAGTGTGTGTAAGAGAGAAAATGAGTGAAAATGAGGCTTCGGGTCTTTCGAATCTGCGGACGTGAAACACCACGGAGAGCTGCGAATGAGGATTGTGAGATGGCCGTCTCTGGTGAAATGTATGCGCCGCTACAGCTGCACCGATCAGTCACCGAGGGGGAAGACAATGAGCCGAAGCCTCTTACCTCCTTTTTCCTCCTGTCACCTGCTGCAGTCCGACCCCCTGTTGGGATCGAGACATTCCTCCAGCTTTCAGTCAATCACCCTGTGTGTGTGCAAGTATCTGTGTATGTGGAGGAGGGCCTCTTGTCCATCAGCTCTGGACCCCAGGCCGGGAAGTGTTTGTGATTCCATATGAAGTCCATAGCCGTTGGGGTTGCTTTATACACTTTGCTGTCCTCTTAGTCTCCTTTGGGATTTTCATAACGTACAAACTCATCAGGACATGTAGCACAGATGGCCAACGGTGTCCTTTTTTCTTTTATGTGTGTGGCGCGTGAAGGTTATTGCTTTGTCCTTTCCGGGGCTGAAGATTTCCCTAGCTTTACCTCTAAACCTATATATACCTTGTATAGGAATAAGCTATCACCCCCTGTTCAACTTGCTGTAGATATGACCTTGTTTTCTTTTTTTTTGTAAACCCAAGACCCAAAAAAGTTTACCAGTTCACAATTGTCCCCATGTCAGTCGTTCTCTGGTCCAAAAAGAAACCAAGGGAGGAAGAGAGGGAGAAGGAAAGCGTCTGGGAGGAGACGAAAGGATGAATAAGTGAATACCTGTGGATTAAAGCTTTAGAACCTTTGACAGCAGGGATGGCTCGCCTGTGACGGATGAGTCTCTCTAGGACTAAAGCCAGATCTATCTCTCTCTCTCACACACACACACACACACACACACACACACACACTCAGCTGAGTTAGCATGCGGCAGGACCTCGTTTTGTTTCATTCAGCCTCTGGAAATGTAATTAATAAGCGAAAATTCGAGGGTGAACCAATCAATGAGCTAATCAGTACACGCATTAGACAGAAGGGATGATAATTATCTCTTTCTTTCTGTTTATCAAAACTCAGGTGGAATTAGCATAGTGATTCAGCGAAAGCAACTAGCTAGCTAAAATAGTCCAAATCTCCGCATGTAACATCTAGCATAAGCTAGGATAGTTCTCAAAGTATTAACATGTATTTAAATCTGCAAAATTTATCATGAAATGTAGTTCAAACATTAGATATGTTTGTTAATCGCTAATTAGCCGGCAATTTTTATTTTATTTTATTATTATTAGCTTTGTGCTAAATGTTATATCTTGAGGCTGTTTCAGCAATGAAGTGAAAAGTCTCTGAATATTTGTTTGAGCCTGGACTAGTCATATTACATGAGCAGGTGATGGGAATTTAGTGGTTGTGTGTGTGTGTGTGTGTGTGTGTGTGTGTGTGTGTGTGTGTGTGTGAGAGAGCGAGAGAGAATGAATGTGTGTATGTGTGTGTGGTATGGTATGGTGCTTTAACCCTGCTGTACCATGGCTAAAGAAGGATAAATGATAAGCCAAAGTCATAAAACTGCCACAAGAGTGTTAGCTATTAACTGAGGTAAAAGTACAAAACTTAACCCGAACACACACTTTCTCTGCAGAC
The DNA here is from genome assembly GCF_946808225.1 of Silurus aristotelis. Lineage (NCBI taxonomy): Eukaryota > Metazoa > Chordata > Actinopteri > Siluriformes > Siluridae > Silurus > Silurus aristotelis. The sequence continues at coordinate 2,970,959 of NC_139578.1, forward strand.
TTCCTAAGATGTGTGTGTGTGTGTGTGTGTATGTATGGAAGTAAGTATGTGAGTTAGTCGATCTGTAGTAGTGCGTTTTATGTTATTTCAGTACTCAGGATTGTTCTTATTCCTAAAAAAAAAAGGGAATAAACACAACCGTTGCGCCAAACAAACCCAGATACTTCACTGCATCTTTGTAGTTCGTTCCCGGGAGGGCGGCCAATCGGTTCGAATATTTCAAATTATAATATTTCATAATATTTGACTTTTTTTTTCTACTCAGCCACATTTTCTGTAAAAAAAAAGTGAGTTTATTAGATGCATTTTGATTATAGCTTGGCTGATAGGAAAAGCGAGTGGCTCCAGGCCTGGAAGAAAACGAAAACATGTGGCATCATCTCACTCGAGTGTGTGTGTGTGTGTGTGTGTGTGTGTGTGTGTGTGTGTGTGTGTGTGCGTGTGTGTGTGTGCGTGTGCATGAACAAGAAAGGCACTGGCACTGAAAGACAAAATCTGGCACTGATATAGCAGTGCAAAGTGTCCAAGAGAACACACACACACACACACACACTCACTCACACTCACACTCAGAAGACCACCCAACAATGGTATCTCGCTTTTCTGGCCCATCCCCCCTTTTCCTTTTTCTCATCCTGTCTTGTCTTTTCAGACTTTCCAAAAAAAATTTTTGGACAACAAATGATTGTTTTGTTTTTTTAGTTGTTCTTCACTTATTGTAATATATATGCGGTTGAACGTCATGACACACTTTCGTCGCAGCAACTGTCGATTGTTATAAACTTCAACTCCCGCTGCACTACACACATCGTCAGACATGCTAGCTAGACTATAAAAAAATTTTCTTTTTTTTGTATGATGTGGGGACCGAGCATCGCATTTCGTTTCCATTAGGGGTCGCCACAGCGAATCATCCGCATGTTTGATTTGGTACATGTTTTTATACTGGATGCCCTTCCTAACGCAACCCTCCCCATTTTTCCGGGCATGGGACCGGCACTAAGGCTTGTGCAACCCTAATGGCTGGGGTTGGTTCCCTGACCGGACCGGACTTGACAGCACAATGGAGATTCTTGCCACATGAGCTAGCTAAATAGGGCGAAAAATGATTTGGAGAATTTCTTTCTGAGATTTTTCAGGCTACTTTCGTCCACAATGTAGGACTAGCGTGCGATCGGGTGAAGCTTTACACCCCGTTATTGTCGTGATGAAGTCTATTCTTTCGAGCTGAACCCTGTCTCTTTTTTATGGGCGAAGAGAAAGAGGACTGCTGACCCCTGAGTAACGAGCCAGTGGCTGTTAATTACACCTCCATTAGGACATGAATGGGGAGATCAGCATTTCCCCAAGCTTAAGGATAAAGATTTCAGGAGAACATGGTTAGGGGGAAGTGTGATTGGATAAAGATGTACGGACGGGAACAAAGACGGAGTGAAAACCCAGCTGCCTTAAAGTGAAGCTAAAGTGAAGAGACGATCCGTTGTCTATATAGAAGACATATTTTGAAGCGTTGTCCAAGATGAAGGTTTCTATTTGTGGTCCAATTTGAAGTCTCTATAATGATATTCATTAGGTCTTTGAAAAGTGGATAAATAACCGATATAAATGTTTTTTAAGGCGATGGAGACGTCATCGCTGTCCTAATGACTTGGCAAATTCGTAAAAACAATACTTTTATTCACACACCCAGCCCTCTACCTAATCTTCTTTAGCAGCTCCACCAATTAACTCTTTCCTTCAGCTCCAGTTAAAAAGATCCCAAGCTCATCAGATGGACTCTCAAATCCCCCCCTCCCCTGTTTTTTCCCAGATTTAATTCCTCAATACACCCTGAAGGTCATGACCCTGAGCTTCCTATCTCTATTTCTCCCTCAGTCCCCCGCTGTTCTTTTGCCATGTTTGCTTCAGAGGACGACAGAAAAACTTGTTAATCTCTTTTCGTCCCTGATCGCACTCAATGTAGCGGCTGATTGGCCCCCGGGCAGACAGTGACGGACGGAAAGCATTGTAGAGATAGAGGACAAGGAAAAGGTGGAGAGGTGTTAATCCTGGAGGGGGCGGCTCCCTGGGGCGCCGTCACTTTTGCACAATTAAAAAGAGACAGTTGGACGGTGAAGAAAGAGATTAATTGAGACTCGGGCAAAGCCGTTTTTTTGGTGGAGGGATTCCCATGTTGGGGAAAAAAGGAAAGAAAGAAAGAACATCTCAAGAATTAAAAGGTTGTTAGTGAGGTTTCTGAAGAAAAAGGGAAAATGGATCAAATCATGAATTCTGTAGTTTGGTTTGATTATAAAATTTATATGGGCTCACTCTCCACTTTTCTGGGAAGATGTTTCTCAAGATTTTGGAGTGTTCTTGTAAAGATTTGTGCTCATACAGCCACAAGTATCTTAAAATCAGTGTTTTATCCTAAAGGTGTTCCATAGGTTTTGGAGCTCTATAGCAGGAGGTCTTCCATTCCAAGTCATATCTTCATGGAGCTGGATTTTTGGACAGATAAATTATAATGCTGGAACAAGTTCGGGTCACCTAGTTCGAGTGAAGGGAATATTTCATTCTACCACATCCTATACGTCCAACTTTAATGGTACCAGTTTGAGGATGAAACCATAAAAGTCGGCTTGAAAAGTCAGCTGTCCCAATCCTTTATCTCCACCTAGCATGTATACATAAAAGCCAAATTTTAGAGAAGGAGCGAGCGTGTCGACAAAATGTCAACCGAACAACGCGCCACGTAAGCATTGCAATAATGCAGCTCAACCACTGAAGCTACCATTGACACACTCTTAACTCTTTCTTATTATACAGGGCGCCATTTCTTTTTTTTTTTGCCTCGGTTTATAACCTGACACCACGTCATATTATGTATAAACAATTCCAGGAGTCTGTCTCAATAAGATCAGAGGGTTCAACTGCACTATTATTCAGCGAGTGGCTGTGTACGCATATGTGTGTGTGTGTGTGTGTGTGTGTGTGTGTGTGTGTGTGTGTGTGTGAGAGACAAGTGTGTTAGAGATGGATGACACAGCGCATTCCTGCACTATCGCTTCCTCTCTAAATTAGAGTGCCATAAAACCATTGAAACGCACTCCAATACACAGGCCGAGTCCGTAAGGTTGACCTGGCAACCGCAAACACACATACACAAATACAGATAAACACAATTGCTTTAGAACAGCGTCCAAAATGCTCAAACCCTAAGAATATACTGTTTACATACAATAACTGATGCTAGTTTCCCTCTTTTTTGTGTTTCAGCCTGCAAAATCGGCTACTACAGAGCCTTGGCCAGTGACTCCAGTTGCTCCAAATGTCCTTCTCACAGCTACTCGACACGTGAAGGCGCCACGTCGTGCACGTGCGATAAAGGATACTTCCGATCCGAGACGGACCCCGCGTCCATGCCTTGCACCCGTATGTATACCATTTATATAAATCACTCAAGTATGAAGGTTTCAAAGGCTACGTCGAAACAATATGCGCCTTTTATATCATGGTTCATACGAGAACGCAGAATTTTTTAAAATCCTTGTTCGAATATCGTCTTTATTTGATTTTTTTTTTTTATTTCCTGCACCTAAAGCACATTGTTTTATTCCTTACATATTGAATATTCATTATGACATGATTAGGGTCATTAAATGTAGTTAATTAGCTGATTAAGTAACGAATCGCAAACAATGCATTACATGAAAAAATGATTCGTTTATTAAATAAAAAATTATACAACAAATTATAGAATATACATTCGTACCTTATTAGGAAAATATTTCGCAAATATTCTTATAAAGAAAAAAATTTAATAACTGCATTTTATTTGCAAAAAATATTTAAAAGATTTTCATTAAGAGTATATTATACCTTTGCATAGTAAAAAAAAAAAAATATTTTTTTTTAATTACAATAAAAAAAATATATAATATAAATGCATTGTATTGGCAAAACATTGTTGTATATATTTGTTTAGAAAATATTTAATATAACCACTGTATTGGTGATAAAAATTTATATATATATATATATATATATATAAAAAAAAAAAAAAGTATTGCATTTTTTTTTTTTTTTATTAAAACATTTTAGAATATAATTATGCACTGCATTAGAAAAACAAAATAAATAAATAAAACAAAAGTAAATAAAGCAGGTAAAATAAGTTTCGAACAAGTCAGCATTTTTCCCCTCAGTAAATATATTTCTTAAAAAAATATTTACCATTTATTGAACACGCTTACTGAAATTCATTAAATTCTTCGTACAAAAGCCTTTGTTGGTAATGAGGGCTTCAAGACGCCTCCTGTATAAAGAAACTGGTTGCACGCGTTGTTCAGGTGTGATTTTGGCCCATTCTTTCACACAAACATACTTTAAATCTTGAAGGATCCATGAGCCTCTTCTATGAACTCTGATCTTCAGTTCTTTCCATAGCTTTTTTATTTGAATTCAAGTCAGGTGATTGGCTGAAACAACAGCACCCGGTTATGGCCAGTTTACGGTGAAATGTTCTTTCCATTTTCTGATTATGGCCCCAACAGTGTTCACTGGAACATTCAGAAGTTTTGAAATCCTTCTGAAACCAATGCCATCAGTCTGTTTTGTAACAATAAGGTTGTGAAGGACTTAAGAGCGGTCTTAGCATTTACCCATGAGGAGATGGTTATTGTGTGACTCCTTGGTAAAGGGACACCTTTATACAGGCTATCAGTTGGGACTGAACCAGCTGATATTAATTTGCACTGGCAGAAGGCAGGATTGCTTTCTAATTGCTGATTGATTTCAGCTGGTGTCTTGGCTTTCACTTCCTTTTTTCACCTCCCTTTCTTCATGCGTTCAATACTTTTTCATTGTTTCATTTCAAATTACTATGCATAACATCATTTATGGACATGTATGGTTTGATTTCTTTGCATGTGTAGATTGCATGGGTTGTTTCCAACATCTGGCACCTTACATTACACAAATACATTTACTGAGGAAAAATGGTGACATGTTCAATACTTATTTTACCCGCTGTAACTGCATAGTATAAACAGAAAAATATCATTTTTGCTAGAACTAAAACTAAATCATATTATATTATATGACTTTGCATATTTTGCTTTGAAGAAAAATGCATTGGTTAACAAACTTTTCGAAGCTTGTGTAGTATATAGTTTACACACACTCTCACACACTCTCGAACACCTGGCCATCAACAAATCCCATGCCCCTAACGCAACAATAGAAGAAACAAAGTGCTTAAGTGTGAGTCTAAGTGTGTACTCAAGTGTGTGTGTGTGTGAGAAGAAAATCCCATGATAATATGCACCTTAGCGTCTGAGGTGCATTAAACCAGAGTGCCTGCAGCTAGCTTGCTATGGCTTTATAACACACAAAACACACACACACACACACACAATAAACAGAAGCTAAACAACCATAGCGTAGCGTGACGAAAGATGCACGCCAGGAGAGACAGATGTTATCGGTATGTGCGAGTTCAAAGAGACAAATTTAAACAATCCGATGCAAAACTTCACCAGGCTACGGCCTGCTAATTACACTTCTGATTATTCGGTTCACTTTCGCCCGCTTGAAAAACAAGGGAAATCTTGAGGCGCAGAGAGCGAGAGAGAGAGAAAGAGAAAAAGAGAGAGAGAGAACGAAAAAGACAGATGGATAAACCTCAGACTTGCTCCATTACACTAAACCTTCTCACCTTATTGTATTGAAACGGAGCTGCTGTCCGTCACCCTGAAGCCCAGGGTTTGGCGAGCCTAACAATAATATAAGCCAAATGGATGTTTCTGGAAAGACGAAATCAAAAACAGCAAAGAGTTCACAAAACAAATCTGTCAAAAAAATATATGCCTCAGAGATCTCGCTAGTTTCCTCACAGACATTTTTATAACCGAGAAAATCCTTTCAAAACGCTAGGCTAGTGAACCGTTTCGAGCCAACACGAGCTATTTTGGCGTAAATATTAGCTGACCTCGCTAAGTAGCAAAAATCGTATCAGAAACTCTTAAAACATTGATGGAAAAATTGCTGGCTTAGCTACCTGCTAGTAAGCTAGCTCAAACCGAAGCTCAGTCCAAAACCATGATACACTAGAGGTTATATCAATAATGTTAGCTAGCTGTTCAATTTGAAGACGAGCTAACTCAGAGCAAACTAGCTATGTTCCGTCTGGTGTTCAGTTATTTTTTAGCGCTAATGGTATCGAGTTAGCTTAAAAAAAAAGGTGGGCTACAACTTTTTTGTAGTCAGCAACATGATTCCACTCTGCTACGACTGCTTACTTCATTTTACAAAGCGTAGCCGTGTTTTCTGAAAGCTCAGTTAGCATGGCGGAACATCCGTAGGATGTTTGGGACTTTTCGTGCCGTGAAAATAACTAAGTATATAAAAATACATGAAAAATATCCATCCGTTCGCAAAATATCTGTGAGGGTGCTGAGTTTTTGGCAAAGGTGGAGAGCGTGTTTTTCATGCCTGTGACATTTTGTTTGTGCGAGAGCTTCATTTCAACTGTGTGTGTGTGTGTGTGTGTGTGTGTGTGTGTGTGGTCTATGCAGGGCACAAACACACGCAAGGGCAAAGCAATTAGTATTAATAAGATTCCTATCAGCCACCCACTCGGTTATAAAGATGAACATCTCATGATCTCGCTCAAACACACACACACATATACACACACATACACACACATGCACAGAGAGAGAGCAAACAGAGGGGAAAGCCTGCGGCGACGGTTTGTCATAAACGTAATTATGCCTAAATTCAGCAGTGCCCGGTTTACAGAAACACACACACACACGCGCGATAAAAAAAGGGCACGGGATTGTGTGGGTTTGTGCACTCGTTCCTTCTTCTCTTCCTCTCTCTCTTTTATTTTCCCCCATGCTGAATAAACACTTGATTGCTCAAATGCTCAATTATGGAATGGCTTTGATCACCGATTATTGTTCCAAGTCCAAAGATTTGCACGGTCAAATGCTAAAGGGCATGTTCCAAAGTATTGGAACGTTTCTTGTGATAGGTTTGAGCTCTATTCCGTTTTGCCCCTCCAGAGCCGCCGTCCGCCCCGCAGCATCTCATCTCCAACGTCAACGAGACGTCGGTGAACCTGGAGTGGTCAGTGCCGGCGTTTTCGGGCGGGAGACAGGATCTTACGTACAACGTGGTGTGCAAGCGGTGCAGCCCTGACGGGCAGCGGTGCGAGCCGTGCGGTGTCGGCATCCATTACGCCCCGCAGCAGTTCAGCCTGCGTGCCACGCGTGTCTCCATCAACGAGCTGCAGGCGCACACCAACTACACCTTCCAGGTGTGGGCGATCAACGGCGTGTCACCCCAGAGCCCTGGGACTGACCAGGCCGCCTCGGTCACCGTCACCACTAACCAAGCCGGTAAGTGGCAGCCAGATTCACCTTTTTCCCTACATGTACAGATGCCCTCATCCAGTTATCTAAGCTATGTAGGAAGAGCAATGCTCAAGAGTCTAGCAGTGGGAGCTTTGCGGTGCCCGGATTTGAACCCATGACCCTCCGATTGTTCCAACATCTTGTCTACGGGGCTACCACTTCCCCTTACTTGACTGCTTCATATTTGGATCCTTAATTGCGATTGCTTGGTACTACATAAAGTGTAGGGCTCGATCATTTCCATGATAACAATTTCAATGGCCCAGATGCTTCATACAACAATTTACGATTAATGTAGCTATTCTGTACGGAGTTCACTTCCTGTAACCCGTTTATTAGCTAGCTTGAATTGATAGCCAGAAGTTGTTTGTGCGTGTTTAGCATTTAGAATAATGAGAGCGCTGAAAAACGTCCTGACAAGTCATATAATAAAAACGAGATTGAGATCTGTGTGGATACCTCACTGCATGACCTCACTGAATACCAGAGGCATGTCCTCATGATTAGGTGCGAGGTTGATGCGTAGCATGCGTACCGAAAAAAACATGGCTGCCCAAATATGGAAAACCAATCTTCGTTTAGTTTTTTTTTGTTGGGGGGGGGGGGGGGGTTGTTGGTCTGTGTGAACAAATTTTCTCATGAGCGTCAAAAGCAATTATTCTGACAATAAACTTAGGGTGCATGTTAGTATGTGTGTGTGTTAGCATTAGCATTCCGCCATTTCCAAGCATGTGCCTGGGATGCCTGGTTTGCTAGTGCCGAGTGGCAAATTTTTACGAGGTGTTTAATTACAGCCCAGAGAAGCCGTGGTGTATGTTTGCGTCCCATTAACCACAGACACACCTGTCCAGTATGCGCATTACCAATTTGCCTGTCTCGGTTTAGCGTTTACAACACACACATACACAAACACAACTGGAATTTTTTTTATGAGCCCCGCTTCCAAATCAGCTTTTATTCCTTTCTGTGCAGCCATTCAGACAAAAAAGAGCCTCGGCTTGATCTTGCATGGTCTCTGGAATGTGGATTTAAACCTATATAGATTACAACAGACTTGCTTCCAATAATAAAGTCTGGCTACAAAAAGGAAATAAAGAAAAAGAAAAAAAAATTGCAAGTCGCCAGCTTTATCGCCGGGAAAACTGAGCCTCCGTGCTGTTATAACGGGCGCTTTGGCGAGACCGGCCTTCATAAGAGGAAACACGAAACCCCACATCAATCAGGTGCTGGCGTTATGTGACACTCCAAAAAGGTTTTTCCTTCCCTGTCTCGGCATGATAACGTCAACATAGCTCGTTTGCTGTAACGGTTTAGAGCTTAATGGGGCTAATATGTTTGTCTATTAAACAAAGTTAAACAGCAGGGTTTGTTTGCCACGCAAAGTAGAAAATCAGCAACGATGCGACGCATACTACCCATACCCTATCTAGAGAGTCCTAATAGCGATAGGGCATTGGCACCATTTGCATAGTATCTCTAGCTTCCTAGGTCCTTCCAAACCAAGCATCAACTGGTTGGGAATGGAGCCAACATTCAAACAGTCACACTCAAATTCAAATTCTTTGGTTAGAGCTTCTAGAAGACGTTCTCTCCATGTTATTTTAAGCTTTATTATTCTTTTCATCATCTCCAGCGCCCTCTCCGGTTACATCCATCCAGGCCAAGGACATCACCCGGCACGGTGTGTCGCTGGCATGGCAGCAGCCCGAGAGGCCCAACGGGGTCATCCTGGAGTATGAGGTCAAGTACTACGAGAAGGTGAGTAGGGTGGCAAGGGAACCACAGACTAGGGTCAGCAGCGGCAGTACCTGTATGTACATAGCAAGGGTTGATGGGGGGCAAGGTCTACACAAAGGTAGCTGGGATGTAAAAAAAAGTAGACAGCAGGGAACGAGAGACTGATCGAGAGATTACACGAGTAAAACTATCACATACACCCAAACTCCAAGGCTTACATTACGCTCCAAGAGATACAAACCAAGCATTTGGGGCATTAAAGAAAAGAAATCTCCCTGGCTTTGCTTGCTTTGGTGCAGATTTGGAAATACCAAAGCGCTCTGAATGTAAAGGAAAGCTCTGGGGATTTCTACTCAAGCTAATTCCGGTTACACCCATAGGAGGGAACGCAGACAATAGACAAGCACTTTGCTTTTTTCTTTCTTCCACAAAATGTGGTTTGTGGTTCTCCTACAGGAAGCTTCCACCATTTTTTTCATATCAGACCTGCATAGAATCGCGGTTGATGTATTTTGTGTGCCGTAGCAAACAAAGCTCCTCGTCATGTGAGCTTTGTTTTGTTTGAGATCGTTTAGGCAAGACTCGACAGGTAGACCATTTTGCTACAGTACTTCAATCGAAAACATTTCCAGAAGCAGAATGTTTGGGGGGAGTTTTACGTTTCTTCATGACACTACAACTTTAAAGAAAGTGCTAAGCACCGCCCACATGGGATTCACTTCAAGTCATAGAGCATTGAAAATATTATTTATGATATACATCATGTAGCTAAAGGATGAAAACACATTTTCTTGGTGTTCCCTTTTCATTTACAAAAAAGGACCCTTATTATAACAACTCAATGATGATTATATTTCAAAAAATTTTGCAAATAATTCCCATTGTTTCGAACACCAATTTTGCCTTTTTTGTGCCACCAGGATCAGAACGAGCGTAGCTACCGCATCACGAAGACGGCATCCCGCAGCACTGACATTAAAGGCCTAAGCCCGCTAACCTCGTACGTTTTCCACGTCCGAGCCCGCACGGCTGCCGGCTACGGAGAATTCAGCATGCCTTTCGAATTCATGACCAACTCAGGTGCATAAACAGCAACACAATCATACTTGTTTTTCTATTAAACAAAGACAGAAGTGTTAAGTCTTGGGCTACATTTTTTATTTTCTTTTTTTTGTAAAATACTGTTTATAATTACAGACCACTTTTCAAACTAATAGGTCTTTGTTTTAGCTAGCAAAGACAAGTAAAAATAAATCATTTATAAATATTTATGAAACAGCATCACAGTATCGCGAAGTATCAGCCATTCAAATATTCTTGCTCCTGCCCCCTACAGTTCCTTCTCCAATTATCGGCGATGGCGCAAACTCTACGGTCCTCCTGGTCTCCGTTATCGGCAGCGTGGTCCTGCTGCTCATCTTCATCGCCGTCTTCGTCATCGGACGCAGGTACGCCAGTCTTTAAATAACATCATCAGTCTTATTTTGGCTGCTCACCTTTCTGCTGTCTCGGTCTGTCAGGACCTGTCTTCACCGTCCTTACCGAGATCATCCTCCCGTCAGAACTCCCACGGGGCGCTGCGTCTCTAAACAAATTCTTTTTCCTCTCCTTCTCGCTTGTCAGACCGATCTCTGTCCATGTAGGTGTCTTAGATTAGATTACACGTCACCTTTTCCAACTTTTAAAAGTGCCAAAAGCTTCAGCTTTTCAGGCGAGAACCCCACCCCCTCTTTCCAAGACTGACACTGTGACGTTATCAGCCGTGATAATCACCTGTGTCCTGTGGCCCAAATTCCAATCACAGCCCAAATGAATAGGCTCTTTGTTTACGCCCCAAAGCTCCCATTAGACACTTCCTAACAAACATTATCCCTTTAAAAAAAAATATATATATATAACACCTTTACTGTTACACCTTCTCTTTTCAGGAGACATGTCAGGGTCCAAAAAAGGTGTACAAAAAGGAATACAGATCTTCGGCTGTTGCTTGGCAACCAGCACCTGATTTCAACTTTATTAGTATATGAAATAATCTTATCCAGACATAATAATAAATACAGAATAACGTACATAATGTGCTCTTAGAATGAACGATAGGGTTGGGCGATACTGTTGGCACCCTCAGATTGGTTGGTAATTTTCCTGTAACACCTTGTCCTATGGTGAGGTCCTTTGTTGGACAAGGCGCAAATAATGGATTATAGAAATTTGCATTTCTTGAACACACACTAACACACACACACACACACACACACACACCAAGGCATTCTGGAGGTAAAACCTGGTCTCCTCCTTTTCCTGTTCTACCTGTGAATCTTCCTGTCCTCCCCATCTTTACTCACTACCTTTTTTTCACACACACACACACACACCTTTTTCCTTTCTCTCCGCCTCTCCCGCCCACCTCAGGGGGCCTTTTGTCAACGCCGGGCCGGCACAAAGAAACAACAACAACACAGTCGCATTCCTGAAAAGGTTGATTCGACTCGCCCAGGTGACCCCCGCTCACAGCGGGGTGTGTATATGTGTGTGTCTATTATAAACTCACGCTGTTTAGACCAGGTGACCCCACGGTTTTAAGGGAAAGACACTGTGTGTGTCAAGAGGAGGGAGTGTGTGTTTGGATAGGGTTGACCACTTCCTGCATCTCTCACTATCTTTCTCAGTCCTCTTTTGTTTCTGATCTTCAAAGATGTCCTGATGATTTCTATCCAGAAAAATTAATGCTTAGATGTGCATGTTTTTTTTTCCTTCTCTCTAGGAGGAGTAAATACAGCAAAGCCAAGCAGGATTCCGATGAAGAGAAGCACCTACACCCAGGTAATGAGGCGAACACTAGCTAAACATATCTATATGCAAAGACACATAAAACACAAACAAAAAAGGAGGCGAGTGTGGAAGGGGGCGCTGGCAAAAGAGAAAACAATAAAAAAATAAAGTAGCATTAAATTTGAAAGCGTGCCTCCTGTTTGTTTTCTTTTTGCCTGCACTACTCTTATTTATCGCATTCATTTCCAACACTCACTCTCTCTCTCTCTCTCTCTCTCTCTCTCTCTCTCTCTCTCTCTCTCTCTCTCTCATACATCCATCCACAGGGGTGCGGATCTATGTGGACCCTTTCACGTATGAGGACCCCAACCAGGCCGTGCGCGAATTCGCCAAAGAAATCGACGCCTCTTGCATTAAGATCGAAAAGGTCATCGGCATCGGTAAGAAGCCCTCCGGCTGTGTCCCATTCGGAGCGTGCTTTATTCGCAGCTCAAAACCCCGAAAGAAACAAAAAAGGCGTTCTCTAAATACACAACAGCCTTTTGAAAAAACAGCGTATTGTGAACCGGTTATATAACTCCTGTTCCAGGCGAATTCGGTGAGGTGTGTAGCGGCCGCTTGAAGATGCCTGGAAAACGGGAGATCTGTGTGGCCATCAAAACGCTCAAAGCCGGCTACACGGAAAAGCAAAGGCGTGATTTCCTGAGCGAGGCCAGCATCATGGGCCAGTTCGATCACCCGAACATCATCCGCCTCGAGGGCGTCGTCACTAAATGTGAGTACAGTTGGACGAAGTGTCGTAAAAAAATCGCTCCAGACCTTCTTGGAGGAATTTCAAGTCTCTCACGTCTCGGTACTGGAACTCCGGTTTTGCTCAGTTCAGACTTTAGGTTTTGGCTTGGTGCTTGCCAACAGCCCCCTTGAGTGCTGTTCTTCTGCGCCACATTCCAAATCACCCAGTGCATCATAATCACCATTTGGCGCCTGGCTTAAATAAAAAAAAAAAAGAAGGCATACAGCATTACATACTCCTGGTTTTTTTCCACCTTGATGAAAATCAAGCTGGTCTTTCCAGTGGCTGCTTTTTTGCCAGCCCCGGAATCTTGGCAGTCGGGCAGGTATCAGATCGTATCAGATCGCAACTTTTAGCATTACTGTGTTGATTGAAAGTATCTGCCTGTATAAGCGAATTAAGTAGCGTATTTTGACGTCTGTTTTCTGCCATAACTCATACTGAGCTGCTCGGATTCGTAAGAAATGATATAAAGGTGTTCAAATCATGGGTATTGAGATATTTCTGCTGTTTTATTCATAAAAAACGGTGACGTTCACACTACCGAAGTCACAATCACTAGTGACCAAATCTTAGTGACAAAGCGTAACATTTCCGATGCTCATATACCACCTTGCTGAGCAGAAAAGCATCTCAGGATGCATTGAACTTTGAGGAAGGCCACCCTGATTTTCAGATTTTCCAATTCTTGGCAAACCCAGTAACAAGATTTCATGGACCAATCTGGTGCATGTGATTTGACAGTTCTTGACAGATATAATGTTGGCTCCTATATGCAATTAGCAACCAAGAAAACTCTGAGGTCAGAGGAAAATGGCCAGGCTGGTTTGAAGCACCAAAGAGGCCATGGTAGATCTAGTTTAGAATGTGCTGAATATGAAGGAACTTGGAAGAATATAGTTCTTGGCTTGTATCTGCTTGATTTTATGGCTTGCACTGCTGCTTGATGATTGGCTGATTGAATAATTGGGATTGAATAAACAGGTCTGCATTTGTTCCTCTTAAAGTGTCATGTATCTTAACAAGGGTTAGGTTTGTCTTGTTGGCTTCAACATGGTAACTCCTTTAAGTATTTATAGCATGATAGGAGACACTGCCAAGAGCGTAGCTAGCCTTTTGCCTCAATAGCGTCCCTTTTAACTCCAGGGCTAGTCGACCTTGTGAGAGCTGTTGGTTTTATTAATGGCGGTACAAGGCCTTGTAAAAACCGTGGCCCAACTAAAGAGGGCTCAAGCTGATTGTTACTGCCGCCGAATAATGGTGGTCCTTTCCTCTCCAACAGGGCCAATTAAATGTGTTAAATCACTTATGATACTGTGAGTGTCCTGAATAAATAAGTACCCGAATGCCCCCCTAGCTTTAGACATACAGAGTGCATGCGAGAGAGAGAGGGGGAAAGCAGGAGATGCCAGCCATCCCTAAAGGAGGCATTCAGAGATGGCAACACGTTGGCGCTAAACGCGGCAGTGCGAGATTGCATTTGCATAATGAAGCCACAGCTTTTACACCATAATGATTTCTCATAGGTGGAGAGCCCATGTGTGTGTGTGTGATTGTCATCCATTGTGAAGCCATCATCGCCGCTGTTCTACATCTTGGGGAAAAGGCGGTAGTGGGAGAGAGGGAGGGAGGGATTGGTGTAATTCGGCAATGGAGGTCTAATCAGGCCTCAGCGATAGATGCATTCAATAAACAAACACGCAGTGAGAAAAGCAGGGGAAAATAACACCAATACCGAGTAAGTGTGAGAAACGAAGGCTCTTGATTGGGAAGTGTCGCTCAAAGCGCACCAGACAAAGCCACAACAAACTTTCTGAGCGACACACGAGCACTTTTGTTCTTTCGAAACCGGCATTTTCTCTCTATTTCCAGTAGCGCCTGAGATCGTTACGCAACAAGACGGCTAATGAAACAATGAAAAACTGCTTATTGTGCACAGGGTGTTTTTTTTCCCCCTTCTCTGTTGCTCAAGGTTTTTGATTAGTTTCTCTCTTCTGCGGTTTTTGTCTATGCGTGGCAGAGATGATTACCATTCACGAGGCAGCCTCTGTGGAGCCTTTGGCTGAGACAACATAGTGTTTGTTGAGCAGATGGGTTCGCTGATTGCTAGTTACGAGGTAGCACTAGCAAAAGAAAGCGGCAGCCGAAGAAAGAGAAAAGGAAGAGGGGTCAGGAGCGTGGGGAGAAAGATGTATTACAGCTGCAGCAGCTTTGTATTAACATCAAAATGTAGTTTGTTCTGGTTTCAAACGCCGGCTCCGCTGGCTTAGCGTGGCGCTTAAGGCTAGCGGAGACAAACTGCTAACCGAATCGCATTCGATTTTATTCACCTTTTTTTTTGTTTTAAAGAAAAGTCACAGTATGTTGCATCTTTTGCTATAATTAACACATATACCTATATTAATGGTCACAATCAAAGCTTCACACATTAGCATTTTGCTAATGTAGGCTAGTGGAGACAATTTGCTAAATCAATGAATTTTCTTAACATGATGTACCATTAGCATTTTGAAGAAGTAATGCTGCATCGTTATGTAGCATCGCCACCAGTCAAAGCTTCATCCGTTCGCGTTTTGCCAAAGGAGGCGAAACTGGCCAGTCTATTAAACGAACGTACCTTTTTCATTTCGTAGGCAAACCTGTAATGATCATCACAGAGTACATGGAAAACGGCTCCCTCGATGCCTTCCTCAGGGTGAGTCCAAGATATGACACTGATATTTCTAACATTATTTCTAAAAACTATTATTATTTTCGAAAAAAATGCTTAAAATTTTGACGTTATACAATTTCCCCCGACCCTCTTCACAGAAAAATGATGGCCGCTTCACGGTCATCCAGCTAGTCGGAATCCTGCGAGGAATTGCTTCGGGAATGAAGTATCTCTCAGACATGAGCTACGTCCACCGCGACCTTGCTGCCAGGAACATTTTAGTCAACAGCAACCTTGTGTGTAAAGTGTCCGATTTTGGCATGTCTCGGGTCCTGGAGGAAGATCCGGACGCCGCGTATACGACACGAGTACGTTCTGTGAAGCTAATGGAGATGTTTAGCAACTTTGCGCTCGCTAAGCTGTCGATTCCTATGCTACTAACCCATAGTGTGTGTGTGTGTGTGTGTGTGTGAGTGGGCATGTGTGATTAACTTCGTCGCTTGGTGTGTTGTGTCTCTTGAAAGGAAATAATGGGAACCTATCAATCGCAGGGTGGAAAAATCCCCATTCGCTGGACAGCCCCCGAGGCCATCGCGTACAGAAAGTTCACTTCGGCGAGCGACGTGTGGAGCTACGGGATTGTCATGTGGGAGGTCATGTCGTACGGCGAGAGGCCATATTGGGACATGAGCAACCAGGATGTGAGTGGCGAGACCTTTTTTCGAGGGCATGCTGATTCAGAGATTGCGAAAGGACGCCAGTTTGTGACCTTTCATTTTCTTGGTGTTCTCAGCTTTTTTAGTTTTCTCAACCTCCCCGATTTCTTCTTTCGTTTTCAGGTCATAAAAGCCATTGAAGAAGGATACAGGCTTCCCCCGCCAATGGATTGTCCCATTTCTTTACACCAGCTGATGCTGGACTGCTGGCAAAAAGAGCGAGCTGAGAGACCCAAATTTAGTCAGATCGTAAACATGTTGGACAAATTAATCCGCAATCCCAATACGCTAAAGAGGACTGGAGGGGAAATAGCAAGGTATACTTCCTATTAGTACAAGGTTTTGCTATGGTTCTTTGAAGAAAACATAACAAATTTTTATTATTTTCTAATTTTTTGGTTATTTTCTATTTATGTTACTGTACATTATAATAAATATAATGCACAAGATTTGGCTACGACTTTGCTTATAATAACAGCTTTGTCGTAGTGATTAAGGACTGTTGAGTGCAGGTATAAACCTTTATGTCCCTCAGTGAACCTGTAACTCTTAACGCTTAGCCGTAAATTGGCAAGTTCTCAAGCAGCTAAATAACACAAGTCTTTCTCTCTCTTTATCTTTTTTTTGCAGACCTAACACCACCCTTTTAGAACCGAACAGTCCAGAATTCTCCTCTCCCCTGGGCACCGTGTCTGACTGGTTAACGGCCATCAACATGGAGCGTTACCGTGACAACTTCACCGCCGCCGGCTATACCACCCCAGAGGCGGTAGTGCACATGACGCAAGAGTAAGTCACGGAGATTTTGGCACCGAGGCCCACATCCAGGCTAGTTGATATGTCGCTCGTAAGTGGCAGTTGGTGCGATAGTATGATTAATGAGTCCACGCTCTCGCCTCGAAATGCTGGAGAAATGCTCGAAAATTGGAGTATTCCTACTCAAATACTCCAATACCCTGCGGAAAATATCTTCAGCATTCAGTTTCTCACAGCACTCTTCAGCAAACATCAGGCAAGTTCAACAAATAATCCTCGTAGAGAACAAATAAGTTGTTCTTGACTACCAGCCGCTATGAGGGTCGCTAACAAAAAGGGATTCTGATTGAATGGAAAAACAACCAAACATCTTATTTACTTCCCCCCCCCCAAATCAAGTACAACCTAATTAACAGAGCCAGCTGATTTGAAATTGCCTAGCTAACATTGGAAAGAAATGCGTTGCCACACCATGGTGATTTCATGGGTGTTACATAAACCGAGAAATGAAAACGAGGGGAGTCATTACTTTGTCATAGTGTCTAAAAACTGCAAACTTCTAGGTAAAAGTTTTTTATATCTAGCAATTTAATTTTGTCTGCCACTGCGGGGCCTCGTGCGTAATACCTAATTTACACAGCTAGCCGATTTAAAATCGACTAGCTACCATGAAAAATAAGTGCGTAAACAGCAAGCATATTGATAAAACACTTTTCCTACATAAAGGCCTACATATGTGCAGGACTGGAAGTGATCCTGCTTTTCGCTTACCATACGTTAAACAAAATCTTCTTAGCGCCAATGCAAACAAGGTAGCTAGCTAATTTAAAATCAGCTAGCTAACGCAAGAAAGAAGGGCAAAACCGAATGACCTTAGCTAGGCAATTTACTAACTAGCATGAGTGTATAAACAGAGAATCAAGCATCGCTCGGATATATCGATGAAACACTTTTCCTACGTAAAGGCCTACCTTCGTGCAGTGACCTGCTTCGTTTGTGGAATTGAAATTCACTTTAGGTCACAAGTTCTGCGTAAAAACAATTTCACGTAGCTAGCCAGTTGAGAATTGACTAGCTAGCCTAAAAAAAGAACTGCGTAAAACAGAGAAGCAGGCATTGCTCGGACATATCGCTGGAACTTTTTTCTACGTAAAGGCGGTACTAGGTGTATTGACTTGATTATCTTGTTGAGTTGATTTCGTTTTACTTGGCGCTAACATAACCTAGTACACATAGCTAGCTAATTTGGAATCAAGCTAGATTTTGACGTTAAAGGGAGCTTTTCCTCGCTCCCACCCCAGTCGGCTCCGGCTTTTTCATCGGGGATCTAAATATAAATCTTCTTCCGGATTTCTTTACAGCCGCATTGTGACAACGTGGATTGTATAATCATTCTATACAAATACATTGAATTGAATAAATGGAAATTGATACAGTGCCAAATATTAGTGTCAGCTGTGGAACTTCTCAAGGAACATACACACACACACACACACACACACAAGCGCCAGGGTTGATTTATTTTCTATAAAACCCTTTTTTTTTTCTCCCTAAACATTCTTCTCATCTTTATTTTGTTCTCCGACAGAGACATGACAAGGATAGGCATCTCGACGACCGCACACCAGGACAAGATCCTCAGCAGCGCGCAGGGAATGCTGTCCCAGATGCAGCAGATACAAGACAGGATGGTTCCCGTCTGATCGGAATAGAAAAATAAACTTCTACTTTTCCTTTTCTTCCATCCATCCTTGTTTTTTTTTTTGTTTTTTTTTCATTTCGTTTTTTTGTTTACATCATCCTCATTTTACGCACTTTAAAAAACAAACAAATCCGAAGACACTCAGAAAAAAAAAAAAAAAAAACAAGGACGTACAGCTGGCGGCACTTTTCGTTGTTCTCCCCGGATCACCTTTTCCGATCAGAGGAATTTCATCGTTTCTTTTTTTTTTTCGCTTCCAGTTCTTGGTCGTTGTTTTTTTTTTTTTTTGCGACAGGACGGAGCTTTGAGGGGCATGCTTTTTTTTTCCCCTTTGTACGTATGTAAAATTGTAAATAAGTAGCTCTTTTTTCCACTTCGCCATCTCGTCGTTCAGACCTGACGATTTGAATAAACTTGTGGCTTTTGGGATGGGAGGAAAAAAACTCCTAAAGCTCTTTTTTTTTTTTTTTTTTTTTTTTTTTTTTTTGCAATTCTGGGATTTCTGGCTCCACGTGAAGACTTCTCCACCTCTTCGGAAATGGAATATTTGGCTGTCCACTTGGCTGGCAACTCGTGCGATGGATTTGAGAACATCGCGCTCGAGCTGAGATCTCACTCACGTTCTTTTAGTTTCTCTCTCTGCAGGTTTTTTTTTTATTCCCACTCTTTCTCTCTGTCTCGAACCCTGGCAGGCTGTGAAATTCCTACTTACTGGAAAGCTAAAAGGAACTAAGGTAAGCACCATTGTGTTGTATAGAAGATCTGCTCTATTTCCTCCAAAGTTATTTATACAGTTCTCAATGGTGGGATTTATTTTTATCCTTTTTTTTTTTTATTCTTTTTTTTAATGATGAAATGTGTTATTCAATAGGGTTGGGAATAAAAAAAAGAATAAATGGAAAAAAAGAAAAAATGGAAAAAGAAATTTGATCTATCTTTCTTTTTTATTATTTATTATTATTTATTATTTCTATTTTTTTGTTTGTGGTGTTCTTTCTTTCTTTCTTTCTTTCTTTCTTTCTTTCTTTCTTTCTTTCTTTCTTTCTTTCTTTCTTTCTTTCGTTCGATTCATTCTTACTTTCTTGCCTTTTTTTCTTCCTATCTGTGGATTGTTTAAAACTTTTGATTGTTTGGTGTTTTTTCCGGTTTTATTTAGAAATTTTGTCTGTCTGTCTTCTCTTTCTTTTTTTGCTTTTTTATTTTTCTGTCTGTGGTGTTCTTTCTTTCTTTCTTTCTTCCTTTCTTTCTTTCTTTCTTTCTTACTGTTTGTTTTATTCTTTCTCACCTTTTTTGGTTTTTATTTACTTGTTTTATGCGTTCATTATTTATACAATTCTCAATGGTGGGATTATAAAAAAAAAAAAGAGGTTTGTATTATTCAATAGAATTGAAAAAAAAACGGAAAAACAAAATCATCTTTCTCTTGAGCAACGAAGAAAAAACAAAACAAAACGGCAGCTACTGTATTTCAGCTAGGTGCTCTCTGAGGATTACTAGCAAGCGCTAAAGCTAGCCATTGTGTTGTGAGTATTACTTAATTTCGCTTGACTTTTTTCCCCTTTTCCTCCCATCTCTGTAGGATCACCTCGGCGTTTCCGTTCGGGACCTACTGCAGGAGCATGAATTTATTCACAACCCCTCGACCTCGGCCAGAATCCTGTCGAGGCAGAAAATCTTCCAGATACGAATAAGGACAAGTTGAGGAGAGGATCATTTGCACATAGAGAGAGAGAGAGAGAGAGAGAGAGAGAGAGAGAGAGAGAGAGAGAGAGAGAGAGAGAGAGAGAGAGAGACTTGTTTTGTCTGCAATGTGTCCTAGCGACTGAATGTATACCAGCACCAGAACACATGCTAGCTGCTTAGCTGGATGCACTCTACTTCAACTACAAGTGTGTCAGAGTGTTTTTTTTTTGTTGTTGTTCTTTGTTTGTTTCTTTGTTTTTGTCTTTTTTGTGTTTCATCCCTTCTCAAGGATACCACTTGCTCTGAGAAACACACACTTCAAGACTAAAATAAAGAGTACGCTAAGTTGCCCGAAAAGAAAAACGAACCATTTGCAAGCCGTTTTTTTTTTTTTTTTTTGTTAGTTAGTTTGTTTGTTTATTTACACAATTAAACTGACAGAACCAACAATTTTTTCAGTCTCTTTTCCCACAAGATTCTTCTTTTGCTTCATCTTCTGTTGTTGAACATATTCGTGAACCTGTAAGGGAAAAAAAAAAAGGGAAAACTCGATGTCGTGTTTTTCATTAAAAAGCCAACGATCTTTTGTTTGTTTGTCTGAAAAACTTTTTTTGGTGTTGTTTATTCTGTTCTTCCTTTCTTGCGTTCTTTCTTTATTTCATTTTTTCTTTGGTTTATTTAATTCTTTTTGTACATTTCTTTCTTTTTTTTTTTTTTTACAGTTTTTCATTTCCTTGTTTCTTCATTTGGTGTTGTTTTTTTTTTCTGTTTTATTCTTTCTTTCTTTTTTCCTTCCTTCACTTCTTTTTGTTTTTTTTCCACACCGCAGTCTGATCACATAAAAAGTATTGTTATATCGGAGACTCTGTGAACTACCTGTGAGGGTAAAAAAAAAAAGAAGGGAAAACTTGACAAACTGCATTTTTTTGTTTGTTTGTTTACACATTTAAACCGACAAAACCCACCAAGTTTTCAAGTCTCTTACCCAGAAGAAAGTCACTGGAATTCTCTGGAATTCTCTGGAGACCAGAACTTTAAGATTGGGAACGATGCTAAGCTAAATGCCGACTCGAGGGATTCTGCACTTGCAGGAACTCTGTAAGGAGGAAAAAAACTCGACCTCAAGGACCGTGTTTTCCATGAAAAAAAAAAAGCCAGCGATCTTTTGTTTGTTTGCAAATCTTTCCCAAATGTAATGAATTTTTTCCATTTTTATTTCCACATTTTGACCACCTGATTGGAAAATATGCAAGCAATGTAGAGGAGTTGGAGAGTTCGAGAATGTATTGTGCCAAGTTTCTTCAATGTAGTTGAATTTTGGGGGAATCAAACTAACAAATCGTGATTTGTTGTTTAATTTTTTCTTTCTTTTTTTTTAATATTATTATTTTCGCCCAGTTAATCTAGTTGTGTAGATTAACAACGTCCTCTCTATATAATGCCATTGTTGTTGTTTTTTTAAAATGAATTTAGGTACATTTCATTTATTTATGGTCTTTTTTTTTATCTAGTTTGTAAATTGTAAAATAGAAAAATAAATGACTGATTGCCAAGTATGACTTTTTATTTTTTTGCTGTATTTAATGCAATACATTAAGTTTTATAGCATCTATGCTAGCTGCTCTGGCACCGTTTGCTTCATGTATGCTAACGTACTATGTAGTTTTATAACGAATGAATCAGAAGTAAACGTCATGCAAACAACTGATATAATATAGAATATTACTATATACTAGCACACAAATTAGCTATGGGTACTAACAGCTACTAGAACTATGCTAATCTAACCACGAATTAGCAAAGAAAATACATTAATTTAGTGAAATATAAGCAGGTCATGTACTGTAAGGAAATTTTTCCTCAAAACATTTTTTCAAATTGATGTTATGTATGGTTAAAGTAAAAAAAAAAGGATGCTAACCTGGTATTAGCAGAGAAAACAGGGTTAAAATGGTTAAAATCTTTATTTAGTTATCACATAATCAAAACTTTTTATTGATTCTTTCATTGGTGTTGTTTTTCAGCTTTTATTTATTTGTCTTTTTTTGGAGTTGTTCATTCTTTCTTTCTTTCTTTCTTTCTTATACATATACTCTTTTTAATTTGGTGTAGCAAAAAGTATTACATGACATAGGGTTATAGTGCAGAATTATCCTTCACGTTTACAATATTTCTAACTAGGTTAGCTTGAATTGACCTCCCTGTCTAGCTAATTACTGTTAGCAACTACAATCGATGCTAATCTAACCTTCCAGTAGCTATAAAAACAGGCTAGTTTATAAAAATTAACAAAACCCAAGTGAACATGCTTCTTGTTTTCGAGTTTAAACATCCAAGAGAAAAAAAATACATCTCATTTTACACAAGTCTTTGCTTAACATTTGCAAAATAAAACATATTGAACAACACTGCAGTCAGTTCGCACATCAAAACATATATCATGTTGTATATCCTTGTACGGTTATGATGAATTTTTCCAGCAATTTTTAAATATTTCCTAGCTATATATATTATTACCTCAAAATGGATTCCCTGCCTAGCTAATTTCTATTAATTATTAAAATGTATGCAAATTGAACCTGGCATTAGCAAAGAAAACAAAAGTATTATGCCGAATGGGAACTGCGCAGGATATAATGGAGAATTACACTGTGTTTTTACTATATTTCTAGCTAGATATTAGCTTGAATAAAGCTATATGTCTAGCTATTTAATGTTAGCAACTAGAATCAATGCTAAGCAAACCTGCCAGTAGCGAAAAAAACAGGCTAGTTTAGTTAAAGCCAGTTAATAGTGAGGTAAAACTTATCTCAAAATACATTCTAGAGGGGTAAAAAAGACACCTCATTTATTTTAGTCAAAATTGACCTAATTTTAGTTTTTACCTTCACACTTCAAACTATTTTATTGAACAACACAGTGGTCTGGTCTGATTTATCAGGCTAGCTACGTTGTTTAGCTTTTTTAACGCATCAGAATTGTCAATATTTTTTTATTTAATTTATCTTAACAGGCTAATCTTCAATTAACTTTCATATAATCAAAACTTTTTATTGATTCTTTCTTTTGTGTTAATTAAAATTTTTCCTTTCTTGCTTTCATTCGTTGGTGTTTTTTCTTCAGTTCTTTCTTTCTGTGGTGTTTATAAATTTTTTTATTGCTTCTTTCTGTTATGTTTTCATTCTATCTGTCTGTCTGTCTATCTTTGGCGTCATTATCTTCAGTTCTTTGTTTGTTCGTTGTTTATTCTTAATTTATTTTTTATACATATCAAAAACTTATTATTAGTTATATTGGCTTGTACCATTAAAATGCCAATTTTTCCTTGTACTTTCACAATATTTCTAGCTAGATATTAGCTTAAATTGAACTTGGTGTCTAGCTAATTTGTTAATATCTACAATAAATGCTAATCAAACCTGCCAGAAGCAATGAAAACTAGTTTAGTTAGCGCCAGTAATGTTGAGTTAAAACCTACCTCAGTATACCTTCTCGGGAGGTACAACAAAAAAGAATAGACTTTATATTATATGCATCTTCACCTTCATTTATTGAAACATTTTATTAAACTACAATGCAGTCTGGACCGATCTTTTTTTTTTTTTACAGTATATAGGATTTTTTTAATCAAATTTAAAGAATTTGATTGGATGCTAATCTCAATTTACCATATTGATATATAGCTACGATATATTTGGACATTCAAAGGTCTTTATTACTTTGTGAAATTGTGGAATTAATTTATTTTTCAGGCTTCCCAAGCTTTTCTTATTACACCGAATTTTTCCAATCCCATTTTTTTTTTTTCCTGAGACATCCTTTCAGATTTCTTCATCCCCGACTCCCACTAGACGAAAGTGCTCATAGAAGTACTACATTAATTTTGAAAGAAAAAAAAAAAGAGGGCCGATTCTCGCCCCTGAAGAACAATTGTGACAATCAAACGACATTGCTGGTCTGCCTTTCGTCAGCTTTTTTCTTTCATTCCCTCCCCCTCAGCTTTTCCTGTGCTTTTCTCCGCGCTGAATGGGCCGTAATACAGCCACCCTGGCACGTTTAATCAGTAAACATCTGTTTCCCCACAGCCTGCCATGATGGCTGATTGTGTGAGAGGCCTTTGATAAATAAACGAGAAAAAAAAGCTCTAGAAAACGCAATTTACGCAATAGGAGAAAGACCCTAGTGCAAGGCTGGCGATGTTTTTTTGTTTTTTTTTTTCTTGCCACAATCACCCTAATGAGAGATGCATGCATTATGCATGTGTTTGGGCACAACGCTGACAGGAAGTGAGAAGAGGAAGGGAAGAAGAAAAAAAAAAAAAGTGAGAAGAAGTTTAACTCAGGAAATACGCTCGAAATTAGCGGGTAGTTAATGAGGCAGGGATAAGCCGAGAATGTGTAAAAGAGGGAAAGAGAGCGAGAGAGAGAGAGAGAGAGAGAGAGAGAGAGAGAGAGAGAGAGAGAGAGAGAGAAATGTTGAGATAAAGTGTGTATGGGAGTATAACATTACACAGTCCACAAAAAAGAAAAAAGCTATGAAATTTATTACATAATAGAATATCGTTATATAACGCGCTGTCAAATCTTCGATTGTGATTGGTCAAAAGATGTTGAATATATTAATGAATGAATGTATTTATGACAGTTTGGGCTGTAAATCCACGTTCATATTTATGCTCTGATCCCTATAACATAAATTATGATAACTCAAGCAGGATGCTGAGCAAATCCAGGAATTACATCCAGACTTTCGCAGCTGGAGTCAGACGGAGTAATCATACGCGTAATCCATATTCATAAGTCAAGAATTTAATACGTGGGGGTCCAAAGTGAGGAAATCGAGAAGATAAAGGCTCTGGAATATCTGGGATGAGACTCTGATACTATAACAGAAAAGGACGCGAAAGGATATATAAAAAAAAAAAGACAAACACAAAACAGGTGATCACAGTAGGATAGTACAGCAATTGGAGGGCGGAAACATGGCCACATGGAGCAATGAGGTTATGGCCTACTTTAGTCAATCCACCTCAATACCATCTTTATCACACCACAGCTATAGAAAGCATCGATATTATAGAGAACAGAGAGACAGGAATCTCATACAGCGAGATTGAATGGTATTACTAAACCAAGAAACCCAATGAACACAATTCAACAAGTCTCCTTTCACTGTAGCCACAACTGCACCTCCTGCATACATCATCTCTAGCAGAAGCATCAATAATAACCTCGTAAAAAATTACTCCATTTATCCCCCCCAAAAAATCTGCGTGCATTGAATTTTTTTTCTGGGCATTTAAAATAAAGGTAAATTGTATTTTTGTGCAAATTCTACAGTAAATAAAAATATAAATGGTGAATGAAAAAGCTTAACAGCTGTTTTGTTGACATTTCCTCACGATTTCCAGCTTTTCTGGAAAAGTCCGTCTTGTAAATGTCCTCTTTAATCTCCCTGTGTCCAAATCCATTTCTTCTCCTCTGTCAGTTATTGTGAAATAAAAAAAAAAAAAAACATTAAATCCACATGAATATATTTAAACCTGTTTGCTACAGAGGCTGTTTGAGAGCTCTGACTACCTTAAACAGTTTTTTTCTCTTTTAAGTGTTCTTTCTCTCGTTCTTTTCTCCTTTTTGGTGTTGTTAATTATTTTTATTCATTCATTCATTTATTCTTTCTTTGGTGTTTATTCTATTCTTTCATTTGGTGTTCTATCTTTCTTTCTCTCTTTCTTTCAGCATTGTGTATTCATTTGGTTAATTTTTGTGGCTGTTCATTCTGTTCTTTCTCTCTTTCATTCATTAATTCTTTCTTTCTTTCCACATTGTTTATTCAGTTGGTTAATTTTTGTTGCTGTTCATTCTGTTCTTTCTTTCTTTCTTTGGTGTTTATTCTATTCTTTATTTCTTTCTTTTTATTGCCATTCTTGCTTCTTTATTTCTCTCATTCCTTCTTCATTCCTTCCTCTCTTCCTTCTTTTATTTGGTGTTCTTTCTTCCTTCATTTGGTGTTCTTTCTTTCTTTCTTTCTTTCTTTCTTTCTTTCTTTCTTTCTTTCTTTCTTTCTTTCTTTCTTTCTTTCTTTCTTTCCTTCTTTCTTTCTTTCGACATTCTCCTTGTATACTTCTTTATTTATTCCTTTCTTCCATCATTTGGTGTTCTTTCTTTCTTTCTTTCTTTCTTTCTTTCTTTCTTTCTTTCTTTCTTTCTTTCTTTCTTTCTTTCTTTCTTTCTTTCTTTCTTTCGGTGTTCTTTTTGTTCCTTCCTTTCTTCCTTATTTACTCAATTTTTACTATATATATATACAGTGAGGAAAATAAGTATTTGAACACTCTGCTATTTTGCAAGTTCTCCCACTTAGAAATTATGGAGGGGTCTGAAATTGTCATCGTAGGTGCATGTCCACTGTGAGAGACATAATCTAAAAAAAAAAATCCAGAAAACACAATGTATGATTTTTTAACTATTTATTTGTATGATACAGCTGCAAATAAGTATTTGAACACCTGAGAAAGTCAATGTTAATATTTGGTACAGTAGCCTTTGTTTGCAATTACAGAGGTCAAACGTTTCCTGTAGTTTTTCACCAGGTTTGCACACACTGCAGGAGAGATTTTGGCCCACTCCTCCACACAGAACTTCTCTAGATCAGTCAGGTTTCTGGCCTGTCGCTGAGAAACACGGAGTTTGAGCTCCCTCCAAAGATTCTCTATTGGGTTTAGGTCTGGAGACTGGCTGGGCCACGCCAGAACCTTGATATGATTCTTACAGAGCCACTCCTTGGTTATCCTGGCTGTGTGCTTCGGGTCATTGTCATGTTGGAAGACCCAGCCTCGACCCATCTTCAATGCTCTAACTGAGGGAAGGAGGTTGTTCCCCAAAATCTCTCCTTAATACAGTGCAGTCGCCCTGTCCAATGTGCAGAAAAAGGGTTAGCCCCCAAAGCATGATGCTACCACCCCCAAGCTTCACAGTAGGGATGGTGTTCTTGGGATGGTACTCATCACTCTTCTTCCTTCAAACACGTTTAGTGGAATTATGACCCAAAAGTTCTATTTTGGTCTCATCTGACCACATGACTTTCTCCCATGACTCCTCTGGATCATCCAATGGTCATTGGCAAACTTAAGACATGCCTGGACATGTGCTGGTTTAAGCAGGGGAACCTTCCATGCCATGCATGATTTCAAACCATGACGTCTGAGTGTATTACCAACAGTAACCTTGGAAACGGTGGTCCCAGCTCTTTTCAGGTCATTGACCAGCTCCTCCCGTGTAGTTCTGGGCTGATTTCTCACCTTCCTTAGGATCATTGAGGCCCCACGAGGTGAGATCTTGCATGGAGCCCCAGTCCGAGGGAGATTGACAGTCATGTTTAGCATCTTCCATTTTCTAATGATTGCTCCAACAGTGGACTTTTTGTTCACCAAGCTGCTTGGCAATTTCCCCGTAGCTCTTTCCAGCCTTGTGGAGGTGTACAATTTTGTCTCTAGTGTCTTTGGACAGCTCTTTGGTCTTGGCCATGTTAGTAGTTGGATTCTTACTGATTGTATGGGGTGGACAGGTGTCTTTATGCAGATAACGACCTCAAACAGGTGCATCTAATTTAGGATAATAAATGTAGTGGAGGTGGACATTTTAAAGGCAGACTAACAGGTCTTTGAGGGTCAGAATTCTAGCTGATAGACAGGTGTTCAAATACTTATTTGCAGCTGTATCATACAAATAAATAGTTTAAAAATCATATATTGTGATTTCTGGATTTTTTTTTTTAGATTATGTCTCTCATAGTGGACATGCACCTACGATGACAATTTCAGACCCCTCCATGATTTCTAAGGGGGAGAACTTGCAAAATAGCAGGGTGTTCAAATACTTATTTTCCTCACTGTATATTTCTCTATTGTTTTGTCTTTTTTCACTAAGTGAACGTCAGAGGACAATGGCTCTCTGACCATCCAATCAAAGGACGTGAAAATGCCTATGTGTTTGGGCTCCTGCTAGGGGCCCTGGAGTAAATTGAAATTTGAATTGAATTCCCTTTGACCCTATTGGGAATAACATGTCAGTGATTCGGATCGCTTTGCTGGTCCTGACACCACGCCACTGATTACACGTTACACGATTACACATACATGCCTAAATATTACATTATAAAAAGTTCAAATGCATTAAATAAATCAATGTGAATAAAACATTTTTATTAACAAAACATTGAAATTGAAATCTAGAACGTTCTACAATCTGGATTAAGAACCCTCAACTATCTGAAGAAGTCTCAAGAAGCCTTTTTTTATTCTTTCTCTGAAACAAGATTTAGTTCCTAGAGTGTGGGATTTTTTTTTAGGAATTCAGGCCCCAAACTTCAGTCACAAAGCCAAGCGCTAAAACTTCAGGCTTTGACTTCTAATCCCGCTCTTTTCTCTGTGAAGGCAGATTACAGGAGATCAGATGGACTATTCCATCGCTTTGTGTTGGGGGGGTGGGGGGGTTCCTTGTGGACTGCAGTAGGAATGGTTCTAAAGCACTACTTTGTTATAGATTAAACAGAGAAATGGTTTTAAATAGCAAATAGTTACAAATGTTCCCCTTCAAGGTCAGGTTTAGGTGTGGCCCAGTTTTCCATGTGTGGTATTTCCCTTATTTCCCTAATTTCCATAATCTTGGAATTCAAAGTAGATCCGGCCCTAGCTAGGTCAACAAACAAGAGTCCACATGCACCAGGATCCAAACCGAAATGTAACTATAACGGGATAAAAAGTACGACACGGCGGTTCTTTTGCTTTGGAAATCCATTGCCGCTCCGATCGAAACCTTCCATTCATTTCCCCGTGTGTGTGTTTTCATTGTTGTGTGTTTATTGCGTTAGTGTTGCAGTGGTATTTAATATGTGGAGTGTGTAAGCGTGTGCGATTGGTGTGGGTGGCGGACACACACTGAGCTCTGCTCTATGATTAATGACTGAGAGATGGCAAAGATAATGAGGTTCGCTCAACAGCGCTGCACTCACGCCGCACTCTGCCACTCAGCAGCACAGAGAGAGGGAGAGAGGGAGAGGGGGAGAGAGGGAGAGGGGGAGAGATTCAATAGAGTGAACAACTTTCCTCATTTCTTTCCTTTATTTCTTTCCTCTGTGATGTTTATTCTGTACTTTATTTCTTTTTTGTTTCTTTGTTTGTTTCTTTCATTAGTGTTCTTTTTTCTTTCTTTTTTTCTTTCCGTCCTTCCTTCCTTCCTTCCTTCCTTCCTTCCTTCCTTCCTTCCTTCCTTCCTTCCTTCCTTAATTCCTTAATTTTCTGTTTTTTTGCTATCTTTCTTTCTTTGGTTTTACATCTATTCATTTTTTATTTTATTAGCATTCTTTCTTTCTTTGGTGTTGTTTATTCTGTTCATTCGTTCACTCTTATTTATTTTGTTGTTGTTTATTCTGTTCTTTTTTTCTTTCTTTCTTTCCTTCTCTCTTATTTTGGGGTTTATTTTCTTTCTTTCTTTCTTTCTTTCTTTCTTTCTTTCTTTCTTTCTTTCTTTCTTTCTTTCTTTCTTTCTTTCTTTCTTTCTTTCTTTCTTTTAACTTTCCTTCCTTCCTTCCTTCCTTCCTTCCTTTCTTCCTTCCTCCTTACTTAATTCCTTAATTTTCTGTTTTCTTTCTTTCTTTCTTTCTTTCTTTCTTTCTTTCTTTCTTTCTTTCTTTCTTTCTTTCTTTCTTTCTTTCTTTCTTTCTTTCCTTCCAACTTCCCTTCCTTCCTTCCCTTCCTTCCTTCATCTTAATTTTCTGTTTTCTTTCTTTCTTTCTTTCTTTCTTTCTTTCTTTCTTTCTTTCTTTCTTTCTTTCTTTCTTTCTTTCTTTCTTTCTTTCTTTCTATTTGGTATTCTTCCTCCCTTCTTCTTTCCTTACTTTATTACTTGATATTTACTTCCCGCATTTTTCCCTCTTTTTCTCGCAAAGTGAACAGCTCGAGGAAGATGGAGAAGTCTGAGTGGTGAAGCTCATCGCCAGGATAAAAGAACAAAAACATGTTTACAGTAAGATAAGAGCGTGCAGTCCTCATTAGAGCCGAGAAAAGGGAAGTTGTTAAGAGAGCTTGAGCGAGAGAGATTCAAAAACAAGGGCAGAAATAGCATTCTAAAAGAGAAGAATATCTGAAATAGGGTTGCAAATTGGTTCGTGAGTTTGTAAGCACACGCACACCGAACCGCTATGCTAAACTCCCCTACACAAAGCCTTTGAGCCGGCTACGGTCCAAGATCAATAGTGGAAGGAGCTTTAGTCCGCTTCTAGGACACTTTATCTCTGTCAAACCCCAAACATTTAAATTACAGCAGACAATGCGCTATCATTTCTCACCACGATGACGAGATGCTCCGGATAAGGCCGTATAAATCACACGCGAGCAAGGAGGAACCGAGGAGGAATCCAGCGGTAATGTGGGAAATGAAGGAAATCTATTTTCCCATACGTCTGCGATGACAGTCGCAACAAGAGGGTTATGTTACTAACACACGGAATATCGAACGCCGGGTCGGCGACATCCATCATATCGCGGCCGCGTTCATTCTCGCCGTTACTCGTCCGTTTTTTACTTACTTGGATAGCTAGAAAGATATGTACAAAGATAGACAGATCTATAATGCTTCCAGACGACAATTTCCACTGTCAAAAAGTGGGAAAATCTCGACAAGCTTGGCAAAACCAAGAACAGTTGAGAGCCTGATAGGTAGAAATTAGTTTATTAGAGGGACCCTGCAGGTTGGGACGTTTGAGATGGTTAGGTCATGTGCAATGGAGAGACATGGGGTATATCGGGAGAAGGCTGAGGATGGTGGCACTAGGCAGGAGGAAAAGAGGAAGACCATAGAGAAGGTAAACGGATGTGGTAAAGCAGTGGTCAATTAATACCGGGCCTCACAGAAAGAATACATAAAAACTTTCTTTTCGGCTTCTCCCGTTAGGGGTCGCCACAGCGGATCCTCCGCACGTTTGATTTGGCACATGTTTTACGCTGGATGCCCTTCCTAACGCAACCCTCCCCAATTTATCCGGGCTTGGGACCGGCACTAAGAGTGGCTGGGGATGGTTCCCTGACCGGGAATCGAACCCGGGTCGCAGCGGTGGGAGAGCTGCATCTTAACCACTAGACCACCAGGGGACCCTGAACGAATACATAACTTACATTATTTCCATTTTATTTATTATCTGATTTTGCCCGATGTTGTATTTTGTAGAATTAGCGAATTCTCTCCGCCACATCTGCCTATGACTCACTCTTGATGCATGTCAAGATGCCTCGGTCACATGCCTTACCTACAGCCGCTACCTTCTTAAAGGGGCTTCTCCGGCCGCTAACACATAATACATTACCGCTAAATTGAAACCCCCAAGCTAGCAAAATGACATTAATCCGGTCCCCGGCGCAAAAAAGGTTGGGGACCACTGTGGTAAAGGATAACATGCAGGTGGTTGGTTTAACAGAGGGAAAAAATGACGTATTTACCTCTCCGTTTTGCCTTCAGTCCACAGTGAGACCATGTTTTTAGTCAATAAAAGCGTAGCTTTTTAAAAACGCTCTCCAAAGTGGATCAATCTGTGATCGCAGGGTGGACCATGAAAACGGAGGCTTTCGAAAACGACTACATCGTTTTAGTAATTGGCGCAACGTTTCGCAGAGCTGGAAAGTAAACATAAGCGTCGCTTTCAAATTTATCCAGACTAGTGTAGATTTAGCCTTGGACACTTTTTAAAAAGCCTTTTTAAGTTGTTCCGAAGACCTGGAAAGTGCTTGGGACGTAATTGTTTTAAGACGTTTTAGTGTGGATGAGCAACTTTTGGGAATCGATTGAAAACTAAAGTATTGACACAAAGCGTTTTGATACGAAAACACTGTCTTCATAAGGATCCGGATTAGTGTAGACGTAGCCTTAGCTAGAATTGACCCTATGCTGTTTAGAAAGGCGAAGCAAACCCTCCTTTATATGATACTAATGATGTGCAAGAAGTTTGAGTTGATGCAGAAGTGGTTTTGTATTCGTATTGTAGTACCATACAGCATTTCACACGCATGATCTCAATGGAAGTGTTATCAGCAGGAAACCTTACCTGGATCCACTGATGCTCACTGTGGGCTTTGTTTGGTTTTTCATTCCATTCTGTGTAAACGCTAGAGACACCTTGTTGTGTGTAAAAATCTAAGCAGTTCCAAGAATACAACACACAATGCCAGGCCTTTCCAGTAGATGGAAAGATTCTAGCAAACATCAGCAATATCATCTACAAGACAATGTGACACAGTCAAGAAACTAAAGCTGCGAAGGAAATGATCCAAACTGTAGCACAATGAACTCCTACATGAAATGAAAGCTGATGTCTAGTTCTAGTCCCTCAAACTGAAAATCTGCAGTTAGACCTCAAACTATGCCAGGCATGCAAGACGATTCAAGAATACCACAGCACTAGAAACATCCTGCAAGGGAAAGTAAAATAAAACAGGATGTTATCTAGCTAGCAAAAAAAAAAAGTGTTTGCAAGCAATAATATAGACCAAAATACTGGCTTAGTATGGTGTCCAAACATTTGCCACAAGTTCAATCATTTTAGGTCCATCGAATATAAACGTTTGCGGAAAGTGTGTTTTTTGACACCAAATCGATTTGGTGAACAAAACGTTTTGCATAATTGATGTAGTCAGACGCTGTCAGATTGTGATAGAGTACCGAATACATGAAAAAGAAAGCGAAGAACAGGTAGAACGGATGCTGGGAGGCATTTGGTCAAAACCTTTCCAACTAAAGTAACGATATTTGTAACACCTTTTGGACAAGCTTTAGGAGAAGCAGTCCAAGAGAGGTTGCAAACAAATCTGGCATGTTGCAGGAAAGCATGCTACACATGGGGGCTCTTTACAGTCTGAACAACCACTTTAACCCAACATACCTCTCTACAGGATTCCATCATTATGGACCATGTTGCTGGTCTATTACACATCGCAATGTGGCCTCAGGTTCCTGACAAGGATTCAACCCAATGTGGCATTTTGCTCTCCCAACCCAATCACCTGGAGGTTGTTTGTTCTGATATGCCTTGCATTTCTGCTCAGCGTGGATGTAACTAGTGATGATTCGAGTTACTGTATCCTTTGTGTCCAACCAAATTGGACCAGTATATGGCCATAAACTCTCTCATCAACCGCCAGGGTTATTTCAGTTTTTTAACTATCCGATTCTGAACGATGTTTTATTTTGGAAAATTACCAGATTCTCTCTGCCACATCTGACTCTTGACTCTTGATGCATGTCAAGATGCCTCGGTCACATGTCTTACCTCCATCCGCTACCTTATTAAAGCGGCTGCTCCGGCCGCTAACACATAATACATTACTGCTAAGTTGAAACTCCCAAACGAGCAAAATGAACAAACAACAACACCGTGGATTCACGTTTATTATTATATTTAGAAAATAGCAGTTTTTATGCCGGTCGTATCATTTTATTTTGTTGTATTTATCTGCCAGACCTTAAAGGCCAGTCCATGAAAATATTGTCTGACATTAATCGGGTCCGTGGCAAAAAAAAGTTCCTTCTTCACGTTGTTAGGAAGCTGGGGTCAAACATGATACAGCACCCCTGGAGCACAAAGGGTTAAGGGCCTTTCTCAAGGGCCTCAAAGAGTGGCGGCTTGATGATACCGGGGTTTGAACCCTCTGACTTCACGATCAGTAAGCTAGAGTCTTAAACACTGAGCTATCACATGATCAGTTGAGTAGAAAATTGCATGAAGAGAAGACGTACAGGTGGCTGGCAAATGTATCCAATCCGATAATCCGATTCAAAAAGATAAAAAAAAAGTAAAGAATATTTGGTGGTCAAATCCACCACCCTATTGTTGTGTAAGTAAACAATTTGGCTCAAATAAGAATAAATTGAGTAAAGAGTAAAGTGCACAAATGGAAAGCCAAGAACTGCATAAGGTCCCAGAAAGTAGCAACTTTAGCTGTTTACTACAGCTAGAAAAGTAGCCTTCCAGGTCAGGTATTACAATTAAACTACTTAAACAGCAGACACTGAAAGTTTATTGGTGTCAACTAAGGTTATATACTGCATGGGTGAGATGTCTGGGGCTTTAATAAAGTTTCTAGTTGTGCTTTGGTTCGAGAACTGTGAAGGATCTGTGGAGGAGCTTTGTGGAATAGTTCAAAAGCTAACAATATAATGAAGTATCCAGTATCCTTCCTCATTTGTTTTCTTCTTAGTGCTATTTGTAGGGGTGACCCCGAATAGCCGAGGATTTGATGCTTCCATAGGAGGCGCCTGATTGGATTAGCAATCTCATGAGGATGGACAGGATTAGAAACGAGTTTATTAGAGGGACAGCGCATGTAGGACGTTTTAGAGACAAAACAAGTGAGGCGAGATTGAGATGGTTTGGACATGTTCGGAGGAGGGACATGGGGTATATCAGTAGGAGAATGCTGAGGATGGAGCCACCAGGAAGGAGGAAAAGAGGAAGACCAAGGAGGAGGTTTATGGATATGGTGAGGGAAGACATGCAGGTAGTTGGGGTGAAAGAGGCAGATGTAGAGGACAGGGGGGTATGGAGATGGATGATCCACTGTGGCGACCCCTAATGGGAGCAGCCGAAAGAAGAAGAAGAAGAAGAGGTTTGTGCTATTTTGGTTATATGGGGTGCTTAATGTCTGATTTCACACAGAACTACCGTTTTTCTCTTAATAAGTAATTTTAATAAATATTTGTAATGTTTGGGAATAAATCAAACCACTCCTGTGACATATTGAAGGTTTACTTTCCAAGATCCGTGACTGACACAGGAGCATCTTGGCGGCAGGGATTTTAATATTGAACAATGTCTGGGGGATTCTGTAAAGGTATATTTTGTTCTAATTAAATTCTCAACATTTATTTTTGATTGTTTTTCAGTGCATCAATGTTACTTAGAGCACTCTTGCCATCTGTGATCTGTCTATTGAGTTTAAGATAGATGTGATGTATGGATAAAGAATTAATAGCCTATTGAGTATCAGGCTGGTTCTCTTCATAATTAAGAGAAGCAGACTCCAAGTGCTGACCTTCGTTTAACATTAAGAGCACATCATGCATACCAAATGACTATTGACCATTCGGGTCCTCATTCTCTGCTGAACAGCTTCCTTTCTCTAGAACCTTCCTGTTTTTCTGTTTTCTTTAACATTCCTTGAACTAACACCGAAGAAAAAATCGATAAGTATCTACAGGAGTTTCTGGCGTTCCCTCTCTCCGAGGTCCTCCGATAGCCCTGAAGCCTCTGTCTGTACTTATGGCTGTGTAATAAATTAAACCCGAGCGAACTGTATTAAATTCTCCCGGAGCCAATTGATTGCTGGGTCATATCGACGACCAGCATCATCAAACAGCAGGAAAGGCAAGACATTAATCAAGTTAACAATCGACGACTACAGCTACAGTGGAACAATCACAAGCAATGTTTGATATATATAATGCGAAAATAATTTGATGATACAAATTTATGACCATCTGATTGAAAGTTGTTCGCAGTAGTCAAACCATTGGACTCTGGCTCGGAAGGTCACTAGTTCGAATCCCAGCCCTTGTCGGCCAATGCCAGAAATGTAAAAAAAAAAAAGGATAATAAAGACTGAAAATTTAGAATTAGATGAGTTCCCAACAACATTGTGTCATAAATCGTAACAATTCTGTTTTCTTTTTATAAAGGTATGTTTGATGTTGTGGGGGTACCAGGGGTACCAGTGGGAGAGGGAATGATAGTTGGACAATTGGACAAGCTAGCTCCTGTCAACAAATGTTATATCAAAAAGACTTGCTAACCAATTAGATTTGAGATTTCGCCAGCTGTATAAGAAATATAGAAATACAAAATCCATCTCTCGCTCCGTTCTCCGGTCCTTCCCTCGCCACCATCTAATCTCCACCATCTGCGGGTGTGAGAGGAACAAGAAGCCACACTCACTCACTCACACACACGCCGCCTTGCTTTCCTAACACGCTGAGGCCAATCGGTGTATGTTAGCATGTGGTGCCTTCAGCAAGGCTGCTCCAATATAACACGGTTCCGGTTGCCATGACTTGCTACTATTAAACGTTTCAGAAGGACCTGGGGGGCACCGGAATGCTTTGGTAGATCTGATTACAGTCAAGGAGAAGATGACGAATGGATATTTCCAAACATGGAAAGTGAGGTTATTAATGCAATATACAATGCTGTGAAAAAGAATTTGCCCCTTTCTTATTTTTTATTATTTTTTGCATATTTGTCACATTTAAATAATTCAAACAAATTTTCAGATTATAAAAAGAGAACCCAAGTAAATACAAAATGCAGTTTTTTTAAATTATGATTTCATTTATTAACCTTTTTGTAAGAGAACAAGTGTTTACATCTGATATAAAGTAAAGGATAATAGCATTAAGTGATAATAACAATAAACAGACGTCTTGCTATAGTTTAAGATGGATTAAACACTTTGGGGTGTCGGTTCTAAGAAAACAAATGCTTTGGGATGTTACCAGTAACCCAATTTCACGACCATATGACGTTATTCCATCGCTGATATCATTCAATACAATTTACATTTAAAGTATTTAGCGGATACCCTTTTCCAGAGCAGTTATGGGTTAAGGGTCATGCTCAAGGGCCCAGTAGTGGCAGCTTTGGGGTGCCTGGTTCTAGGGGAAA
This sequence comes from Silurus aristotelis, assembly GCF_946808225.1. NCBI lineage: Eukaryota > Metazoa > Chordata > Actinopteri > Siluriformes > Siluridae > Silurus > Silurus aristotelis. The sequence goes on from NC_139578.1 coordinate 3,007,872, forward strand.
AAATAGCTCTAGGATGATACCAGTAACTCAGACCAGACGACCCTTAACCCATAACTGCTCTCGCTAATTATCCTATACATTTAGATTTATGGTATTTGGCAGACGACCTTATCCAAAGCATTACAATGATAATAAATAAGCATTTATAGGTTAAGGGACATTCTCAAGGGCCCTTGCAACATCTGCAGCTATAGGTGTCTAGGAAAAATACTCATCATTTACATTTTCATTTATACTGTTTTGCAAATCGGGACAACTGAGCAGTTTTGGGTTAACGGCCCACCAGTGGCAGCTTGGCTCGAATTTTCTTGTTAGCAATATTAGCACATTTGCAAAATCTATTCTATTAACTGCTACCTCATTACCAGCAAACATTTACATGTACAATATCTATTATTATATAGACAATTGATTTGCATTCTCGTTTTCTGTGTGCTTTTTTGTGTTGCATTGTTACAATGTTTTTGTGTTGTCTTGTTGCACTAAATAATTGGTTTTGTGTCATCCCGTGTATATTTATGTTGGTTTGTGTAGCACCTTGGTCCTGGAATTTTTATTAATTGCTTTTTTTTTTTTTTTTGGTTTCACATTGTACTGTACTGTATATGGTTGAAATGACAATAAAACCACATGACCTGAAATCAGTTGCTCAATATTTGTCTAATAACATGACAAAAACATGAAAAATGTAAATAAAATCCACCTCAGAGGCTGTAATCCAGTGGTACCGCTCGTATTCACTGGTCTGGAAGTGGTAAACAAACCCATTCCCGGGCTAAGACACGCTAGCTAGCTTCAGGGTTGGACGACCTCCTTATGATGTCTAGCTTTTCTTCAAAGTTTATTTTTAAATATGTCTGAGTCCAAATCAATTTCTCTTCCTCCGTAGGCATAAAAAAGTCTAACTCTGATGTATTAACGTGTGCAGAGCTACACATGTGTTTTGCCAGTCGAACTTGGCTGTAACCGTTTTCATCTGTCCAACCAATCAGAGTATGGAAAAATGGTAACACTATTCTGGGCTAGCTAGTTGCCTTGTGAGGTAAATCTGAAATCTGATTGGTTAAAGAAACAGACCCATTGCTAAAAGAGACTAAGGTAAAAAGGCCAGCAGTACTGACTGTGAAGGCCCTGGGCAGATTAGAATGACATGGCAGCACATAGAGGTTGAAATCTGATTGGACAAAAAATCTAGTCAAGTTAGCTTTTGCTTAGCATTAGAAGATTAAGATGATCATTAACACCTTATAGCAAAATGAAAATTGATTGTTGAAATTCTCTAATTTGTGAGAGCTACTTGATTCGTATACTAGCTGGCCAATTAGCGAGCTAGATTCTCTTCTTCTTCGACTGGGTACGCTAAAACTAAAAGGAAAGATGGATGAAGGAACAACAGTGAGTCCATGTACTATTTGTTTAAGCTCACAAAAGCCAGAATCCACCAAGTACAGCCAAAGCTAATAGATTACAGGCGTTTCTGTTTCCCCTTTCTCTCTGTGTCTACCTCTCTGTCCAGCTCGATTACTCCGCTCATTCTCGGGGCCGGGGTAAAATCGTACCTCCTGACGACACGGACCGGCACATGGTGACACAAACCAGAGCAGCAACGTATGGTTGGGGAGGGAGGTGACAAAAAGCAGACTGGGAAATGTAAAAAGAGCAGGGTGACAGAATGCAGAGAGGAAAGAGATGCAGAACGAGGGAAGGGAAAGAGTCCAGAAAAAAAACAGCAGAGGATTCAGACTGCATTTTTATTATTTTTCAGACCACTCAAGTTCTTGTTTATAGAGCGATAACTGGGATGCAGTTGGAATGATTTATGTTTCGGAACGCCCAATCGAATCTCATGCAAAAACGTTTATATTTATTGTGAAAAATTCTTTAGACAAATGACGCTCTCGTATAACTTCTTATACAATTCTCCTATAACTTCAGCCCTCAGGGTCAAGTAAACTGCTTATAGCCATTCCTATCAGTTTTCCTGTTTGAATTTTAAAACGCTGCAACCCGATCTCATGTTCAATTCATAGGGATTGTAATGAGAGCGACTTTGTTTGAACTCTAACTGCAAAGTAGAAAGAATTTGTTTTACTTTTATTAATGGTGTTTGTTTTGTACATTTAGCAAAGAAAAAAGATCCTACATTGATCTAGATTTCTGACTTACTATATTTCAATGAGTTCCATTTCATGATTCGGAATCTAGCATTACAGAACATTGAAAAGTAAAAGAATTTCATTTCAATTCCATTCAAATTTGGGAACAGATATAGAAGTATGATATCCAGACCAAAAATTCGTCACTGAATCCAAACCCAAAGGTTGCAGGCAAAAAAACCCTTGAAATTGAAATTCCTAGATTTTCAGATTTACGAATCAATAACTGAAAAGTGTTTGGAAAGTGTCCCTCAATGAAAAACTGATGGGAATCTGGCAAAAATTAAGCAAAAACCCCGGATTTGGAAATGGAAAAAAAAAATCAACTCTTTATAGTTTATAGAGTCGTAGCGAATGAGGATGTGACGGAAATTCAGTGCGAAATAACGGAAAATGCGGATAGATTTGCAGATAGAAAAGATGGCACAACTTTACAAACGGCTAACGGATAAATTGTTTATATACTGTAGTGGAACTGAAACTGGAAGTCAGTTACTCAATTACTGGAAACATCTAGTGACGTGGACTGGAATCATTATGTCCATTGGGGATAATTTGACAGCTGGTAGACTAACTCATTGAGAGTGAGGGTTTTTTTGAGGTGGGGGGAATCAGATTTTAGTCCTTAGTAACAGTTTGGTGAGGGGGAAGTGTGGCGTGAGCATGTGCGTATGTCCATCAGTGTGATTATGTGTGTGGACACTTAGCCGACTTGACACCCCGCCCCCCTGGGGTCTGGCTCTCTGGAAACCCGAACTTGTCGGCAAAACCAAAGTGCAATCTTTGTACTTCGAAAATCATATTTTCACGACTGAATAATTTTAATTGCTTTAGCGTCTTGCTAAACAGCCTGTTTGTTCCTGTTTACTTTGAATCTTATTTGCATTCATTGTGTAGGTATTCATTAATCCTCAAGGCCTCGGCTCTAATCAGCTGTGTGTTTAAGTGTGTGTAAGTGGTGACTAATGGAATGACTTGGTCAGAACAGCGTCAGTTAAAAGCAGCACGGCGTCCAAACTAATACGCTATTTATATAAATGCAGATTAGAAGTGAACAAACAGGCAAGTTGAGAAGCATTCTCGAGAAATTGGAATAGATTAGAAACCGCTCATGCTAAATTTTTGCCTTTTGGGGGGTACATTTATTTTATATTTCTTCCTGTTTTCCTGCTAGAATTTTCTTGTTTACAATATTAGCACTTTTTTTGTGAAGTCTTGCGAAATCCATTCTATTCAGACTAGCATTTTTTATCAAGTTTGGCTAAGCTATTAAATATATAAGACCATGGTATGAGAGCTATACCAAATAAACAAAAAACTAGGTTAATTGACATCAGGTCAATAAGGATAAGGTAAACAAGCAGAGAAAGCAGGAAAAAGACTCGAAATAGACAAACCGATCACGCATTGAACACAAAATAGGTGAACACAATAGGGCAGCAAGGCAATCGCGGATGCAAACAGATCAGAAGATGCATGCCAATGGCATGGCAATGTAAACAAAAGGAGTTCATTTGGAAAGAACAAGACGCCCATTAATATATATAAGAACCACTATGCATGATGGGGTGGGAAATTCGTAATAATACGGATATCATCATACAGATCAGCCATACACTGATCAGGCATAACATAATGACATTATAACGTAATAATTGGTGAGGTAAATAACACTGATTATCTCTTGATCATGGAATCTGTAAGTGAGTGGATATATTACGCAGCAAGTGAACATTTTGTCCTCAAACTTGATGTGTTAGAAGCAGGAAAAATGGGCAAGTTTAAGGTGACTTTGACAAAATGTGATGGCCAGACGACTGGGTCAGAGCATCTCCAAAACTGCCGCTCTTGTGGGTTGTTGCTGGTCTGCAGTGGTCGATATCTATCAAAAGTGGTCCAAGGAAGGAACAGTGGTGAACCGGGGACAGGGTCATGGCGAACAAGGCTCATTTATGTACATGAGGAGCGAAGGCTGGTCCGTGTGGTCCGACCCAACAGACGAGCTCCTGTAGCTCAAACTTATGAAGTTAATGCTCAATGTGTTAATACTGTTTTGGCAGCAAAACGAGACCAACACAATATTAGGCAGGTGGTCTTAATGTTATGCCTGAATTATGGTCATAAAGTTAGAAAGGTATATCTACAATATTTTTTTTTATATTTGTGGGAGGTGGTAGTTTACTAGTTAAGGAATTGACCTTTGGCTTCAAAGGTTGTGAGGTCAAATCCCAGCCGTACCAAGCTACCACTTCTGGGCCCCTGAGCAAGGCCCTTCCGCTCGGTTGTATGAATGAGAAAAAAGTCACTCTGGATAGGAGCAAATGGCAAACTCCATAAATGTAGTTTCTACATTTACTAGGTCTCTATTTTTTTCAGCATAGTCCCGGAGACCATCGCGGTCTGCGTAAATGCGTTTTCATTTACATGAAGCATGTCGCAGTCATGTGGCAAATGCTTTTATGCTAAGCAACTGATGTGGATCGTATCTCAGGGATTATAAGATAGAACACAATCTCGGTATAACAGCTCGAGACCGCTCAAAGATCACGACTATAAAAATCTACTTGACAATTCATCATAGGCTCCCCAACGCAAGCTGTGCCAAAGAGTGAATGTTCGAGTGCTTGGGCCCCATGGAAGCTATGATTTAAACCAGAGAAAGAGAAACGACTCTCACCTTCATGTACTTTGTGCAAAATTCTTTATAGCCACTGGAACGCAAGTAAATGATCAGTGCCAAGTAGTGCAACCTTGAATGCTAGGGAACCTTGAAATCCAAGGTTAAAGACCTTCCTGTTGTTTATACAAATAGGTGAAGCAAAGGCCTGGGAAGGATGACAGATGATCAAAACATCAGTGGAAAGCTGAACAGATTGTTGGATCCCTATTGCGGCCATGTGGTTCATGATATGGTTGAAACCATACCTTTTCTTTCTAAAGAAGAAGGCAGGAGAAGGAGAAGAAAACAAATTGTGCAACCATGCTGTACAGATGACCCAAATAATGCATTGGTCAAGTATTCAAATCCGCCCCATTTGCCAATGAGCTATGAACAAAAGCAAATGAGTGTCCAAGCGCCATCGCCAAAAAGAACTTGATACCCGCTGAGAAGTGGCTCCTTTGCATGCCATCCAAAACACACACACACACAAAGTGGCAGCAAAACACACACACACACAGACAGCTGCACCATATGACGCTGGGTTCGACCACTGTGAGCCTGAAACACTGCCTTCTGGGTGTGAGGACGGCCGCTTTGAAGATCTGATCCTTTTAACCACGTTAGACACAGTGTGCATTCACTCGGCCTGCTTTGTTATGACGTTCCTGGCACCAATTCCGTCTTTCTTACTCCCCTATTTCCCTCTCTCTCTCTCTCTCTCTCTCTCTCTCTCTCTCTCTCTCTCTCTCTCTCTCTCTTCCTTGCTCTCTGTCCAGACTCGGAGTTTGATCCTGATGGAACAGGACACCGAAAAACGTTGCAAGGCCAGTGTTTAATCAAGCTCAAGTGTTCCAAAAAAGAATTTTTTTTTATTGAGGTATTCCAAACAGAAGGAAGTCCAAGCACATTTGCATGAACAGGCTGAAGTGAATTCTGCTAACACACTCATTTAACTGTACGTTCCTATTACAACCCAGCCTCAATTACAGCAATTGGGTTGCAGATTAGCAGTCCTGTTTATTTATCCAACGAGGTATCCAATAAAAATGCTAATCTTGCTCAGGGAAAGTTCAAAAAGTTTCTCTTTTCAGTTTTTTTTAACTGATACTCATACTGTATCAACCGATGCTTTCCAGGAATACTGGAGAATTCATGTGTGCTTATTTCCTCGGCAAAGAACAAACAGCAAAGTCATCACCTCTTAACTGTGACCCCCAGTGGGAAGCCTGTAAAAGTACCCTTCCATGTCACATTCCATCGCCTTACCAATTGCCAAAGAGTCAAGGATAAAAACGATAGTGCAAATCATTGTCAGTCCTTGTATTTCAGGACACCATGGAACTCCATGATGATAAACCCAAACATTCATGTTCACAAATGGTGATCGAAACATCTAAAGCTTGCAGGCTATGGATATATCAATGTGCCTTTTGGAAGAAAAGGGTGAGATCCTTTGGTCCTTCAGCAGGCTCTGTAAGCTCTGGTAGCAACAAGGCAAGAGTGCGATGAAATGCAGAATATGGAGAAACCTAAAACAGCTGCCTCAGCAAATCTAAAGTTTTAGCTTACAAACGATACAACTTTTCCTAGAACATTTGTTGGGTGATTCCATAAGCGTCTGCAATTAGATTTAGAAAATTCTTAGCCATTTTGGTTAGGTATGACTTGGTAAATGGATTAAGGCATGATGTCTGCAGTGGGACAGAATGTGGTCAATGTAGGTAGTTTCTCACATGTTGCACTGAAGCAAGAGTGCTTTAGGTGTTTCCTGCTAAACCTGCCACTGGTACCTGGACACATCCTTGGCGAACTGCAAAACTGAAGGAACAGGACTTGTTGAACCTTGATGACTCCCCCTTGGAAAAAAATTCACCATCATATAGGAAATTCAGAATGAATGGATACAATTATCCAGGTTATAGCTTCTGATTGCAGACTCCCTGTTGGTGCTGGAGAATCAGACAACGAATGTAGAACATACAGCAAAGTTCTTATGAGGAGCAGATGGAATCCATCCAATTCTGAATCATTAAACATTGTACAATCTTACTGGTAAACAACCATGATTGTGTTGTAACCCTAATTGTAGTATGGTTCTCTTTGATATATTCTTTGGAATTGTTCTTCCAACCAGAGTGGATACCATCATTTTGAAGTTGGCGCCATCGTTTTCATTTTGCCTGAATTTACATCCACAGGGTTTCTACAGAGTCCTAAAAATTTGTAAAAATTATTATATTCGCTGTTTCAGGCCTTAAAAATGTTTAAACAGGTCAAAATTTTCCGATTTCCATGTAACGCTACCTCTAATACTTATTAAATTGCTTCCGCCGCACTATAGAATGGATTTTATTTGTCATTTTCCATGGTGTCGTAGTTCTTTCTTTCGCTAGACCAAATATAATTTGCTGTATTATGACTACAAATAAGACCAACATGCAATCAGCTTTTTGTTATTGGCGCAATTCTCTCGTGTTGTAACACGGACGTAAAAACATACCACAGACTTGGGAAAGTGCAAGTTTGGCGATACTTGGCTTGAGTAAAATGTGCATCTTTGATGTTATGATAAATGTCTTAAATTTTATTCTTAATGTTCTTAAAAAAAGGACTAAAAAGGTCTTCAATTTGACTTGGTGAAACCTGAAAAACCCTGATCCAACAAGGTGTATTTGAAGACTTTTACCTATAACCTCCCCTTAAACTTCCTTTTGAGTCATACAAGAAATTAGCAATTTGTAAGCAACACATCATTAGATGTTGACAAATGAAGAAGGAAAAGTTATGACTCCCCAAAGCTATCGCCTCACCTGAACCCTACTATTAACCATTTGCATATTTTCACACCTTGCTCAATTTTTAAATGAGTATGAAATTATTATCCTTATACGTCCATTTCCATCTGAATTTATTCTCATGCAACTCCGAGGGTTGCGCCAAAACGAGACAGAACTGCTCCGGATGAATAGGGAACCTAGAACTGAAGCTGTTCTTCTCCTCCCTTCTTTTTTTTTTTCTTTTTGTCTCTGGGAAGGCATTGTCCATTTTCTATCCTCAGATTAGCCTTAACGAAAGAATCTGCTAATCTTCTGAGGCACTGATACACGGGGTGACGGTGGGGTGCCTTTTTTCATGCAGTCATCCGTACCCAAATGCGTGCTGACCAGCTAAATCAGAGCAAGAAGTGAGGGATTGAAGGGGAGAAAAGATCCCCCTCATCCACTTTCGAGGATGCCATTCTCATTTAAATACCTCTCACGGATATCTTTAGGTGTTCCCACAGCAACCCCAGCCACGGGTGGAAACAAAAGGCAAAGGAGCTTTCGGACGTAAGATTTCGATATTTTCGGGGGGCTCTTTTGAGATTTTGACAACTCAATGAGCTCATGGCAGGATTAGATTACCTATTTCTTTGCCCGCAATCGAGGATAAAAGGGGAACTAGAGGCGGTTTCGCAAGGTTAACCCCTACTGTCACACATGGTTATTTCCTCAAGGACTGCCAAGGGTATCTAGGCACATGTGGAAGTATACATTTGCACTCTCTCGTGGATGTACTCACAAACCCGCAGAAAGTCACTCAACCATAACATAAGAAAAGCTTTCGGGCCTGACAGGAGTTTTAAAGTCAGGGTTTTAGAAGATCTTGACAACTCCACCATCCTTGGCCCCATACATATATGAACAATTTCTTTTTGTTTCTTTTAAAACGTGCCATTTTGGGTCACTGAACCCAAAGCTTTTCAAAATTGTTGTCCAAGGTAGAGAATTTTGAAGGCTGGTTTTCATTCTGGACAAAAGAAAAATATGATTTTGAACATGCCAAAATCACTGGTTGCATGATTTGTGTTATGGAATGTGCTGAGAACGTGTTTATCACATCTGCTGATCCAATCAGTACTTCATCCTTGGCAATTTCTTAACAATTTTATCACACGTTTTTTGGCGAGCGCTTTGTATTCGGGTGTAACCTTGTGGAGTAGCAGTTGTAGTACCTGATATGGTACCATTATATGTAAATTTTTGACTGTTTATGGTTACATTTCGTGCTATGTAAATTCTTTGTATAACCAAAAACGGAAAATAAAACAAAACTAAACTGGTCCTGTGTTTTAAAGACTCATGGTAGGCAGAATTAAGTAGAATTTACAACAATGAGCTTCACCATAGTAGATATAATTATACAGCATTACTTTGTTAAAATACAGTATAAACAATAAAAAAAAATTTACAATACAATTCTATATTTTCCTTATTTCCTAATTTAATTATTTGAAATAATATTTTGAACTACAAGCTTCACCATATTAAATTCAATTACAACGTATTTATTACTTTGTTAAGTAAAATAGATTTACTATGTTTTAGAAAATCATCCTGTATGTTTTACTATGTTGAATACTAATAAAGTCTATAAATTATATATAATTAAATATAAATAAATATATTCCTGTCATTTCCTGATTCAAGAGTTCAGGTGTACTGATCAGTTTCTTCAATGTTTTTGTTTTTTTGTAGAAATAGCTGTCCCCCCACTGTTCTTTCTGTCCAATCTCACAAGCACACATTGACTCTTGCCTGCATGGAGCCAGTGAATAGCTCTGAAATGCACTGACAGCTGGATCCTCTTCATATGAGAGATCCTTAAGTAAGCCCTAAATATGGGATTGTGACAGAGCTGAACCCTGGGGCTACTCTTTCACATTTGCCCAGCTTGAGCTTCATAGTCCACACACACAGACACAGGAAAAGAGAAAGAGAGGCATGTTAGGCACTAAATGAACCCATCAACTCGACGGAGCTTCCTCTGAGCTCCCGGATTACGGCTTCATGAGCTTCGTAGGACACCCCTTTATGCTCGATCGGCTTTTTGCGGAAGGAAACATGTAATTCTTTTGAAAGAACTTTGCCATTCGCTTGCGTCTGGACAGTATGACATTCGAAATGAGCTTCAGTGCACAAAGGAATGGGCCCAGATTAGGAAACTCAATCACCTGGAACATCCCCTTGTCCACCTATGAAGGAGGGGTGGAAGGGGGGAAGGGGTTGGACACAGTATGTGTATGTGAGAGACTGTATCCTGTATCCTGCCAAAAGATAGCTGAATGCCTCTTCCTGCCTAGGGATTGACAGATTGATGGTACTGAGGAGTCATTGACAGCGTGCGAGCGTGTGTGGCCTCAGGGGGTCACGGGTCACCGAAACAAGCTACCTGAGGAGATAAACCTGGCGAGCTACATTGCTCTTGTCACAATACACCACTTTGACCGGTGCTGTTGCCAGCACATGGACAAAAGCACATAAAACAAAGGTCAAAGCAATAATTGATACTATCGTTTGGTGCAAAAAAAGCGCCTTTGTGCCAGTAAACAAAGGTAAATTTGCGACTTGCGACCTTCAACCTTTTTTTGGAGTGGACGGAGAAACGAGAGCTCTTTGATGAAAGTCTGCTCGGTGATGTCTTGCCTATATAAATGTATATACACAAATACAAATTTGTCAGATATGATAGAAATAATTAAAAAAATAATAAAAAAAAATATTTGTATGTTGTAAAGAAGAAAATACACTACAAAAAGCTTAATATAATAGAAAAAATAAAAGACAACAAGGAAAAAAAAAAATATATATATATAAAAAGTTAAATATATGGTGGATAACTAGTGAATTTTAAATAAATAAATAAATATTTACATATACAACAACATATTACTATTAAACATATATATATATATATATATAACCCCAACTGCTGATTTTAGATCATATACAATTTCCTGAATTTTCTTCAGAAATACACAAAGGCTTTATGTTAAGGCTGTGATAAGGACGTCAGAATATCGTAATATTCAAATATGCCTGTTTTTTATGGAATTCGTTGGAAACAATGCTGAACTTTGCGAAGAAGCACCAAAGATGGGAATTTATTTAAAAGAACAGTGGCAACAGCAACAACAACAGTATTCTTTGTTCTCATTTGCAAGAGCAAAATGTGCAAGCCGTAAAATTCACCAGCAATCAGAATGTGTGTGTATGTGTGAGAGAGACTTACCATGCATGAGAAATCCAGATAACTCTGGACAAGCACACTTCAGTCCTTCCTTTATGTACACACATGCACGCACACTTTATTAACAAGCTGTAACAATTTGTGAAAATAGTGTAACCCCATGGCAGAGACAAACACAATATTTTGCCCAGTGTGTCATTTTCCCAGATGTCGAAAGCCTTGCGTAAACCTGGTGACAATTTCCAGATTGTTATACAACATACTATTATATACTATAATACTGTATGTTATACACTACTAAAAACTTTCTTTCGGCTTCTCCCATTAGGGGGCGCCACAGCAGATCATCCGCATGTTTGATTTGGCATATGTTTTTACAATGGATGCCCTTCCTAACGCAACCCTCCCGGCACTAAGAGTGGCTGGGGTTGGTTCCTTGACCGGGGATCCAACCCGGGCCACAGCGGTGAGAGCGCCGCATCCTAACCACTAGACCACCAGGGACCCCTATGTTATACGCTACTATATGACATAAACCGTTATATACAGTACTATACACCATACGTTGCAATATTGCATACTACTACATAATATATACCAGAAATAGCAATATACTATGTACTTCTTTATACTACAATGCACCATATACAGCTGTATGAAATAGTGTTATGCACTAGGCCAGCAGTACTGATTGTGAACGCCCTGGGAAGATTAAATTGACATGGCAGCACATAGAGGCTGAAATCTGATTGGACAAAAATATACGTATTGGTAGTGTTCATGGACACGAATTTCCCTCTTATTTCATGCAACTCATATCACTCATGTCTTCACAGCAACAGAGGCAAAGGATCATGGGTACATGAGGCTGACAGACATTTTAGAGAATAAGTCAGAAAATATATGGTAAGGGTATTGTAATAAATCTGTGTCTCTAACTAGTCTCCTTAATTAACCGGGAGAATATTTTTACTGTATTTGGACTGGAATGAACCACTGATGATGGTTTATAATAGCGAGTAACTTATTAAGAATAAAATCTGTGGTATCCAGTGGCAGAAAGGAAACTTTGACGGAGGCACCAGAAATACATTAAATAGAAAGTCGTCCTCAGTCACACGGACTATAAACTATATATGATAAAGTACAATCTAGTATATACTTTAAACTATAATGCACTACATACTATTATATACTATATATCATTTTAGTTCCTTTACACCTATTTTTCTCTTTCTGTCTCGCAAGACTTCTTGTAGCATGTTATTATGATCATCTGAAACTTCTGAAAGGTTTCACTGGAAGGTAGGATCAGGTGTGTGAGATTTTTGTAGATTGTCTATTGTCCGCACCTTACAGTAGCTCTTTGTTCACGCATTTCAGTGACATAGCATGGATCGGCCTACTGGCTATTACTGAGGGGCACTGTAATTGTATTCCAAATGATAGAGAGAGAGAGAGAGAGAGAGAGAGAGAGTGAGAGAGTGAGAGAGAGAGATGGAACAAAGTATAATGAGAAAGTGATGGAGAGAAGGGAAGGGGACGTTCATCCAGGACGCTCTGCTGCCCGACTTTCATTAGGCCTAATTAATTTCTCTGCACTGTTGATCAGAGAAGTTCATTTTAAGGACCAGACATACCATTGCTCCTACATCCAGGCCTCTGCACACACACACACACACACACACACACACACACACACACACACACACACACACACACACACTCTTTACTAATCAGTACTCATCCCATATAATAGACAAAAACTCCAAAAGTGAATTCAAATTATTCATACACTGCTTTGTAATCATTGGCCGGTTCCACGTCGCGTTTCTCAAGGACGCTGCCGCGGGACAAAATCGAACGGCGCGCGCTATCGTAAAGCAGGAAGTGCGACATGATGGATAGCGAGATCTAAATTGGCAAGAACGCCGATACGCCTTCGGGAGCCGGGCGCAACTTTTAATAAGCAGCCGTAATTATGCACGTGTCGATGTATAAAATTGATTCGGAAAGCTTGCACAAAAAAAAAGGACATAATACAAGTATATCTGGTTACACAATACTGCTGCATATTTTGATATTCTGAATGTAGCGCTCGATCCCTAATGATCAGAGGGGCAAGGAGAGCATTGGGAAAAGTTCCTGAAGAAACCGGGAGAGGAACCTAGCCTTTTCTGAGGGACACTGGGGGTAAAGAATAATGATAACTGTCTTCAGCTGAAAAAAACTCAAACTGTTACCACAAATTTTCCTTTTATTTTATCTAGGAGCCCCAAACCTGCTGGACATGACAATGGCTCTCTAAAGAAGATATGGTTTCCATGTGGTGGAGTGGAAGATCTTTAATGGCGTTCTAAAAAGACCTTACCACACTTCGGAACACTGACTGTAGCCCGGGCCTACTCACCTAACGCCCTTGTGACTGAAGGAGCGCAAATCTCCACAAAAACACTCCAGAATCTGGTGGAACACCTTCCCAGAAGAGTGGAGGTTGTTATAACAGGAACAGAAAACTAGATGTGGAATGGGATGTTGAAAAAGCACATAAGATCTTACAAACAAATCCACAAACTTTTTAGTTTTCTGCTCTTTAACATGGGAGTCATATGAAAATGCTAAAAATAAATGCTAGGTAGCATTATGCTAATGCGGCGAGTTAGCATAAGATTCGGTTGTCGACAAATAAAGCAAAGCACATTTTCAAAAAAGATTTAGATGTCATCTCAGAAATAAATCACACAAACTGGCTCATGCCTTACCCGGCCTACGAACTGCCTCACAGTGCTAAGCGTAGCATCCTACGCTACCCTCTCTAGCAAAAAGAGAAGTACTCAAAATACTGAATACTTCTTCAGTTGGATGTCTTATTTATATCTTTGCGCCGCCTGTAAAACCTGCACTGCCATACAGCTATAGCGCTGATCCCAGCATGAGCTTTGAGGTGAATAAAAAGCTGAAAGGAACGTCGGCTTGCTGAGGCGTTAATGGGCAAGACACGAATACAATGCTGTGAAAAGCAGCCGTGTCTGAAAGAGCAGGTTCATACTGGCCTTTTTTTTTTCCCTAAAGGTGGGCAGATCCGGTGGTTGGCACGGAGAGAGGTGGTTGTAAATGAACGTGGAATTAGCAGCAGTGCTCAGTGTAAAGCTCCTGAGATGGCAGTTCGACTCGAGGTTTCACGTGGGTGTATTAAAGTATTAAAGTTTTGGCGGAGGCTGCTGAAACACATATTTTACACCACCAACACAAGCAATGGAGATCAGGCGATGGATACAATATCTGATGTATGTAATCTAGCAATTAGTAACCATAACCATTTTACACCTACGCCTTCACTGGTGTCCTACCTGATTCAATCCACCTCTTGATACCATCATTACGACGCCACAGCTATAGAAACCATCAATATTATAGAGAAATTAAGTATCACAGAGCACTGCATCGTAGACAGGAATCTCATACGGCGAGAGTTAATGTCTTTGCTAAAGCAATAAAACCCACACAATTCAACAAGTCTTCTTTCACTGTAGCCACAACTGCAGCCCGCATACATCATCTCTAGCAGAAGCATCGATATTCATAACCACTCTTTCGAACTGCTTTCCTTTCCTCACGATGTCCACTTTTCTTGAAAAGTCCATCTTGTAAATTCAAGCGTAATATATTTGTACATAACAGACGCTGGATCATCCAATCAAAAGACATGGAAATGCAGACGTGATCGGACGCCTTCTAGGGGGCCTCGGTGTGACCAAGTTGCAATCTGATTGGGTAAATAAACAACTTCAAGCAACATGAAGTTTATGCAGAAATCAATAAATAAACGTCTGCAAGTGCTGACTGTGACGGTCGGATTTCTTTGCGAACCGGTCAGGAGGGACCCTCGCTTTTAAGGAACTGAACCATTGTTTACAATCTCGCTGCAAATCTTATGTACAGTACACGAGTGACATTTAAATCTCACCGCCGTCGTCGTGATTGTCGTCATTACCTGACACAGTAAAATCGGTTTGCCCTAGCTAAGATAGTGGAATGTTCCAAATATTTTATATGGATGAATGTGTTTGGGTAAAATCCAAACCCAGCTAAAATCGCTAATGGATGATACCAGAATATACCAAATTCGATTCCATCTTATTAGACTTTACATGTACTTTTCTTTACAGCTTGGGTTCCTTCGGAGAGATGAATAACCTCAAATAAGGTTGTGTTGTAAAGGCTGGATGGGGCTGAACCTGATGTGTGATGAACGTAGGAGGAGTGTGTGGCGAGTGTGTGTGTCCAGACGGAGATTCTCCACACCTCATCAGGGTGTAATATTACTGCGTTAATGTGCTCAGGAACGGGTTGCTAGCGGCTAATAAGCCTTCCCAAGAGGAGTTGGAGGGGGGTGAGGGGGTTTGGTGTTGGCTGGAAGTGTAATGTGTGGGATGGAGAATTCTTGCTGATGCCACTAATCCAGGACAGACAGTGTCCTCTGCAATTCTAGCCTGCTTGAGCGCCAGGGACACAGCAGACTGATGGAAGATGATTACAACCACGCTAAGCCGCTATGCGTCATGCTAAGGGGACTGCGGTGGAAAAGGGATGGAGGCTGTATACCAATAAAATAGCGATTCCCTGGAGGCAGGAGAGGGCATAATAAAGTGGTAAAATTAAGTCATTGAGACTCTTATCTCAGTGCCAGGACATGACTCGGGGGGGCACGCTGCGCAATAACACCGATTTCCATGTTTATCTCGGTGCAGCAGGTACCTCAGCGCAAAACTACGGAATTCAAGATCAGGCATTTCATCTCCCTGGGAAACCGATGTATATGTCACATAGGGCCGTCAAGTTATTCATGACTAGAGAGGAGTATAAATTCATGAGCTGGAATAGCAGAATAGCAGTCGAACACTTGGGTGGCTAATTTTTCTATGCATAGGGCATCACAGAAATGACCTCAAACAACCCAAAACCTTAAAATTATTCCAATTCACTGAATCAAAAGGGTTGATTAGGTGACACAACAGAAAAAATTCTTTTCATTTCTTGATTCAATTTCTTTTAGGGAATATTATATGCTGAATTAAGTGCGATCAAGGTCACTGCTGGCCCCTTAAGCAAGGCCCTTAACCCCTCAGTTGCTAAGCTGTATAGCTGAGATAACTGATAAGTCGCTCTAGATGAGGGCGTCTGCCAAATGTCGTAAATGTATTTTGTAAGTGGGTAAAAAAGTAGAGAATAAAAATGTGGGGACCAAACCTTCAGTGATTCATTATGTAGGTAGCATTCGGGTTGCCAGATATCCTTTTTTTTTTTAATACAAACAACTGCATTTTCCTCTGTGACAAACGTGAGAAAAGAGGGGAAAAAACTGCAGCTCGAAAATAACAAATGAAAAGGTTTTTATTTGCTGTTGAATGCAGACGCCCTTATCCTTTAAATTATAATTGAATTATGTTAAATAAGTGATTAAAATTACAATTATATTACATTGAACATGCTTATAATAATAAAAAAAAAAAACAAGACTTTGGACTTCAGTCCTTATTTTCTATCTGCTGTTTTTTTTTTTTCTCATCTTACATTTGGCAGTGAGAAACATGTTGATGCTTCATACTCAAGAAATGCATATCTGGCAACCTTAATGCTACCTGAATTAGGATTGCAAGATAAACATGTCTTGACTAATTGATTCATGTTAAATTAGAGAACAAAAAGAGGACGGAAGGAGGTCCGATAAAATCCATAAAGAACAAATCAAAAATTGATTTTTTTTTTTTTTTTTTGGGGGGGGGGGTGGAGGGTTTTTGTTTAGTAAAAAGATTTATCATGCACACAAACTATTTCGTGACACATTCGTACGCTATCCGGGGGGTGCTTGTGGTGTGGTGTGATGTGGTGGCGCAGGATGCCGATACTTTTGCCATCGTTGAATAGTTGTATGGAACATTCCTTTCTTTCTGTCTCATCAGTAAAAAGAGTGCTGGAATGTTGGATTGCACCTTGATTGGATCGGAATGATGATGTGTAGCCCGAGTGGCCTCGGCTGGCTGCTGCAGCAAGGCATGCTGAGAATCACACACTTTCCAACACACACACACACTCTTACACACATCCTGCAAAAAGCCTGACTGAGCTACCCCTGATTGCGAGGTGGGATTCGGGTTACTCGCTATTCCAGATGGTTAATGGTGGCGGTCCGGACGTTCTTCCTTTCATCTACTCCCAGAGCACCACACGGGGTCATCACCTCTCACGCTCGATGCGCAGCCCAAGCCTGGCCACTTAGCCATACCAAGGAGGGTATGAGAGAGAGTGAGATAAAGACGAAGCGTATCGTGGGACACCCAACAGCTGTTGCGCCGAAACTTGTTCGCAATGCGTCGCGACCCGAGGGACGGCCGAGCAGCAAAATTCATGAGTCACGGTGTTTGTTTCTGGTGTGAACTTTCACATGGGGAGGAGGGGGTGCAGATTCGCTTGGGTTAAAGAGGTGTCTAGTTCTTGTGGCTACTTTACATTCCACATATATGAGCTAAGATTTTAGTACAAAAAAATGCTATAATGTTCCTATTATCCTTTTTGTCACAAGACGCTTTACTTAATCAACACAGTTTATGTGAAAAGACTCTGTGACTCTCTATTAATAGAATGATATTAATCAATCAAAAACTGATTGATATCTATTACAACAGGGGTCACCAACATGGTCGCCCGCAAGTACCACATTAGTCGCCGCGGGACTTTTCTAAAAAAAAAATAGCTCACCATAGCATGTCACGGATAGACCAAGAGTCGGAACCCGGAGTATGGTTAAACACCTTGTCTTTATTTAGTCTGAACACATACAATGCAGAGGCTTGAGGAGAAAAACGAACAGGAGAGCGGGTATAATCCGTAATGCGGGTAGGATCCGTAACACGGGTAGTCCAGGGATGATCGCCAGTGTTAGCCGTTAAAGGCAAGCCTATCTTGAGCGCTTCCATGCCAGGAGCATGGAAGTACAGGGAATACTAGTGGTAGGAAGTCCGACAGATCTATCATGGCAATGAGTTTATAAAGGGGAAAGGTAATGGGAAACAGGTGTAGGTGATAAGAGCAGGGAGAGGCTGAGTGAGAGTTAGAGCCTTGAAGGAAGGCGTGGCTGATGATTCCCTGACAAAATCACACTTGCTTTGGTGTGAATTTAAAAATGATAATATAAAAATATAGACATAGATAGACTAGATATAGATAAATAACATTAATTATTAATAATAACATATAATTAAAGGTAAATTGAGCAAATTTGTTATTTCAGAAGTGGTAGCCCTTCACATTAATCGGTACCCAAGAAGTAGCTCTCAGTGTCAAAAAGGTTGGTGACCCCTGTATTAAAATTGCGTCAATGTTTCCTACATCATTTATTCCCTCTCGAAATGTTCTGCTTGACACTGAAGTGTACGATGGCGATAAGTAGATTCTCGAGCCTGATTTGCGGCGTGTCCGAACGGTTAAATTTTTATCCTCATAAATTCAAAATTCTCTTCAATGACCGGTATTATCATTCTTTTTTTTTTTTTTTTTTTTTTTTTATCAGTTAACAATTGAATTTATTTATTTTTTATGCCAATAATTTAGTTTGGGAATATGAGTGTAATATTAAAGGCAGTAAATAAAATAAAAAATATATCAAACAATTAAAACAAAACAAACAAAGAAATACGTAATACAAAAATGTTACTAAATCAATAAAAAAAAAAACGATAGAGAAATAAGCAAAATAAACAAAACAACTAAACAAAGTCACGATAAAAACTACAATAAATAAATAAAATGACATAAATAAACCAAACATAATTATAGATAAATAATCTAGATAGAAATAAATGTAACAAAATATATGAATGGGATCACATAAAAAAAAAAAGAAAAGACGATTTGACAATGACAAAACAAAACAAAACAAAAAAACAACAACAAATATGCAGTATAGTAGATAAGAAAAATGAATGAAATCAAATCAAATCACAGTAAAAAATATAACAAGCAAGAAAACAAATATATATATTTGTTTATATATATATATATAATAACTTTGTAAAAAATACTGACAATCTTTTTCTCTCTCTTTTTAATGTAGAAAGTCAATAAAGTTTGAGAACAATAAATAATATAGACAGCTATAAAAAGTTTGGTTCCTTTGGAATGGGGTTCCTTTTGGAATGAATTGGAACTCTGATTGCACCCCGGCCTCCTCACCTCACCTACATCAATACCTGATTTACCTTTTCTAGCACCCTTGTAAAAGTGATCTACACAAAATCGAGTGAAACATCTTCCCAGAAGAGTGGAGGTTATTCGAACAGAAAATGAGGACTTACTGTGGAATAGGGTTTTCATAAAGCACGTGTGAATCTCACGGACGCTTAGGTTATCAACACTCCAACAGTTTGTCGAAACGAGGATGTTTATCGCACACAATCACAACCAACAAGGCCACGAGTTGTAATGAAACGCAACTGCACAGGTGTTCCAAATAAAATGCTGCGTAAGTGTATATTACAGGACATAAACTCTTATGACGGTCATCTTCCGCGACGTGTTTAATGCAAGAATTACGACACAGGCCTCTGTAGCTAATGGATTCTTTACAGAAAAAAAACGGTCCTATACTAAATCACCAACCCCCGAAATTCATATGAAACAGCCGTAGCTATATTTCACGTGTGGGCGCGGAATCCAGGCAGACCTCATTACGACCGCAGCAACCTAAAACGTATGTCTGGAAACGGTTTCACTTTGCAAAACTCAGTCTAGTTTGGATTATGGAAATATTTGTATTGAATTATTATTTTTGTAATTATAACATATTCCATGCATCTCTCCAAATACGTTGGTGAGCTTCAAGATTTCCGATTTTTGATTTAGTTTGTGTAACCGGTTGCTGTTGTAATGCAATAATTTCCTTCACGGAATCAATAAAGTAGGTTAGTATATAAGTCTAAATCTAATCTCTAATATTATACGTTATTAAATCTAAATCTAGAATCTTAAAGCTGATTGGTGTATTTCTCAATGGGGAAATAGAGGGAATCTATTCATCATCCATCCGTCCATCCATCCATCCATCCATCCATCCATAAAAAAACATATACAGTACACAATGTTTAGACAAAAGTATGTTGACACCTAACCATAAGACTCATATGTGCTTTTTGAAGACCCTGTGTTCCAAATTCATCCCGGGGGTGTTCCGTATAGTGTGGGGTTTGTCTATATAGTGGACATGTGACCTACAAAGCATTTGAATTAAGGTTGGAGACATCGTTATTCAACGTATTCTTGCTCCAGAATGTCAAGGTATACGAGGTGTTGACGAGGGATAAAGACAAAAATGTAATGGGACATAAACAACTAAAAACAAAAACAGAACAGGCGAACACAAGCAGGAAACAAACCAATGACAGGATGGAGAGAAGACAGGACCGTATGGCATGGATTCCAAACCTACGTTATTCTTATGATGTTCCTATGCGGGTTTTTATTTCTTAGTAGCTCCTGAATAACGTGCTTAAAACAAAGCGACGCAGATTTTTCAAAAGAAACGAACGAGGTTGAAAGTCGAGATTTCCTTTTTCAGCTCTTTTCTTTCAGCTCGATCTCCACCCACCAGACCGAGCCCAGGAGCCGAGCAACAATCGTAACCAGAATATCAGATAGATCATCGAAGAAAAGCTTTGTGGATACTTTGTCGTCTCTAATTATAGAATTATAGAAAGTACACAATTCATCCGCACATAGCAGGCAGGTTAGGGGTAAACTCAGATTTCTCCGACAAAGGCAAGGAGACCGGAGCATTTCTCCAGGGTTGGATGGTAGCCTCAGAGCCCTTTTGTTTGTTTGTTTGTTTGTTTGTTTGTTTGTTTATTCTCTTTAGTGACCCGGTTATATAATTTTTTTTTAGCAGATAATTTATGGCAATAATATATTTTGGGAATATCAGTGTAATATTAAAGGCCGTAAATAAAATAAAATAAAATAAAAATAAATAAATAAATAAATAAATAAATAAATAAATAAATAAATAAAATTAAAACAAACAAACAAACAAAGAAATAATATAAAATAATAATAATAATAATAATAATAATAATAATAATAATAATAATAATAATAATAATAATAAAAAAATGATAGAGAAATAAACAAAATCGAAAAAAAAAACCCAACCCAAAATTTAAATAAATAAATAAAATGACATGAATAGACAAAACATAACTAATGATTGATAAATAATTTAAATAGCAATAAATGAAAGAAAATAAATGAATGGCATCCCAATAAAAACGATGATTTAAAAAATGAAACAAACAAACAAACAAACCAACAAACAAACAAACAAAATGATTAAATAAAATAAAATCACATTAAATGATGAAATGTTTAAATAGAACAAGCAAGAAAACAAGCAAACAAACAAATAAATAAATAAATAAATAAATAAATAAATAAATAAATGTAATAACTTTTCAAAAGTACTGCCAAAACTATCGTTTAAAAAAATTCCTCTCTCTCTCTCTCTCTCTCTCTCGCTCTCTCTCTCTCTCTCTCTCTCTCTCTCTCTCTCTCTCTCTCTCAGGCAGAAAGTCAATAAAGTTTGAGAACAATAAATAATATAGACAGCTTTAGAAGGTTTGGTTCACTGACAAGCATTTAAAGTAATACTATTAAAATGTTATATATATATATAAAAAAAAAAAAAAAAAAAAGGGAATTCACTTTTTCTTTTTTTTTTATTCGTTTATTTTAGTAACCTCATTCACGTCCGCCATAAGGGATTTGAAAGTAAAAGAAATAAATCGTGAAGAGAATGCAAGGAATGTCCTGAAAGACAACAGAATTAGAGAGAGAGAGATTCATTGGCAGTAAATTCTTCGTTTTTTTCTTTTCCCGTCACTGCTGAGGTACTTAAGTTAATGAAGATGGACAGTAGTGCTGAGCGTCCGCAACAACCCAATACTTTTGCTCCTCTCTCCCTCTTTCGTTTGATCTCTCTCTCTCTCTTACAGACCACCAGAGACAACCCGTATTCATTAGAGCCATTCTAATGCGGAAAATAAAAAGTTATCTATTCATAGCAAGGACTGGGAGATGAAAAAAATCAATATGATATGCAATTATAAGATGTGCACACACTCTATGGACAAAATTACTACTATTGGGATTTTTTAAGCCATGTGGTTCTTCCCCAAACTTGCTTCACAATGACCCTGTGCACCAAGCCAGCTTCATGAAGATCTGTTTTACATGGGTTGGTGAGGAAAAATCTTTCAGGAGTCCTTTCATAGAAAAGAGGAGGATATTATAAACGGGGACTAAATGTAGAGTCTGGAACAGAAGGTCAAGAGTTCCAATCCCAGAACCACCAAACTGCCACTGTTGGGCCCTTGAGCAACCAGTTAGTTGTAAGTCGCTCTGGAGAAAGGCATCTTCCAAGGATGTTCATATAGCACACAAATCCTATGGTGAGGTGCCCACAATTTCTTAACAATATACTGTATATTAAGTTAAATTAATAACTGCCACTGTTCCTGCCCCTCTTCCCTCAGTGGATCTTCCCACTTCGTACAGGCCTGCCTCTGGATAGTGTTCTCTTCTACTGGAGGCCAATCTGTGCAGCTGGGGACGGTTTCTCATTGACGCCTTGGGTGGTTCCATAAAATTCCAGAGTAAGAACGGGAGCCTTGAGGATGGATTGGACTGTAGTTAATGTCAACAGTCTGCTACATTGACTCAGGACTACAGTTCGTTTCTGATCACCATCACTGCACCCCGCAACATTGTATATATCTGCTATAAATGGACATTCGGTGCAACCCAGATGAGGATGGGTTCCCTCTTGAGTCTGGTTCCTCTCAAGGTTTCTTCCTTATGCCATCTCGGGTTTTTTTTCCCTTGCCACAATCACCACCGACTTGCTCATCAGGGGCAAACTTATTAACTTATTAAGAACGTATTCATTTCCATGTTATCTGTGTAAAGCTGCTTTGAGACAATGTTCATTGTTAAACGCGCTACACAAATAAAAATGAATTGAATTGAATTAAATAAAAAAAATTTGCTAAATTAAGTGCTATTTTGTGAGCTGCTAAATATTCGTTAAAACGAAGCTATGTAACAACTATGAGCATTTGTTAGCTAGGCTGATAGGGATGGAAAAAATGCAGTATAAAACAATAAAAATATTTTTACAAAAAATGGCAGGTGTCAATCTATCAATTGAATAGTCATTGTTATAAATGGTTTCGATTATTGAAATGTCACAGAACTTGATATTATATTAATATTGTTTATATATTATATAGTGCACTGGTTCCCTGGTGGTCTAGTGGTTAGGATGCGGTGCTCTCACCGCTGCAGCCCGGGTTCGATCCCCGGTCAGGGAACAGCCATTAGGGTTGCACAAGCCTTAGTGCCGGTCCCAAGCCAAGTCAAGTCAAGTCAATTTTATTTGTATAGCGCTTTTCACAACAGACATTGTCTCAAAGCAGCTTTACAGAAAACAACAGTGAAGGTGAATGGTGAGCGTTTGTCCCTGATGAGCAAGCCGTGGCGACAGTGGCAAGGAAAAACTCCCTTAGATGATATGAGGAAGAAACCTTGAGAGGAACCAGACTCAAAGGGGAACCCATCCTCATATGGGTGACATCAAGAGTTTGGTCATAAATCTTTCAACAATACAGAACAATTTGTGATCATCATAGATCCAGCATCAGCTTCTCCATGCCAGGGCCTTTAAACACTCGGCATCTACTTCTCCATGATCATCCATAGGTCCATAATCTTCACGAGGTGGGACGTGACTGGAGCTGGCCAAACCTCAGGATGCCTCGGGATGGGGAGAGAAAGAGAAGCAGTGGAGAGGAATTAGCATAGCTGCTGTTCATGATATTAACAGCACAAGTTGATAATGTGCATGTAATCATATATTCTGGAGCACAAGGTTGTGATGTGATGTGTGTGATGTGTGTTATGTGTAGGCTTTGCTAAAAAGATATGTTTTTAATCTACACTTAAACTGGGAGAGTGTATCTGAACCCCGAACACTGTCAGGAAGACTATTCCAGAGTTTAGGAGCTAAATGTAAAAATGCTCTACCGCCTTTAGTGGACTTTGCTATTCTAGGAACTACTAGAAGCCCAGAGTTTTGAGATCTCAGGGAGCGTGATGGATTGTAGCGTGTTAAAAGACTGGATAGATACATGGGAGCCAAACCATTTAGTGCTTTATAAGTGAGTAGCAGTAGTTTGTAGTCTATTCGAAACTTAACAGGAAGCCAATGTAGGGACGATAAGATTGGGGTTATATGATCGTATTTTCTTGACCTAGTAAGAACTCTTGCTGCTGCATTCAGAACTAACTGAAGCTTGTTTATTAATGATGCAGGACATCCACCTAGTAATGCATTACAGTAGTCTATTCTAGAGGTCATAAACGCATGGACGAGCTTCTCTGCATCAGATATAGATAACATATTTCTTAGCTTAGAAATATTTCTAAGGTGAAAGAAGGCTGTTTTTGTAACTTGATTGATGTAATTTTTAAAAGATAAGTTGCTGTCTAAAATAACTCCCAGGTCTTTTACCGTTGAACTAGTAGTTACAGAACAACCGTCTAAATGCAGGCAGAGATGCTGGAGCTTCTGTGTACTATTTTTTGGGCCCGGATAAATGGGGAGCGTTGTGTTAGAAAGGGCATCCAGTGTAAAAACGTGCCAAATCAAACATGCGGATGGTCCGCTGTGTCCGCTGTGTCCCGGTGTTCTTGGGATGGTACTCATCATTCTTCTTCCTCCAAACACGTTTAGTGGAATTCTGACCCAAAAGTTCTATTTTGGTCTCATCTGACCACATGACTTTCTCTTATGACTCCTCTGGATCATCCAAATGGTCATTGGCAAACTTAAGACGTGCCTAGACATGTGCTGGTTTAAGCAGGGGAACCTTCCGTGCCATGCATGATTTCAAACCATGACGTCTTAGTGTATTACCAACAGTAACCTTGGAAACGGTGGTCCCAGCTGTTTAGCTGTTTCATAC
Organism: Silurus aristotelis; assembly: GCF_946808225.1. Classification (NCBI taxonomy): domain Eukaryota; kingdom Metazoa; phylum Chordata; class Actinopteri; order Siluriformes; family Siluridae; genus Silurus; species Silurus aristotelis. The sequence goes on from NC_139578.1 coordinate 3,032,771, forward strand.
AAATAAATAGTTTAAAAATCATATATTGTGATTTCTGGATTTTTCTTTTTTTAGATTATGTCTCTCACAGTGGACATGCACCTAAGATGACAATTTCAGATCCCTCCATGATTTCTAAGTGGGAGAACTTGCAAAATAGCAGGGTGTTTAAATACTTATTTTCCTCACTGTATATATATATATATATATATATATATATATATATATATATATATATAAATTGAGTTTGTTTTAAACTCTCTCTAGGACCTGATGATTTCACCATGACGCACTACTTCTGAATGTTTGACTCACGGTCTGCTGCTGCAGATGATCCAGCATGAGTATGCTAAATATTTAATCTTTCTAAAACAGGAATCAGGAGTCACAACCTGAGCTAAAAAAAACCACAAACCCCTGAGATTTTGTAACACTGTTAATGTTATAATGGGAATTGTACTGGTTTTAATGGAAATTGTATTGTTGTGTGATCTTACTAATTATAAGTTACCTTCTAATTGGGAGCCTCCAGATTCCAAATTTCCTACAATGGTTTGAGTTTAATATATAATAATACAAAGTTAATCAAATTATCAGACAGGAAGGAAGGAAGGAAGGAAGGAAGGAAGGAAGGAAGGAAGGAAGGAAGGAAGGAAGGAAGGAAGGAAGGAACAAAATTGCAGTAAGAAAGAAAGAGAGAACAAAATGAAAAGTTCAGAAAGAAAGATAGAAAGAACAAAATGAAAAGTTCAGAAAAACGATTGAAAGAAAGCATAAAATGAAAAGTTCAGAAAGAAAGAAAGATGGAACAAAATTAAAAGTTCAGAAAAAAGATTGAAAAAAAGCATAAAATGAAAAGCATAGAAAGAAAGATAGAAAGAAATGAACAGCTCCGAAAAAAAGATAGAAAGAAATGAAAAGTTCAGAAAGAAAGATAAAAAGAAAGCATGAAATGAAAATTGCAGTAAGAAAGAAAGAGAGAGAACAAAATAAAAAGCTCAGAATGAAAGATAGAAAGAAAGCATTAAATGAAAAGTTCAGAAAGAAAGATAGAAAGAACAAAATGAAAAGTTTAGAAAAAGATTGAAAGAAAGCATAAAATGAAAAGTTCAGAAAGAAAGAAAGAAAGAAAGAAAGAAAGAAAGAAAGAAAGAAAGAAAGAACAAAACAAACAGTTCAGAAAGAAAAAAAGATGCAACAAAATGAAAAGCTCAGAAAGAAAGATAGAAAGAAATGAACAGCTCCGAAAAAAAGATAGAAAGAAATGAAAAGTTCAGAAAGAAAGATAAAAAGAAAGCATGAAATGAAAATTGCAGTAAGAAAGAAAGAGAGAGAACAAAATGAAAAGCTCAGAATGAAAGATAGAAAGAAAGCATTAAATGAAAAGTCGAGAAAGAAAGAAAGAAAGAAAGAAAGAAAGAAAGAAAGAAAGAAAGAAAGAAAGAAAGAAAGAAAGAAAGAAAGAAAGAAAGAAAGAACAAAACGAACAGTTCAGAAAGAAAAAAGATGGAACAAAATGAAAAGCTCAGAAAGAAAGATAGAAAGAAATGAAAAGCTTAGAAAGAAAGATAGAAAGAAATGAACAGCTCCGAAAAAAAGATAGAAAGAAATGAAAAGTTCAGAAAGAAAGATAAAAAGAAAGCATGAAATGAAAATTGCAGTAAGAAAGAAAGAGAGAGAACAAAATGAAAAGCTCAGAATGAAAGATAGAAAGAAAGCATTAAATGAAAAGTCGAGAAAGAAAGAAAAAAGAAAGAAAGAAAGAACAAAACGAACAGTTCAGAAAGAAAAAAAGATGGAACAAAATGAAAAGCTCAGAAAGAAAGATAGAAAGAAATGAAAAGCTTAGAAATAAAGATAGCATCATGGGAAATTCAATTTAAAAAAGAAAAGATAATCATAATAAGAAAAAGTAGACAACATTTCTGAAAAGGAAGATAGTAAGAAAGGATAATGAAGATAGATAGATAGATAGATAGATAGATAGATAGATAGATAGATAGATAGATAGATAGATAGATAGATAGATAGATAGATAGATAGATAGATAGATAGATAGATAGATAGATAGATAGTAGCATAAGCAGTAGTTTGTTGTATAAGTAGTAGGCAGCACTGGTATTGTTATTAATAGTTCTCCGGCGGTGTGCTGTGATGGAGGGAATGGAAGAGAAAAGAAAAAAGAGAGCCGGAGAGCCATGCAGGACGAGGCTGACCCGGCCTACTAGACTCGACTAGCTGATTAATGAAGTTCTGCATTTTGCTGATGCCGTTTAGTTACTAATGAGGGTCGCTCACCTTCACACACAGATACACTCACATATACACACACAGGTGCTGATGGGAAGACAGCAGGTGCTGAGTCAGAGATACCTGGCTGATACCGGCTGCTTGAGGGTTGACACGCGGAAAGCTATTAAGTGCTCCAATAACGTGTCGGTGGGTTTTCGAGGTGAAAAGCTGGCGTGAAATGACACACTGTTTATGTAACAGAATATTTATTCTAATCCAGGCTGAGCCCAGTGAAGTCTGGCTGAAGTGAAACTAGCGCGAGTTTGCTGATGACCCGCTGAAAACATTACTCTTTTCCTCCCACACACACACACACACACACACACACACACACACACACACACACACACACACACACACACACACACACACACTTTTCCACATGTACATGACGGAAGCTGTATGCATACCTCAGACTATATATATATATATATGTGTGTAATAAGCTCCACTCTTCTGTGAAGATGGTCTACTAGATATTTTTGTGCTTCTGGAAATTTCTGGAGATTTCATTTAGCCATAAGCGTGTTAGTAAAGTCAGGTACTGATGTAGATGAGGAGGTCTGGGGTACAGTCGGCATTTCAGTTCATCCCAAAGGTGTTCAATTGGGTTTATAGCTCTGTAGCAGGCCACTCAAGATCTTCAACTCCGACCCATGTAGAGCATATCTTCATAGGGTTTTTGTACAGGTTTAATTCTCTGAATTGAATGTGAAAGGAAAAATTTGTATACCTCATCTTATGATATTCTATAAATAAAGGAATAAAAAAATTAATTATCAAATTCAACAAAAATAATGAAAGATAGATCAATAATATATAGTATTTATTTATTATTAATAATCAATATTACATTTATAATAAATAAATAACTTTTTAAAAAAATACTGACAAACATTTCAAATGTACAATTAAAAATGTACTTTTTTTTAGGTTATAAAAATGATTATTCATCACTATTTATTAAAAATATGTATATATTTATGTATATATCATATGTCAGAAAACGTCTGGTGTCCCAATACTTGTATATAAAGTCTATATACTGTATATTATATGCATATAAAAAAAACAAAAAATAGAAATTACGAAGAGACATAATGAAGGACGTCGAAACGAAAACCCGACACGATGATGCGTTTCACCGCAAACGATTCAGCACAAACAAATCTCAGCGACGCCCTGTCGTGTTATTTTTATTCCTTAAACCCAGGTATTAAGAGAAAAACATGCCCAACCCCGATTTTCAAAAACACGTAGCTCCTTATCCAGCCAACAATTCAGGGAATTAGATGAAATCCGGGATAATGGATAACAGCTATTAAGTGTATTGAAAACACAAGCACTTCCAAAAAAACACACAAGTGTTTGCTGCCTACAAGACGGGCTAAGGCCATTATTAGCGTGAGAAAAAGAAAAAAAAAAAACGAGTGAACTTAGGTGGAATGTTCCCTCACGCTGGCCTTAAGTTTGTAAACAAACATATTCACTGGGAAACGCAAGAGAGGCTTTGACAGTCTCTGGGTTTCATCTATAATGCATGGGGAGATTCGTTCCTGCGTTCTGAAAGAGGAGAACGTCGGATTGAGATAGACTTTATAGCTGACGCATGCATGGGCACACTTTCAAAATATAAACACCAGAAGAGCCCCCTTTTTTGGTGTTCAAGGACAAAAAAAAAAACAGCAGACGAACTGACAGCTCGTGAGCCTCCGAGTGGCTTCAAAACAACATGGCCGCCTCTGGCATCAGCGTTAAACAAACCTTTGCTTACTTTAATAAGACAGTATAACTTTAGATTAGCGTACGAAAGCTGACAGGAAAAATATACACTATTTGGACAAAAATATTGGGACTATTCTAGCCAGGACATATTTATTTTAAGGACTAAATATGAAGCTGAGGCATGAACAAGAGGCATGACTAATGCTAATCAGAGGGAAAGGGGGTGGAGCTTCTGTGAATCCGTAAGAATACTGCGTACGACTTTTCTTTCGGAAGTTAAAACTTGGAAAAATTAGATTTTTTGGGGACAATATACATGTATATATATTTGGATAAAAAAAGGGGGTGGGGCTTTTGCAAATTTGTAGTAATAATACGTTACTTCAGAAATTGGAATTACATTCCCGAACTCAACAATGCTTTGTTTGAAAATATACATGGATATATATGGATAGAAATGGGTAGAGTTTTTTCTACATTTGCTGTCGCAATAACCTCCACTCTTCAGGGAAGATGTTCCCCTAGAAACTAGTGTTTTCAGATTAGGTCAATCTACTGATGTAGGAAAGATGAGAAGACCTAGCATGTAGTGATCGTTCCAATTCGTCCTGAAGGTTTTCAGCAGGATTGAGGAGCTCTATAGAAGATCTTCCACCCCAACAATATCTTCATGGAACTGGTCTTTTTTGGAGATTTGGGTCTCCTATTTCAAGTGAATGGAAAACTTGGTCTTGGCCTTGGTTTTGTAGCGATTACTGAGCACATTTAGATTGATTATTTAGGATTTGTGAATGCATAGAAGGTAAAGAAATAAGGAGTGAAGACACAGCACCCAACTTCGTCCTTATTTGTCCAGTGGATTTCTGAAAGGATCAACACACAACCTGAGGTCAACAGCTGGCTGTCATGAAGCTCAGAAATCCCCTTTAAATGACCTCGAGTCGGGACAAAGCTCTTTATTTAATGCTTTTTATTGCGCCCGGTGACCGACTCACAATGGAGAACAACAACCATTTGTTCCTGACTACTCAAGTCCCCCTTCCTCATATAAACCCCTGTGTGTGTGTGTGTGTGTGTGTGTGTGTGTGTGTGTGTGTGTGTGTGTGTGTGTGTGTGTGTGTGTGTGTGTGTTGGAGCGTATGGCTGAGTTATTTTAGTGCCACAGATAGAGCTACATTGTGCTTAAGCCTTTTTCTTGCCCACTGATCAGTGAAATAGATCAAATTATATGCTGTAAATAGAGGGTTCAGGTTTTATTTATCAATTGATCTGCAATTTCTTCTGCGCTAGCTTTTAGTGCAATGCTAGGCATGTTTGGTGAAGTGAAAAGCTTTCTGGGCCATGGGACTGGGTGGTGGACTAATCGGAAAAAGCCTTCGGTTTGGAAAAAAACAAAAAAACTCTAAAAGGCCAAAACAAACAGAGCAAAAGAAAAAGGAGTGGATCTTCCCTAACGTTACTGCAGTATATCTCTGGAAAGGTGTATTAATGCAAAAAGATCATTTATGCACAAATAATGTGCAAGAAGCAAGAAAAAAAACAAAGCAACTAAAAAAAACGAACAGATTTCGCGTCTTGACAAACCGCACGGTTTCGTGTGTTTACTTTCGAGTTCTAGGATTTCGGGGCTCTGATCTTCGCTCGGACGTTTCTGGACTGCGATAATACCCATGCCTATCATTAGTCCTGACAGACATGCCGGTTTATCCAAACGACCTGCGCTACGAGGACCGAAAAACCTAAATAAACCGACCAGACACGTATTTCATGCTCCATGCCTTGTGTTACTTGTGCGTGATATTTGATTCCCCTTCAAAAAAGGCAGATATGGAATAAAACACAGAACACGAGCCAAGGACGGGTCGCTACGGTGTTGAATAAACCTCTCAAAGACAAGTTCAACAAATCAATGATTAGAATTGCTGCTTTTTTTTTTATTCATCTGTGAATACAGTCTGCACTATATTACCCTATATATGCACTATATACAAGGAAAAATCTCCCTTAGATGTGATGAGGAAGAAACCTTGAGAGGAACCAGACTCAAAAAGGGGAACCCATCCTCATTTGGGTGAATCCTCATTTTGGTGAGAACTAGCGGAACTAGCAGAACTAGCGCATATAATATAAACTTACATTTTGCCTTCATTTGAGCTATCAACCTTCCCATGTCTGTAAATGGACACAAGGTATAAGATATTTACCAACAAACTGCAGTTCACTAGTAGTAAAAATATGTAAATCTATGTACATTATATGCACAAAAGTCGTGAGAGTGTACAGTACATATAAAGCAAAAAGAAAGAGCGCAAAACCCTAAGCTTAAAACCCTCTAATGTTGTACTGACTAGACATACTTATCATCAAAAACCCAAATATAAGTTCAATATCTTCTGAATATTCGCAAGAGTTCGACCCTGACACCCAACACCCAGTAATTCAGCAAGGCCTTGAGAATGTGAGTTCCACAAGGACATAGCAGGCTATAAGGCTTCACATAATAGTCAAAATTTCTGTCATATTTCAGTTCAGGCACCTTCAAAGTTTCCAGGCTTGTTCGAAATGGCCTCGGGTCAGCCTGAGCTTGTTTCGGATCTTCGTACTGGATTCGTTCGAGGCTGAATTAATGGAACGCCTCAGTTTTTACTGCATAGTGTAGATATCCAACAACAACAAACAAATTTCTCAAGGTTTAATCCTAGATTCTTTGGATTTAAAAGGTGTAGTTTTTGAAAACTGTTTTTGAAAACTGTTAGAGGGATTGTCTTTCATGGTTCTTCTACTCAAGTGTGACAATTAGTTTGAAGGCATCCTGAATAGGAAATAATACAAAACATTTTTATATTTTTCCAAAAATACAAAAACATTGTATGTAGGTATGCACTGGAATTGGATTCCAAAAGTGTGTTGACAAAACTTTCTTATATATATATATATATATATATATATATATATATATATACAGTGAGGAAAATAAGTATTTGAACACCCTGCTATTTTGCAAGTTCTCCCACTTAGAAATCATGGAGGGGTCTGAAATTGTCATCGTAGGTGCATGTCCACTGTGAGAGACATAATCTAAAAAAAAAAATCCAGAAATCACAATGTATGATTTTTTAGCTATTTATTTGTATGATACAGCTGCAAAAAAAGTATTTGAACACCTGAGAAAGTCAATGTTAATATTTGGTACAGTAGCCTTTGTTTGCAATTACAGAGGTCAAACGTTTCCTGTAGTTTTTCAGCAGGTTTGCACACACTGCAGGAGGGATTTTGGCCCACTCCTCCACACAGATCTTCTCTAGATCAGTCAGGTTTCTGACCTGTCGCTAAGAAACACGGAGTCTGAGCTGCCTCCAAAGATTCTCTATTGGGTTTAGGTCTGGAGACTGGCTAGGCCATGCCAGAACCTTGATATGCTTCTTACAGAGCCACTCCTTGGTTATCCTGGCTGTGTGCTTCGGGTCATTGTCATGTTGGAAGACACAGCCTCAACCCATCTTCAATGCTCTAACTAAGGGAAGGAGGTTGTTCCCCAAAATCTCGCAATACATGGCCCCGGTCATCCTCTCCTTAATACAGTGCAGTCGCCCTGTCCCATGTGCAGAAAAACACCCCCAAAGCATGATGCTACCACCCCCATGCTTCACAGTAGGGATGGTGTTCTTGGGATGGTACTCATCATTCTTCTTCCTCCAAACACGTTTAGTGGAATTATGACCCAAAAGTTCTATTTTGGTCTCATTTGACCACATGACTTTCTCCCATGACTTCTCTGGATCATCCAAATGGTCATTGGCAAACTTAAGATGTGCCTGGACATGTGCTGGTTTAAGCAGGGGAACCTTCCGTGCCATGCATGATTTCAAACCATGACGTCTTAGTGTATTACCAACAGTAACCTTGGAAACGGTGGTCCCAGCTCTTTTCAGGTCATTGACCAGCTCCTCCCGTGTAGTTCTGGGCTGATTTCTCACCTTCCTTAGGATCATTGAGACCCCACGAGGTGAGATCTTGCATGGAGCCCCAGTCCGAGAGAGATTGACAGTCATGTTTAGCTTCTTCCATTTTCCATGATTGCTCCAACAGTGGACCTTTTTTCACCAAGCTGCTTGGCAATTTCCCCGTAGCCCTTTCCAGCCTTGTGGAAGTGTACAATTTTGTCTCTAGTGTTTTTGGACAGCTCTTTGGTCTTGGCCATGTTAGTAGTTGGATTCTTACTGATTGTATGGGGTGGACAGGTGTCTTTATGCAGCGAACGACCTCAAACAGGTGCATCTAATTTTGGATAATAAATGTAGTGGAGGTGGACATTTTAAAGGCAGACTAACAGGTCTTTGAGGGTAAGAATTCTAGCTGATAAACAGGTGTTCAAATACTTATTTGCAGTTGTATCATACAAATAAATAGTTAATAAATCATACATTGTGATTTCTGGATTTTTATTTTTAGATTATGTCTCTCACAGTGGACATGCACCTACGATGACAATTTCAGACCCCTCCATGATTTCTAAGTGGGAGAACTTGCAAAATAGCAGGGTGTTCAAATACTTATTTTCCTCACTGTATATATATATATATATATATATATATATATGTATTTATTTATTTTATTTGTTTATTTTTATTTATTTTTATTGTTTTTCTTTTATTTATTTATGATACGCTGTGGCAACCCCTAATGGGAGAAGCCGAAACAAGAAGATTTATTTATGTAAATGCAGGCAAATGTAATTCAGATATAAATTACACAAGACAAATATCCCTTTTATTTGCAAATAATTTATAGTTGAACTCATTGAATTTATAGTATGTTCTAGTAAACATCTCTAGTAACTGCCTGGTCACGGTCTAAAGGGTTTCTTGATTTTTTTAGCAAAATGTGTTCCTAATTTATTCCAGGCTTGTCCAAACAAAAGAACACAAAGACAACAACAGCATGTAAGATCTGCAAGTGAGCAATCTTTAGTTCAGATCAGTTATGTACTGGAATGATGTAACTGAGGACCGAGGCTGAGGAACTGTCTAAGGTATAATTCACAAATTACAATATACTGTAAGTGCTGGCATTCTTCTCGCCCAAGTTGGATTTTCGCCAAGTGCAGGGAACCATACCGGACTTTAAATACATTTTTTTTAAAAACCAGAACGAATTCATATATGGTGCAATAAACAGATACAGGTATTGCCACTGAGTTACTTCTATACTTTCTAGTAAAGTGAATGCTTACATTCCTGATATATATTTTATTGTCCATGCTATTGAATCCCACCAGTTTCCATTCAACTTACTGGGTTTTTTCTCTTTTTATAAACCTTTTTCTGAACATAAGGGTTAAACAAGCAGTGCAGAGTTTGTCTAAGAATTGAAAGCGAGAATTGAAGCTATGCTCTCAGTATCACACTGACTTAAAAGCATTGGGCTTCAACCTCGAAAGAGAGAGAGAAAGAGAGAGAGAAAGAGAGAGAGAGAGAGAGAGAGAGAGAGAGAGAGAGAGAGAGAGAGAGAGAGAGAGAGAGAGAGAGACAGTATTTTCCCAATAGTGCTCCTCTTTTCTTACTCTGAAGGCCAGGCTTTAATAAAAAATGTACCTGACGGCATATCTCAGTCGACTTCTAGTCACCCCCCGCAGCTATCATATTCCCCCATCACCTCTCCTTGCATTTTCTCTTCAGTGTTGAACTCTGTATTCAACACAACTGACAGAATGTATCTTACTCTCACTTTTTCTTGCACTTCAGCCCTCTATGCCCTCTCTACCAAGTCCTGGAGGAAACTTTGGTTAAAGAAGTATAACTCAGGAGCCAAAGGTTTTTTTACAGTATATTAGCTTTTATAGGACTTCAGAATTTCCTGTTATCTTGCCACCCCACCACAATAAAGATATCCACATTTGTCTAAGCTGTTATCACTGCACTAATCTTTACTTTACTGATATTTACATCTCTGCCAACTACCATATGGAGTGTTTCTCAATTGATTCAATTCAATTTAATTTTGTCAGTTCCCCCTTGGCGTCCTCTTGGTTCTTTCCTCCCACCCCCAAAAAACGAACCTATAGTTGGATTGGCTACAGTGTATAGAGCCTAGATGTATGAGCCTATGCATGATGTTCTATCATGACTTCGGGGTGTTTTCATGCCCATGACACTTCTAGCCTAAGATTATTGCAGCAGCTAATGAAGAAGAATGATTTTAAATCTGGGGATCCCAAGCTTTTTAACAAACTGGCCTTGCAAACCCATTGTTAGAAACTGCTGGGAAAGGGAGCTAAAAATAAATGTGAGTGAAAAAACATATACATTAGATGGAAAATGGACTCCAATAGGATCATATTTGACTAGTGTAGTTGGCCATTCTCAGTAAGGTAGTGGTATGATAGCTTGTTTATTGATGGCCTGAGTGCCAAGTGGGTATTTCTATCTGAAGCATCTACCAGATAAACTACAGTCTGTAATTGTAGACTTATAAAGTGTACCAAAGGTAGCGAAACATTTATTTATATAGATAAATACTAAAGATGTTTGTATAGATGCAGATGTATATATGGAATACCAGGTATCTAGTAAAAAGTTGAAGCCTATGGGATAACAGTAATCTGAATCTCCTGGTCTCATTAGGAACTAGAACAGTTGGTAAGGTGTTGCTGTTTGTCGTCCCTACACTGTCCTTTTTTTCTGCAACAAAATGACTTAATCTGAGCCATGTGACCAGGTCCATCTGATTCGGGGCTCTCAAAGTGGCGCACCCTTGAAATAACGGCTCGCCCGTGCCAGGTTCCCGAGTGCGTTGGCATCGAAAAGCAGGCGCAGAGTCCAAAAATGCAGGGACGCCAGAACCAGCTCCATCTGGTGAGGCCCACTTCCCACTGTCCTGCATTTGAACTGCCCTAACTGTACTAGTGCATTGTACCTTTATGTCCTCTAGCTGCACACGGGGAACACTAAGAAGCTTGAACTGAGACGAAAGGGGATTACTACTCTGTAGTCTTTGCATCAGATTAAGTTTTAAATTCGATGTGTTTTTGTTTAGTCATCCAACCAGGGTGTGGTTTCAAAACTGGACAAACCGGCATAAAATAAAATTATTTCGCCTGGTAGATGCTTTAGATAGGAATACCCACTTGGCACTCAGGCCATCAATAAACAAGCTATCATACCACTACCTTACTGAGAATGGCCAACTACACTAGTAAAACAGGATCCTATTGCAGTCCATTTTCCATCCAATGTATGTGTTTTTTCACTCACACATTTTTTAGCTCCCTTTTCCAGCAGTTCCTAACAATGGGTTTGCAAGGCAAGTTAGTTTAAAAGCTTGGGAACCCCAGATTTCAAATCATTCGTCTTCATTAGCTGCTGCAATAATCTTATTCTAGAAGTGTCATGGGCATGAAAACACCCTGAAGTCATCATAGAACATCATGCATAGGCACATCTAGGCTCTATACACTGTAGCCAGGTTCATTTTTTAGGTTCATTTTTTGTGGGTTGGAGAAAGAACCAAAGAACCAAGAGGACGCCATGGGGGAACTGGCAGGGGTAACATCATTAATAGTGGGGCAAAACTGCTTGTTATATGCAAAGATATCTTTATGCTTAAAAAATTAAAAATAGGAAATGGGGGAGCAATTATTGACCAGTGTTCCTGTCCTTATTTCTTTTCTGATCTGCCTGGTTAATCCCGACCTCCTACCTATGCAAAGCCGGCTATAGTTTAACTGCTAGAGCACATATGTACACCATTCAAGGTGGTATCAAAAAGTTTTGAGACTGCTGCCATTTCATCATGGACAGCAAGTTATAACAAAACTGTGACAGAGACATTTGACGTGACATGCGTTTGGCATACAGCGATGCCGCAACGATTCATTCGAGGTGCTTGGTAAGGTATATATGTACACCAACATCATTGCAAAAGTTTTCAAGAAGACCAGGGAAACAGGACATACTATGTACCATATGCCCTAGAGCCTGTACACAACAACTGCGACAACTTTCTATTAGTTTCTTGATTATCAGCATCCATATCTATAAGAGACAGGTAGTAAAATCATACAATGAAACACCAATTGTTGCCTTCATGTGCTAACCCTAACCCTAACCCTAACCCTGAAAGTTTTTCTTCCACATGCCGGACAGATAGAATTTAGGTTTGAATAGATATGGAACAATTGCATCAAAGAGATTGATCGCAAATGTCTCAACCTTGGATGCACTCGAGGTCCCCATAAGCCACGGGGGTGAAAGTTGAGAAGAGACCAGGGTGTCAGTCAGCAAGATGAGGCACTGGGCAAACAAATGAGGGGTTGTTTTGGCCAGGGTTGGGGGTTAATGCGATTACAGCAACTCCCAGCAGGGCCAAACCCTGACTCTTTTCTCTACTTTCTCTATTTTTCTCTGGCAAGTACAGACAGATTCTTCCAGAACGTGCACGAGGGTTATGCCTGGGCCATGTCCAGAGACTTTGTCTATGAGAATACGGTTCCTGGTGCCCTTCGCACCTCTGTTTAGTCTCTGGATCTTCACGCAAAGAGGGCGAAACGTGACGACCTAAGATTCTGACATTAATTATCGAGGTCTACGGTGGGCCGTGAAATCCAATAAGGCCCGTTGAAGTATGGCGAGCAATTACAGAAGACGCCTGTCTGCCACTGCCATGTCTAAAAGGGACGCTTCCTGTCGAACACAGAGTAAGGTAACTGTCCTAATGCAAAGCAGACAAGCCTTTATGTGTGTGGGTGTGTTTGCTGTAGGGAACAATGCTCAGGACTCCACAGGAGGACGATAATAATCAAACTCTACAGATGTTTGATGGCTTCTTTGACACTCTCGGCGGTATAGTTAATTTCTTTTCGCTCCCTTCAGACACGTGTTAAAAATTTCCGAACAGTGCATGAAATCTAGTGAGTCCCAGCTGGTAGTAAAATATATTTGACAGTCGATCTATACCAAACTTAAACCAAAGGTACGCATGTCCATCCAAGTTTTCTGAAAAAACGTTAAGAAGAAGGGAAAAAATAAACACCAAATCTCTTGCAGACCTCAAACTGAAACCACATGAGTCTGCAGTTCTGTGTAAGGTATTTTTCGAGTCGCCTCATGTGGTTTATAAGTACTTTCTGAGTGATGCATGAAACCTAAAAAATAAAAAAAACAAGAAAAAAACAACCATTAAGCGTGAAATTCGGTAAGAGCCGAGAGAGTTGTTTCGATATGATTTCGTCCATGAGCACCGGAACGGCCATACATTAAACCCGAACAAAGCCAAGCACACTCTGGACTCAGAAACACATGCCTTTCCCTTGAGGACTGAGTTGTTTGGAGTTCCCTTTCAACGCCATGTGAAATACGAACGTTACGTATGTGATTTAATATGCAATCAGCACCGTGCAGGTTCCAAGTTGATCCTGAAACACGTGCACACACAATATGTATATGGATACATACAGATATGGATCTTTTCACACAAAGCTTTGAATGTTATGATTTTGCTCCAGTTCATACATACGGATCAAAGTGGGTGGAGCCAACGAGGGGTTGGTTGACAGTCATCCTAGTGACTTAAAACCAATCGGTCACTGAGGTGAAAGTTCTTTAAAAGTTCTCTTTATAGGAAGCCGCTTTATCAAATGGAGAAAGTGTGTGTGTGTGTGTGTGTGTGTGTGTGTGTGTGTGTGTGTGTGTGTGTGTGTGTGTGTGTTTGTGTGTGTGTGTGTGTGTGTGTGTGTGTGTGTGTGTGTGTGTTTTATATCTTAAACTTCAACATTTCTCCTTGTAAGGGCACGTAAACCTAAAAACAGAAGAATTTAAATTTTTGGACTAATATTATTATGATTATTATTTTTTATGTATTATGTTTTCATTTTTGTCATAAAAACTTCAGGGCTTTTTGATTTTAAATAAAAATATTTAAAATTTTTATATTTTTATTTATTTATTATTATTTTAGTTTTGATTTTCTTGCTCGTTTAATAAATTGTCCTGATTGTTACCTAACATTTTTTTTGTTTCCTAACTTTTTCCTAATGATTTTTTTATGAAGTTTTTTCTTTTTTTCTCTAAATTATTTCCAAACAAAAAAAAACAATCTTTAAAATTAAGCTTATTTATGTCGGTATAAATTTATTTATTTTTTTTTTTTTTTTTACGAATTTTTTAAACTTACACCAAACAAAAAAAAAAGAAAGAAAAACAATAATAAAAAAATAATTAAATTAAATTAGTGCCAATAATAATAATAATAATAATAATAATAATAATAATAATAATAATAATAATAATAATAATATTAATAATAATAATAATAATAATAATAATAATAATTATAAGGTAGATTATTATCACAGAGATTGTTAAAGAATTTTGGTAAGTTTTTTGGTAAGTGTGTGTGTGTGTGTGTGTGTGTGTGTGTGTGTGTGTGTGTGTGTGTGTGTGTATATATGACATGCTTGTACTCTGCAGATTCTCCTTAGTACAGTGTAAAAACAGTTGAGAAAGACTTAGAGATGGCTTGTAGAGATACATAGAAAGGACGAGTAGCAGTACTTTCTGAAGTTTCAGGTGTTTTCTGGCTCCAGCTTGTATGTGTGTGTGTGTGTGTGTGTGTGTGTGTGTGTGTGTGTGCGCACTCTGCGAGGCACAAGAAGTGTGCCGAGTGTTTACTGGAGCCTGTTTTCTTTCTGCCTCACATGGCATCCAAAACACAGCTGAAGGCCCGGTATTCAAACAAGGTGTGTTTGACAGATGAGCTCTGTCCATGAGCACTGCATATCGGCTTTACTGTAACGCTTCCTCAAGGCTGAGCAGGAACATGAAATACACTCCATCTGTTCTGGCACTCGGAGAGAGAGAAAGAGCGAGAGAGAGAGAGAGAGAGAGAGAGAGAGAGAGAGAGAGAGAGAGAGAGAGAGAGTGTAGAAGAGGGTACCACTCGTGAGCAGAGGGTCTTTGGAGACGATAATATTTTCCTCCTGGGTCTTTTCAAAGTCGTCTTGAGTCATCTGGTCTCTTTTTCGGAGAATGAGCGAGAGAGAGGCATAGAGAGAGATGAAAGGATGAAGAGATGAAGGTTGTAGCTCAGTGGTTAAGGCATTGGACTCTGGATCGGAAGGTCATAGGTTCAAATCCCATCACAACCAAGCTGCTACTGCTAAAGGTAAAGAAGGTAAATTTATTCCAAAAGGATGTAGGTGGAAAATGGAAAATGAAGTATATCTATCTATCTAGGTGGTATCAAGAAGTTTCTACACTAGCTTTGTTGACAAGAAAGAACTTCCTCTTACACAGGGATACAGCGTTCCAGCTTTCCTGCCACTTCTGGAAAGTGTCCTGGAAGTCTTCTTTTTCAAACCGCGTCAAGCACCTTCTGCGATTCGAGCCGGATCTTCGCAACGGTGTCAAAACGGTGACCTTCGAGACGGATCTTCATCTTCAGAAAGAGGGCGAAGACGTTCTTCTCCGACGATCGTCATGCACGTGTTGCTGAATGGTTTCGACATTTTCGGGTTTAAGCTCGCTGGAGGGCTTCCTGATCACTCGTCGTCTTCCAGTGATGTTCACGAAGCGCTGTTGCCGCTCGAATGAAACGACTCGAACGACTCTTGCAGCGTCGACGTATGTCAAGCATACGTCATGTCAAACGTCTCTGTGGCAGATTCGCCCGGTTACACGCCGGATTTTCACGTTATGCTTTTTGTTCATCTACACAAAGACATTCAGGAGGATGATACTGTGCTTAGATGAACGGATGCTGGTGAATACAGTGGCAAGCATCGTAACATGGATTGACAAAGAAAAAAACACTTGCTTTTGTAAGGAGATTTTTGTTTTTGGCAAAAATCTATAAGCATCTGTAAAACAGCTGTCCATGCAGGCTGCTTGAAAGCATTCCAGTTTCCGAGGCAAAATAGGAGTTATAGAGACCAATAGTCAGTTAGGAGACCAAAATCTGTTCCAGCATTACAATGCTCCTCTGCACAAAGCCAGTTTCATGAAGATCTGGTTTCCATAGGTTAAGAGATGTGGAAGATCTTGAGTGGCCTGCTATAGAGCTCTGACTTCAATCCTATTGGACAATTTTGGGATGAATTGAAATACTGATTGCACTTCAGACCTCCTCACATCACCTACATAAATAACTGACCATACTAGCAGGAAAGCATTAGGGGAAAGAGATTGGCAAAACAGAAGTGGGATCGACAGAGTGATGAGAAGAGTAGGCAGGAGTACAAGGAGATGCGGCAGCAGGTTAAAAGGGATGTGGCGAAAGCCAAGGAAAAGGCATATGAGGAACTGTATAAGAGGTTGGACACTAAGGAAGGAGAAAAGGATTTATACCGATTGGCCAAGCAGAGGGACCGAGCTGGGAAGGATGTACTGCAAGTTAGAGCAATAAAGGATGGAGAGGGAAATGTGTTGACTAGTGAGGAGAGTGTGTTGAGAAGATGGAGGGAGTATTTTGAGCAGCTGATGAATGTCAGAGAGAGAGAAGGTTGGAGGATGTGGAGTTGGTGAAGCAGGATGTAGATAGGATTAGTAAGGAGGAAGTGAGAGCAGCGATTAAGAGGATGAAGAATGGAAAGTTGGTTGGACCAGATGACATACCGGTAGAAGCGTGGAGATGTTTAGGAGAAATGGCAGTGGAGTTTTTAACCAGATTGTTTAACAGGATTCTGGAAGGGGAGAGGATGCCTGAGGAATGGAGAAGGAGTGTGCTGGTACCGATCTGTAAGCATAAGGGAGATGTGCAGACCTGCAGTAACTACAGGGGAATTAAGTTGATCAGTCACACCATGAAGTTATGGGAAAGAGTAGTGGAAGCCAGGCTGAGAGAAGAGGTGACCATCTGTGAGCAACAGTATGGTTTCATGCCGAGGAAGAGCACCACAGATGCCTTATTTGCTTTGAGGATGTTGATGGAGAAGTATAGAGAAGGACAGAAGGAGCTGCATTGTGTATTTGTGGATTTAGAGAAAGCGTACGACAGGGTGCCGAGAGAGGAGTTGTGGTATTGTATGAGGAAGTCAGGTGTGTCAGAGAAGTATGTGAGGGTGGTGCAGGACATGTATGAGGACAGTGTGACGGCAGTAAAGTGTGCAGTAGGTACGACAGACTGGTTCAGGGTGAAGGTTGGACTGCATCAAGGATCGGCCCTGAGCCCTTTCCTGTTTGCAGTGGTGATGGACAGGTTGACGGACGAGGTCAGGCAGGAGTCTCCCTGGACTATGATGTTTGCAGATGATATTGTGATTTGTGGTGAGAGTAGAGAGCAGGTTGAGAAGAGCCTGGAGAGGTGGAGATATGCGCTGGAGAGAAAGGGAATGAAAGTCAGTAGGAGTAAGACAGAGTACATGTGTGTGAATGAGAGGGAGGGCAGTGGAGTGATGCGGTTGCAGGGAGAAGAGGTGGAGAAGGTGGAGGAGTTCAGGTACCTGGGGTCAACAGTGCAAAGTAATGGAGAGTGTGTTAGGGAAGTAAAGAAAAGAGTGCAGGCAGGGTGGAGTGGGTGGAGAAGAGTGACAGGAGTGATTTGTGATAGAAGAGTATCTGCAAGAATGAAAGGGAAAGTTTATAGGACTGTGGTGAGACCTGCGATGTTGTATGGATTAGAGACAGTGGCATTGAGTAAAAAACAGGAGGTGGAGCTGGAGGTAGCGGAGCTGAAGATGTTGAGGTTTTCGTTGGGAGTGACGAGGATGGACAAGATTAGAAATTAGTTTATTAGAGGGACAGCACATGTAGGATGTTTTGGTGACAAGGTGAGGGAGGCGAGATTGAGATGGTTTGGACATGTGCAGAGAAGGGACATGAATTATATTGGTAGAAAAATGCTGAAGATGGAGCCACCAGGTAGGAGGAAAAGAGGAAGGCCAAGGAGGAGGTTCATGGATGTGGTGAGGGAAGACATGCAGGTAGTTGGTGTAAAAGAGGCAGATATAGAGGACAGGGTGGTATGGAGACGGATGATCCGCTGTGGCGACCCCTAATGGGAGCAGCCGAAAGAAGAAGAAGAAGAAGACTAATACTTTTGTGGCTGGATGAACACAAATATTCACAAAATCTAGTGGAAACCTTTCCAGAAGAGTGAAGGATTTTACAACAGCAAATGTGGCATGAGGTGGTCAGAAAACACATACAAATCTTATGAGCAAGTGTCCACAAACTTCTTCAAAGTGTTCCTCAGCAACATCTCAGCACTCCAACATCTAGTAGAAGAGTGGACAATGTCAACAATGTAACTACAGTGAATGGGCATTAGGTGTCACACAGATGAGGATGAGTTCCTCTTTTGGGCCTGGTTCCACTTAAAGTTTCTTCCTCTTCCATCTTTTTTTGCCACAGTTGCCACTGGCTCGCTTATCAGGGATAAAAAGTTATAGGTACAAACTCATAGGCAATAAACGTACACATTCCTTTATGCAATCTTATCACTGCTTTATCTGTGTAAAGCTGCTTTGAGACAATGTCCATTGTAAAAAGCGCTAAACAAAATGAAATTGATTTGCTCAGCCTTTAGTTCAACGATTGAATAATTTGGTGATCTCATCAGTAGGACGGAAATAGAATTATTTTATTACACGATTGGGTTTTTATACGTAGAGTATCACAACTACTAAGTGTTTAGCTACTGGTGAGCATAGTGATAGGAAAGTAAAGCATTGTGAGCCCCCTGCTGGGCAAACAATTCATACTTCTCCTCAGTACCGCCGTTAGCGAAATAAAACAGACAGGTTTTTTTTGGATAGTAAAACAGAATTAAGGACAAAACTGTGGTTGCAAAACTCGAACTAGAAAAGTATCCCGGGCAGCATTTCATTTTCGAACTCGGCAAACAGCAACGAGAAATCCTAGGCCACGGCCACCAACTGTCTCTGTTTACGGCATGACACCGTGCCATATGATTCCGCTGCTGTGGTTTGGTTATTCTGATTTTTCGCAGACAAACAACAGATGGAGACATCATAAATTTTTGGCCCTGTTTTCACATTTGAGAATCAGGTCTCCTGAAATGCGTTGTCGCTGCGTCCAAATAAATTAATGCAGCTGTGAAGCTTCTGAGTTTTGTTTGGTCAAATCACTTGTGAAGAAAGACAGAACAAATACACATTATAGAGAAAAGTATTGGGAGAAATGGATTTTCCAGCCATATGTGGTTCTTCTGCAAACCATACCCACAAACTTTATAGGATGCCTTTGGATGTAGTAGAATTAAGTCCATTTACTTGAACTAGGAGACCCAAACCTGTTTCAGCATGACAACGCCCCTTTGCAGAAAGCCAGCTCCATGAAGATATGCTTTACTTCAGTTGGAAAAGAAAGCTATAGAGCTCTGACCTCAACCCTATTGAACCCCAATTGAAAGTCTTACTAACACCCTTGAGGCTGAATAAACACAAATCTCCACAAACACACCCCAAAATCTAGTGGAACATCTTCCCAGAAGAGTGGATGTTATAAGAACTGGACAAAATGTGAAATGGGATGTTCAAAATGCTCAAACCAATCTTATTGTCAGATTTTTTGTCCATATAGTCCCAATATGGTAGTTTTGTTTATAAATGCTTCCAATGAATCATCATTAATTCAATTTTTAGCAAATCTGAAGAAGGTATGTATTAATAGATGACCTTTTAGGTAGCCTAATGTTACCTTGTTCCAGGTTATCTTGGCTAAAACTACTAACTGTATTAGTAGAAATTATATCAGGTACATGGGACTCCAACTCTGTAGAGCTTAATTCATTATATCAATAAAATTCAGGCACCTATTTAGAGTTTAACAGGTATCATTTTATGCTGTAGTTTCTAAACCTAAACAGTAAAAACCTACGAAAGAAATTAGCTAAAGAAATTAGCTATCTAATGCTAATACCAATTCTGTATCTAGTAACAAATCTGTTCTTTTTTGTCTTTCCTCTAATTTT